>NW_015090900.1:687307-726664 GCF_001431845.1 Calidris pugnax
GTTTCTGGCCTCGTCCCACCGCTGGCTCTGACACACGATCGATAGCCCCATGGCAAGTGGCCACTCGGCCACTGCCAGGCGTCCTGCTGCTGTGACCAGGGAAGGGGGGGGGACACCAGCCTGGCTGACCCCTACCCTGCCATGGAGCCCCAAGCATCACGGTGGGCAGCGGGGGGGTCCCTCATCCTGCCTGCACCCCTTGTCTCCTGCGGGCGAGATCAAACTTCTTGATTTTATTCATCTGATGAGACTGACCCGGTGTCGTTACACCTTTTTTTTTGGCTTGGATTAATGGCCAAGGGCTGTAGGATACAGAGGGGCTGGGGGGCAGGACCCAGGGGTGAGGTGGTGGTGGTGAGCGGTGCAGAACGGGGTGCACGGTGGGGCGTCCGTCCGTCCGTCTGTCTGTGCTGCTTCAGCTGCTCCTTCCTTTCTGAAAGCGTTTCAGTGGCCCCGCTTAAACCACCCCTGTTTCCGTCCCAGCCCGGGTCGAGCTGTAGCATCGTTCCAGGCCGTGTGGGGTGCTCGGGACGGGGGGGCCCCCCGTCCTTGGTGAGGCCCTGAACTGCCCTGTGTGGGGTACGGCACCGGGGGGAGGACGTGCTGTGCCTGGCGAGCAAGGCAGGGGGTGGGCAGGTCGTATACAAGCTGCCCTCCACCCCAGTGTCCTCACCCAGCTTTGGCCACCGAGGGTGGGAGGACAGTGGCAGCACCCTTGTCTTTGGAGAAACCCCGGATTTTCCCTCTCACCCTCTGTTCCTAGCTGGGATGCGAGGTGAATGCAGCATTCCCTCCCCTCCTTGGTTTCTCCTTTCCATCTCCAGGGTTGGGACCTGCTGCCGTGTGTCAGGACCGGGGTCCCTGCTCTCCCAGGAACTCTCTGTCTCCCACCCACCCACCTTCCGTCACTTCCACCTCAGCCAGCCCCGGGATGGTTCACCGGGATGGTTCACCGCTCGGCACCCACGCCCGGCGCAGGGAGTGGTGCAGGGATTTATGGCTTATCTGCCATCTCGCCTTCCCCGGGAGGCTGAGTCACCGGGGGTTACCCCAGGGGCACCTCTCCTCATCCCCAGTCCCTGCTGCTCCAGGTTTGCAGGGAGCTGCAGAGCTTGGCCCCGCTGCCTGGAGGCTGAATACAGAGCAGAGAAGCCTTCAGGGCCATGTTTTGTCTGCAGCGAGCAGATATTCCTCTCCAGGAGCCCCGTTGCTCCCCCGGGGCCGTGGGGCACCTTGGTTTGTTGCCTCCTGCTCAAAGCAAGATCTTCCTTAAACAGGAGAGCTGCAGATCCTGGGTTACCAGCTCCGTGTCTGGAGATTAGATCGGATCCCACAGTGTAATTTCAGGTTTAGAAATATCCACCCAACTTCCAGTTTTGGACCCTCCTTCCCACCCACCCCAGCGTGCCACAGGGAAGAGGCTGGTGGCCTCCTTGGCGATCTCAAGGGAGAGCAGAGACCTCTCCCTGGTGAAGCTTCCCCCCCTCGATGGGCTCCTGGGGGCTGGTGGTGACCGATTTAGCAAGTGGCAGCACATCACCTGGGTCCCTGCAGCTGTGCGTGGGCTTAGCTCCTGGCAAATCCCCTCTTAGCCTCTGTGGGAAGGTGATGGTTAGTGCAGGGGAAGGTTATTGCCGGGCATGGGGTGGCACCGAGCCCTTCCCTGCTCCAGGCTGGGGCTGATGCTCAGGGTCCCCTTGGTTATGGGGTGGACCTGGGCACTCACTATTAAACTGAGGAGCTGATGGGACCCTTTAGGGTCACTACTCTTTGCTGTGGCTCGTGGAAAAAAATTTGGGGGGTTGCTTTTGTCCCCTTTTGCCAGCTGCTCGGGCACAGGGGGCCGGGCAGTAGCTAAACCAACACCCTGCTCCTACCCAAACCTTCCTTCAGGGCTTGGCAAGGGGAATCCTTTGTGCCTTTGGGAATCCAAGAGCCTCTTTGCTGTCTCTCCAGAGCTCCCGGAGAACTGGACGGATACCCGTGAGACGCTGCTGGAAGGGATGCTCTTCAGCCTCAAGTACATGGGCATGACGCTGGTGGAGCAGCCCAAGGGAGAGGAGCTTTCTGCGGCCGCCGTCAAAAGGATCGTGGCCACCGTGAGTGTCCGTGCTGGGGCAGAGCCCTGGCTCCTGCTGGTCATACAGGTCTGTCACTGGGGGGACTTCCAAAAGCCAACAGGTCTGGAGGCAGAGCTGTCCCATCTGCAGGCCACGGGGTGTCTGGATGATGGCAGGTCCAGCCCTTCCAGGGGTGAGGAGGCATCTGGTGGTGTAGGTAGAAATGCAGAGAGCAGCACTGGGAAGCCCTTGGGACCAGCCCTGGCTTGTGGCTGGGGCAGGGTGCAGACAACTGGTGTGACACGTCTGGGCTCTGGCTCACCATGATAAGCTTGGGTGACCCTGGGTGTGGAAGGAACCCACTGACCTGGTGAAATCAGCCTTCTCCAGGGCCGTCCCTCCTCTTGCAAGATCATAGAATCATAGAATTGCCCAGGCCAGAAGGGACCTCCAAAGGCCATCTAGTCCGACCCCCCCACAGTCAGCAGGGACACCCCCAACTAGACCAGGTTGCCCAGGGCCTCGTCGAGCCTCTCCTTGAATATCTCCAAGGAAGGGGCCTCAACCACCTCCCTGGGCAACCTGTTCCAGTGCTCCACCACCCTCCCAGTGAAGAACCCTCTCCTCATCTCCAGTCTAAATCTGTTCCCCTCCAGCTTGAAGCCATTGCCCCTTGTCCTGTCACTGCAGGCCTTTGTAAACAGCCTTCCTGTAGGCTCCCTTTAGGTACTGGAAGGCTGCTATTAGGTCTCCCCGGAGCCTCCTCTTCTTCAGGCTGAACAACCCCAGCTCCTTCAGCCTGTCAGATGGGGGAAAAGCAGTGTGAGTTCAGCCAGTGCATGGCCGAGAGCTGGTGTTACAGCCCTGGGTTTCCCTTCCTGGGATTTGGAGGTTTAATCGGGACAGGACAGCTCGCTCTGCTTCCCAGATTCCCACCCAACCCTCCCTCAGTAACCTCTGATGCAGGAGGGACTCATTTCCAAGCCATCCCTCTCGCACCGAGCCTCCCCAGAGCCCCTGCTCACCGGGCTCTGAGTAAAATTAACGCTTCTTTAAGCCCTTATAAAACTGAACGAGGCAGAGACCCGATCGTACAGTCAACAGCCGTAAAACTCAATGGGGTGGGGAACTGCGCCGGGTAATGACGGATCCATCCCTCCCTGCAGAAACGGGAGCTGCTGGCAAAGCCCTTCCCGAGCCAGAGCCTTGAAATAAAAGCCTTGGAGGGGCAGGACCGACCGCCAGCCAGGCTGGATACAGCCCAAACGAGATCCCCAGGGAGCAGGGCTGAGGATCCGGGTCTGCAGCGAGTTAGCTCTCTACTTTTATTTTTATTTTTTTGAGGGAGAAGCTGGGCGGCGAGCTGAATGTAGCCTGAAAGCACTAGAGACTAGTAAATAAGAGAAAGTGGTCCTTAGAAGTCTAGTTACCTTTTAAGCTGCTGTCCTGCCCTTGGCGTGGGGGATGTTTTGCTATTCCACTGGGGTTCAGCCAGCTTTTTGGGAGCCGACATCCTGCAGCACCGTCCTTCTCCCCTCTTCCTGTTGGTGTCCCCCCCCTGGTCCAGAGCTGGCCCTAGAGATAAACCCCCCCAGGGTTTCACCAAGAGCTCACAGAACTCGGCTGGAGCAGCCTCTGCTTCGTGCTGGCGGCTGTGGGGAGATCTTCATGGAGGTGCTGGGCTGGAAATACCTCCCTGTGGGGTGGAGGGTGTGTGTCCTTGTCTCATTAACGCCAGGAAAAATCACTGCTTCAGGGAAGGAAAAGTTTTAATGAGTGCCTTATCACACCTGGTAGTAAATTTGGTCTCTAGTACTAACGAGTGCTATTAATATGCTTATTAGGTGCACCTACCTGGAGTCTCCGCTCTGCTTATGTACCTTTGGATGTATCCGTGGTCAAAGCCTGTAACTTTCCTCTCCCTCTTCTCCTTCCAAAGGCAAAAGCAAGTGGCAAGAAGCTGCAGAAAGTGACTCTGAAAGTCTCGCCCAGAGGGATCGTGTTAAACGACAGCGGAACCAACGAGCTGATTGAGAATGTCTCCATATACAGGTGGGTCACGGGCTGCACGTCCCCAGGGTTCCCCTCTGCTCCTGACAGGGTGAGGAGCTGGTGTCACAGCCCCTCGTGCTGGTGTCACAGCCTCTTGTGCTGCCCCTCACCTGGGCAGACTCTGGTCCCTACCCAGCCTGAGGTGACACCTCGCTGGCCATCGCCTCTTACAGAGGTGTGGGGAAGGAGGCGGCTGTTAAATTTAAGGTAAAATTAGGTCTGATGCAGTCAGTGTTCAGCTGGGGGTAAGGAAAGGTGTGACGAGCCTGGAGGTGGGGGGTGTGTGTGCAGACTGCACTCCATGGCCATGTGGGGCTTTACTGCCTGCTCTTGGCAATAGAAACGCCGAAGCAGCCGGGGTGACGGCAAGAGCTGAGCACGGAGGAAGGTCAGAGCATCTCCCAGTGGGCAAGGATGCTGGAGCCAGGATGCCCTCCCCTCCCTGGCTGCTCTGTGACAAAGATCAGGGCTGGGACAGTCACTGAGACCCAATACCAGTGTGGGGAGGGTGAGGATGGATTATCCCACATCCACTCCTTGGGCTTTGGCAAGTGTTTCTTCCAGAGGTGCATGATGGAAACACTGAAGCAGCCAGGGTGACAGCAAGAGCTGAGCACGGAGGAAGGTCAGAGCATCTCCCAGTGGGCAAGGATGCTGGAGCCAGGATGCCCTCCCCTCCCTGGCTGCTCTGTGACAAAGATCAGGGCTGGGACAGTCACTGAGACCCAATACCAGTGTGGGGAGGGTGAGGATGGATTATCCCACATCCACTCCTTGGGCTTTGGCAAGTGTTTCTTCCAGAGGTGCAGGTCTGGCAGAGCAGAGCTTTCCTTCTCCCTCTCCTCCTCCTTCTCCCTCTCCTCCTCCTTCTCCCTCTCCTCCTCCTTCTCCCTCTCCTCCTCCTTCTCCCTCTCCTCCTCCTTCTCCCTCTCCTCCTCCTTCTCCCTCTCCATCCCCCATGCTCTGCTTCTGTCCCTCGCCTGCTGCTCTTGCCCCCCTTTGCTGGGGGGGTGCTGGGTTGGGGGGACTCTCTCTAACCAGGTTACTAACCCGCTTGCTTTTCTCCCCTTCAAACCACGCAGCCACGTGTGGCCACCGGTGCTGAGCCCGGGAGATAAAGCCCTGCCAAAGAGCAGAGCTGATGGGGTCAGCGCTGGTGTAGCAGGAGCAGGCAGAGCCGTGGGGCTGGGTTTTTTTAGATGCTGCCTGAAATTCTGCCCAGATGCTGTACCAGCCAGAGATAAAGCTGTTCCTCCCGGGCAGCGCCCTTGGTTCAGTGGGCTGAAGTCAGTGTATCCTAAATAGGCTGTTGACGTGGGGACCGATGCTGCTCCCCGGAGATGCTGGTGCTGTGGGTCAAAAAGTTGGGGTCTGTGTGCGTGGGGGGTGTCATCTCCCAGCTCTGTGAGCGTGGAGGTCCCAGGGCTTTCCTCTAACACCTCTTCAAGTCTTCTCTTTGGCTGGTGTAGCAGGAGCAGGCAGAGCCGTGGGGCTGGGTTTTTTTAGATGCTGCCTGAAATTCTGCCCAGATGCTGTACCAGCCAGAGATAAAGCTGTTCCTCCCGGGCAGCGCCCTTGGTTCAGTGGGCTGAAGTCAGTGTATCCTAAATAGGCTGTTGACGTGGGGACCGATGCTGCTCCCCGGAGATGCTGGTGCTGTGGGTCAAAAAGTTGGGGTCTGTGTGCGTGGGGGGTGTCATCTCCCAGCTCTGTGAGCGTGGAGGTCCCAGGGCTTTCCTCTAACACCTCTTCAAGTCTTCTCTTTGGCTTTTCTACTCACTGGGGAGATGCTAGCTCTGAGCTCTCACCCCAGATCGGGTGCTTGGGCAGGAAGGGGGGGTGGGGGTCACAGCTAAAATGCAGCCACTGTCCCCAAACATGCTGCTGCAAAGGCCTCTGTCCTGAACTTACCCCAGAGATGGGTGAGAGTTGTCCTTTCCCTGGAAATTCATGGGAGCTGAGCCCTTGGGGTTGCTGGAAGGCGGCCACGCGCCTGCGCAGATGACCTCCCATGGCTTTGTCCCAGCATCTGCTGGGAACTGGGACCTTCCAGTCCCTTCCCTGCAAGAACGGGAGCTGAAGGGGCGATGTGGGGTCACGGGGAAACTTTCACTGAAGTGTCCCACTTTCTCCTCGGGTTTTCTCTTTCCTTAACACCTGTGGGATCTATGGTGTGCCCAGGGAAGGGGCTTTGCTCGTTGCTGGTGCCTGTTGCCTTGCACTAAACCTCTGAGGCTGCTCCAACCTGTGCTCTCTGGCTTCAGATGAGACCCTCAGTCCTGCAGCTCCTGGCAGGGACCGACCCGTGGGAGATGGCAGATGCTGAGGGACCTGCTGCCCTGCAGAAGGGAGATGAGCTCTCGGTCCCAGCCTGCTCATCCCAGACAGATCAGCCTGTTGCTCTTCCAGAGCATTGTTTGGCATTTCAGAGTTTGGAATTCTCCCATTCAGGGGCTGGGAGAGACACGTCCATCCTGGGGATGCTCATGGAGGAGGCTAAGCCTCCTTCCCCACATTCCATGTGCTCAGGGGTCTCGGAGCATCCCGTGCATCTGCTACTGCAGATCCCAGAGCCTGAATTTCAGCTTTTCTTGGACACCTCTGCATCAATTTTTTTCCTTAGTTTGAGCCTCAGGATTAAATCATAGGCTGAGAAGAAGTCTTTCTCTCTTCTTGTGAGCTTATCCTCCAAGGAAAACCTTCTGGTGTCTCTCTTCTGGAGACAGAGTGTTTGTCAGGCGTAGTCCTCGGCTGGCGCACCGCAGAGTCTTCACCTTCTCTAACCTCTCCTTTCCCACGAGGCCAAACATCTTCTCTTCTCTCCTGCCTCTGTGTGTGATGCACGTGCTTCATGTGGTGGCTGTGGAAGTTGCTCTGGGCTTTTCTTAACCCTCAAACCGGTGGCATCGACTCCCCTGCTTTGGGAAGGAGTTGGATTCAAACCTGGTAACGCTCCTCTGCTCCCTCTGCCTTCCCTGCTTGGTCCCAGAGCTGGAAGCCCTGGGGAGGTGCTTGCTGGCAGGTCAGAGGAGGGGTTTGGTTGATCTCCTTTGCTCACAGTGCCCCGGACAAGACGTTTCGTTCTGTCTTTTCAGGATATCCTACTGCACGGCAGACAAGATCCACGATAAAGTGTTTGCCTACATTGCCCAGAACCAGCTCAATGAGAACCTGGAGTGCCATGCCTTCCTCTGTACCAAACGGAAAATGGTCAGTCCAGAGGAAGAAATGGGGATGTGGCTGTAGGAGGAAGAGGAGGAGGAGGAGGCAGAGAGGGGGCTGTGCCGGTGAGATAACACCTTTAGTTAGAGCCAGGGGGTTCCTTGCCCCAGCCGTGGGTCCTGGGGGAGCACCCACCCTCCTTCTGCCATCACCACAGAGTGTTTAATCCCAGTGATGCTCCCAGTGCCCAGCTCTTGAGTGGGCACAGCTCCGGGCTGGACTCAACCCATTGTTTTGCAGGTAAAAGCCTTTTCACCCCAAGGTTTGTGGTGGGGGTGAGAGGACCTGGCCCTGCATTGGCACCTGAAAAAATCCCTGCCCTGCTGCCATCCTGGCTGCTGGGATTATTCCCTGCTCAGCATCAGCTTTCCTGGGCTGAGCCCGGGGAGGGGAGAGGCTTTGGCAGACGGGGAGGTCCCTGGGGAGGCTGGCAGCGAGGTGCCCAGAGGCAGCCTCGTTGATGGGGAGGCATTTAGCCAGCGGTTCTGGGCTGGCTGCCCTGGCTTCCATCCACTTCTTGCCGTTGGAGCTCCCCTGTCCAATTTTTAGCGGCGTCTTTGCAGACGGGGCCGTGTCCTCCCTGTGGGAGCAGCACAGGGGGACCCCGCTGCCTGTTGGGGTCGGGGCAGAGACCTGTGTGTAGAAAACTGTCTCTGGCTCTTGCTTTGAACCCGCTCGTGGGGCTTTTTCCTGCTGATTCAGTGCATCAGGATGGGCAGGGAACCAGCTGGGGAGGGAGAGAAACGGGTCACTGGCTGCAAATGGGGGAAGGAAAACCCTGGGGGTCTCTCCAGTGGGGACAGAGCTGGGGCTGAGCCCCCTCCCCGCAGCAGGAAGGGGCTTTAGGGGAGAGGAAGGGCAGGTCAGATCCCTCTGCCCAAGAAATCCTTCCCTGAGCAGGGAGTGGGACATCTTGGATCTGCAGGGAAACAACTTCCCGAGAGCCGTTCCCCCCCGGTACATCCCGGTGCAGCAATTCCTGGGTCCTCAGGAGCATCCCCGTGCCCGGAGAGCGAGGCAGCTCTGTTAATATTCTGCACTTCTCCTGGCTTGCTCTTTTTTTTTTTCCGGGGAGAGAATAATAGAAGCTACAAGTTGTCTCTCCTTTTCTCAGTGTGCTCTCCCATCCTTGCACGGCAAAGATAAGCCTCACTCGGCAAATTAAAATTTAAATCTCTCCAGCGCTAAAAGAATTATCTCAGTGGTACATCAGCTCGGTGCCTCTCCCTCCAAATAAAGTTCTCCAAGGCCTTTTGTGGCAAAAACTAGGAATTTAAGACGCGTGAACGTCGTGCTGGTGAGGTGATGTCCTGCTCCTGGACCAGGGACCGTCCCTGCCCCAGGGCAGGGTCCCTTAATGTGAGCACAGCTACCAGTCACGGGCATATAATTAGTCCATATTTTTAGTTCATGGGTAATTCTCAACGGTAGCTGGGTCTATTAAACTTGATTCAGATGTGACAGCTTAAATTGTAAACAGCTGTGAGGAGTTTCATACTTAATTACCATATTTAAGTTTTTGCCATAAAGCGTTTGCACTTCCATCAAAGATGTAAATAGCTCCGACATTCAAATGAGCTCTCCGGCTTTGCGAGGCTTAATTGGCAGCGATGGGTTTGCTGGGTCTCCTCGCCCCCTCCCTGGCTTTTTGGGGGACCCTGGTGCTCCGTTCCTGCTCCCCCCACATCTCCATCCCCCCCAGCTGCCGGGGGCCCTGGGTTACGGACCCAGATTTGGGTTTGTTTAGTTCACAACTTCTTAAAACAAACTCACGCCTGGAGGATGCTGCGGCGCCCCAGCCTTGCAGAGTGTTACTCGTTATCTCCTCGCACTTAAACTGCTCATGAGCTCTGCCTTCTCCTAATGAAACTGGCATTTATGTCACTATTTATACATCTCCAGCAACTCGGGCTATTTAAGGCGGTGGGTTTTTGTTTTTTTTTAATGTTGCTCGAGCTCTCGGCTTGGGGAGGAACGGAGGGACTGAAGGGGAAGGTGTCCCTGCTCTTCTCCTTATGCCTTCTCCTAATGAAACTGGCATTTATGTCACTATTTATACATCTCCAGCAACTCGGGCTATTTAAGGCGGTGGGTTTTTGTTTTTTTTTAATGTTGCTCGAGCTCTCGGCTTGGGGAGGAACGGAGGGACTGAAGGGGAAGGTGTCCCTGCTCCTGCTCCATCCCTGGCTGTTGTAAAACAAACCCACGCTGTTGGTCTAAGCCAGTGGGACCCCAGTTTAGTGCTGGGGGGCCATGGGGAGACCCTGGGGTCTCTCTTGTCCTGCCTCCGAGATTGCTCCCTGTTGGAGAGACCTGCAAATTCCTGGCATTTTACCTTCTGCAGTTGGAGCATCCTCGTGCGTGGTGCTGGGGGGATGGACCACAGCTCTGCACATCCCTCCCCAGCACTGGTGGGGCCAACAGTGGCCTGTCCAGGGCTCAGCCATCTGTCCTGGGCTATCCTTTGGGATCATAGAATGGTTTGGGTTGGAAGGAACCTTAAAGATCATTGAGTTCCAACCCCCTGCCCTGGGCAGGGACACCTCCCACTAAACCAGGTTGCTCAAAGCCCCATCCAACCTGGCCTTGAACCCCTCCAGGGATGTTGGGTGGGTGATGCTCAGCTCAGCCCTGGAGTGTGGACCCACATCCCTCAGGGAGCTATGAAGACAAGCCTGGGACCGTGCAGTGCTTATTTAGATCATGCTTAGGTGTGGGGGGAGCTGTTGGATGGGTGATGCTCAGCCCTGGAGTGTGGACCCACGTCCCTCAGGGAACCATGAGGACAAGCCTGGGACTGTGCAGCGCTTGTTTAGATCATGCTTAGGTGTGGGGGGAGCTGCTCTTCTCTCCCTGTCCATCAGCGTGATGGCTGTGACAGCCCTGTCCCTGCCACCTCCATCTTCCCATTACCCCTAAGGACACATCTACAACGAGCTGCGTGTGCTGCACGGAGCTGGTCTCTGTTCCACCAATATTTGATTCCCCCTCCCCAGCCCGGTGGGGAGCGTGCGGAGCAGAGGGCTGGTTGGATCCAGGTTAACATCAATCTGCAAAAACCAACACCTCCAAACGATTTCAGTCCACTCCAGGATTAACGTGCTGCCTCACCGATGTCTTTCCAGGCACAAGCAGTCACCCTCACCGTAGCCCAGGCCTTCAAAATCGCATTTGAGCTCTGGCAAGCAGCTAAGGAAGGTGAGTTTTTTTTCCCCTCTTCCCGCTCCTCATGTGAAAGTTCAAGGGATGACCTTGGGTTTTTTCCAGCTTTCAAGTGCCTTTTCCCCTCGCCCTTCAAATTTCCAGGCTGCTGTGAAAGTTGGTCCAAACTCTGCTGTGATTTAAGGCGTCTTCCAGGTTTCTCTCAGCAGCTTTGTAAATCCAGCTGAGTTTTGGCCCCACTCCTGTCTGGCCGGTGGGATGTGAAGGACCTGGTGTTTGCTCTGTGCTACCTCAGCTCTGCCGCTGTTGGGGTTTTTTTGCTTTCACCTTCCACAAGATTATAAAATGCACCCAGAGCCTGGGCTGCTGTGGGTGGAGGAGACCTGGTGGCCTATCCTAGCATCCTAGCTGTCTCCCCTCCCTAAAAGCTTGCAGGGAGCATCCATGGGCAGTGACGGGCTCTTCTTCTTTTGCAGAGAAGGAGAAGCGGGAAAGGTCCATCTTGGAAGGAGAAGGGACGAGCAGCCCCAGCTCGGAAGCCCCTGCCCACCCTGACACACGTAAGTCACCAACAGCAGAGCTTGGCTTTGGGGATGGGGAACAGCCTGAGGGCTGTGGGGCTTTCCCTGAGCGGGGCAGGCTCCTGGCAGGGCTTTGAAGACCAGCAAGGAGCCAACATTTTGGTCAGAGTGGAGATACTGCCCTCAGCAGAGCGCTGAAGGGCGAGGAAGAACCTGACAAGTCCTTCCATCTCCCCCTTAATATCTCCTGCAGCCCCTCCTACACAGCTCCTGCCACCCCAAACCTCTTTAATTCTGCCCGAGGCAAATTGGCCATAGCATCCTTACGGGCTTAGCGTGGACCTGCACACCCTGAGCTTGATTTTGGGGCTGCCTTAGACCCAAAAGACTTGCCATCCCATCGGGTGAAGGAGATGGACATCCAGGTGCCACTCTGCCTCCAGCTCCCCTAAGGAAGGAGAGGTGCGTGAAAATAAAGCAATTAAATAGTAAAACCCCTCCTAATTCAGTGCCTCCTCGTGGTCCTCTGCTGCCTCTGAAATGCGGGCTGTGAAGCTGGGGAGAAGTGGGACAAAAGGCTAATCTCTCTTCCGTGCTGGCCGTGGAGATAAGAGGATTTGGCACGGAGGAAAAGAGCATTAAACCGGGCTTCCTTCCAGGGTGGCACATCTCCTTTCTTCATGTGAAGGGCCAGGACTGGAGGAATCTGTCACAAGCGGTGGCACATCAGGAGAAACGAAGCCCGGGGCTGGCACGGGTGTAGGGTTGGGCTCCAGCATCTGCCTGGGGGATGCTCTGCAGCTGGGGCTCTGCTGCCTCTGCCCTCACTGCGGGGTGATGGGGAGGATTTGAGGCTTCCCTGGACCGACCCAGCCTGCGGGAGACCAGCAGCCCCCGAGCTGTCAACTGGTCTTCACCCAGTGCAGGATTTGCCCTGGGTCCTAGGAAATAATGATGCATCTTTGTAAGAAGCTGAATTGATGGATGGGCTGAGCTGAGGTATCGTCCAGGGTCTGTTCCCACCTTGGGGCTGGGATGTCTTGGGGTGGGATGTCTCAGCTCTGCAGAGAAAGATCTAGGGGTCCTGGTGGACAGCAAAATGACAATGAGCAAGCAGTGTGCTCTTGTGGCCAAGAGGCCAACGCTGGGGTGGGATGTCTCAGCTCTGTAGAGAAAGATCTAGGGGTCCTGGTGGACAGCAAAATGACAATGAGCAAGCAGTGTGCTCTTGTGGCCAAGAAGCCAACGGGATCCTGGGCTGTGTAGGGAAGAGTGTGGCCAGCAGGTCAAGGGAAGTCATTCTTCCCCTCTGCTCTGCACTGGGGAGGCCACAACTGGAATCCTGTGTCCAGTTCTGGGCTCCCCAGTTCAAGAGGGACAGGGAACTGCTGGAGAGAGTCCAGTGTAGGGCAACAGAGATGATGGAGGGATTGGAGCATCTCCCTGATGAAGAAAGACTGAGAGAGCTGGTAATCCTTAGTCTGGAGAAGAGAAGGCTGAGGGGAGACCTTATCAATGCTGACAAGCATCTCAAGGGAGGGTTGAAGGAGGAGGGAACCAGACTCTTTTCAGTGGTTCCCAGTGAGAGGACGAGGGGCAACGGGCACAAGTTGGAACAGAAGAGGTTCCACTCAAATATGAGGAAATACTTCTTCACAGTGAGGGTGGCAGAGCCCTGGAAGAGGCTGCCCAGGGAGGGTGGGGAGTCCCCTTCTCTGGAGATTTTCAAGACCCACCTGGATGCTCCTGAGTAACATGCTCTGACAAGCTCTGGGTGGTCCTGCTTTGGCAGGGGAGTTGGACTAGATGATCTCTATGGTCCCTTCCAACTCTAAAAATTCAGTGACTGCAGCTCCTCCGGGCTAAAATTTGGGGCCATCCTGAAAGAATTTGATGGGACCTTTTCATTCCCCTCTTGAGGGGAAGTGATTACTGCAAAAAGGCTGGGTTTCGTGTCATCCCTGTCCTCCCCTCCCCTGCCTCATTCCCTCTCCTCTCCCTTCACAGCAGCAGCCACAGGGAACTTGCTGGATTTAGAAGATCCTGCCAAATCGCCCCTGACCAGCAGCACAAACTCCCCACACTTAGACAACAGCATCTTTGGGCCCAGCTCCTCCGTAAATAACAACGTGGTGTGGGTAAGTGTGTGTCTGCCCGGCCGGGGAGGGGAGAGATGCCACCTCCATTTCATGTGTTCCAGGTCCCATCATGGGGGCTTTTTCTTTGATAAACCCGCCCCGGGGAGCTCTGGGGGGCTGAGCCCTTCAGGCAGGGTTTTGGAGATGCCCAGGTGAGTTGGGTTTCCATGTCCTACTTGAAATGATCGCTCAGTGTTGGAGTGTCTCCTGCTCTTCTCAGGCTCCATAAATAAATGATGGGGATGGTGAGGCGCTCCGAGAAACGCCGCTGTCAGATAATTGAATATTACTTATTCTCAAGCAGCACTTCTCAGTGGTTTGTCACTTAATTGAGGGACCACCTCACTGCTCTCTTCAGGAGGAAAAAAATCATTAAGTTGGTGGCTTTTGTTTACTGTTCACTAAAACCAGGTTATATTTATGTTCGTTATTACTCTTTATTTTTTCCCTTGTTCTTGTTTGCGGCTGTATCATGATTGTGTGAGCATGGATGGCTTCTCTAAAATGTCCTCAGTCATCTGGCTTAATTGTTTCGTGGATTACTAATAGAAAAATAATGACCCAGACCATTTGCCTGGGTGTGCAGCCATTGGGGAGCCTCCTCTGTGCCCAAGTGCTGTGTCACCAACCGGCCTGGGACCGATCTTTGAAGCCCCACTTGACCTGGGACCTCGTCCCCACCACGTGCCCTCCCTGGAAACGCACTGTGTGCTAAATTTTGGAGAATTGAATGATAAAGGCCTTTGCCTGGAGCCTTTTTCTTGAGTCTGCCGGGTCTGAGCTTGAGGCTTTTCAGGTTAAACCTGAAGATCAGTTCTAAGTCATACCAAATCCTGGAGGCTTATCAGCACTCTCCGATCCCTCCCTTCTCACAGAGTTTTCATACTTTACATATTACATTAAGTCTGTGAGTACATCACAAGATTTTGGGAATAGTCGAGTCTGGCCGTAGCAAAGCCCTCGCCCAGAGCCCATCTTCCTGCACAAGGAACCTTTCTCCCCCAGGCAGCTCAGAGGCTTTCCCTGGGAAACCATAAGAGCAGATCAGAGATGAAGGATCCCAGAGCTGCTTCCAAGGAGCTCAGGTTCCATCTGTGCTGCTGCAGAGTTGCTTTCTGGGTTCCTCATCCAGAAAATCCCTGAGGGATGCCTGGAGCATCTTCCCGAGCTCTGTTCTGGTCCCTCCTCTTAGCAGGATCCCTCGGCACGTGGTGGGGAGCTGGAAGCACCGAGGGCCATGGTTAACCCCAGAGAGGGATGACATCCAGCTGATGGGCCAGATCCAGCTGGAGCGGGTGGTGGGGTGGAATTATCCTGGTTTGGAGATGGTGGGAAAGGGCCAAGCCCCTGCCCCATCCCTGGGGCAGCAAGGGGAGTGCAGCATCCTTCACCTGAGCCCTGGGACCTGCTCTGAGGAAGCCTGGGCCACCTGGAGTTACGCCTCATACCCTGGGGCTTGTCCTGGGGTGGCATAAAAGATAAAAGTGAGATAAAACCTGCCCCAGGAGTCAGAGCACTGAGAGGAGTGTTGCTTTAGGCACTCACAAGTCAGTGTATATATATATGTATGTATGTATGTATTTCGTGCTCAAGTGCAGAGCCGGATCTCTAAATACACTTTGGTGCGTTCTCTTAGCAACTACTTCTCTCTCTTTTTATCTCTTTAAAAAAGGAAATGGATGATGGTCTCGACGAGGCGTTTTCAAGGTAATTCTAATAACTCCCTTTACAAGTTCACGCCACCCGGGGACCAGCCTAGTGACTGGCTTTTAATAAGGCTTCTAATCTAATCAGCCTCCGTGATCTGACCTAGGGAGCTGCCCCATCAGTGCCTCAGCTGTTAATTGAAAGATAGGCTTGGAGGCTGGCTGATAAGCCAAATATTTTGACAACCTTTTAAGGATGGAGAGAGGCTGTCTGTAACAGGGAATTCAATTCCCCAAGCAGTTAATGTGTCCACTCCTGCTTGCCAGGGTGGTTTGAGGCTGCTCTTTCCAGCCCCTGTGCTAACCATGGTCCCAGCTTTTGGCACGGGGTGTCTATGCTTCCTCCTCCCTCTGTGAGGTTTGGATGAACCCTGGGAGTTGGTTCCCATCTGTCCCCAAACCAGCAGCCTCCCTGCTCCACCATCACCATTGCAGGGTGGTTGCATCAGCCTGACTCTTGATGTGCCCATGTGGGATTCGTGCACCTGGGCACGTTTCTGAGTTTGTGGGTGTAGCTTCACGTGGTTCAGTTCATTTCCCAACCCAAATCAGAGCTTCGACTCTTGATGTGCCCACGTGGGATTCGTGCACCTGGGCATGTTCTGAGTTCGTGGCTGTAGCTTCACGTGGCTCAGTTCATTTCCCAACCCAAATCAGAGCTTTCCTGCACACACACACCGAGCTCTCCAGCAATGTTAAACAAACCCGGTTTGTTTCAGATGAGTTTTCCTGTCTGTCCTCACCACGGCCTCTGTGGGGTGATGGGAATGGTAGAATCACAGCATGGTTTGGGTTGGAAGGGACCTTAAAGCCCATCCAGTGCCACCCCCTGCCCTGGGCAGGGACACCTCCCACCAGCCCAGCTTGCTCCAAGCCCCCTCCAACCTGCCCTTGAACCCCTCCAGGGATGGGGCAGCCACAGCTTCTCGGGGCAACCTGGGCCAGGCTCTCACCACCCTCACAGCAAACAAGTTCTTCCCCACATCTCATCTCAGTCTCCCCTCTTTCAGTGTAAAAACCTTCTCCCTCCTCCTATGGCTCCCCTCCCTGATCCAGAGTCCCTCCCCAGCTTTCCTGGAGCCCCTTGAGGGACTGGAAGGGGCTCTAAGGTCTCCCTGGAGCCTTCTCTTCTCCAGGCTTCACCCCCCCAACTCTCCCAGCCTGTCCTCCAGCTCTACTTTTCATGGGTCCCATCCTCCAGGTGAGCACACACGAAGCCACCCTACCACTGTGTGGGCAGCGTGGGCTGTGGAGGCCACAATTTGGGCAAAGAGGTGCCGTGGGTGCTGATGCTCCAGGCTCAGAGAGCTGCCAGGACCCTTCCTCCAGCCGGGAGGTGCCGATGGAAGGAGTTGGGCAGCACCAGGACTGAGCCCGACGCCGTCACCTCCCCGAGAGCCACCAGCCTCCCCCAGGCTTTGCAGCAGCACAAAAACCACACACTCAGCCCTAAGGAAACAGACCTTGGTGCCTTGTTTGGCTCTTGGGAATGATTTACAGCTTCCACTTCCCCGGTAGCCGGGTCCCAAGTCCATAAAGGGGCCGCTTGAATTTATGTCTTAACGTCGTCTGTTTTCCTCACCTCTCTTCCTCGTTCCACTTTTAATTAAGCAGATGATGCTGGTTGTGGCCTTTTGTTTGGCATTGCTGGACACCCGAGCTGTCACATCCCCCTTGGCCTTCTGGTGACTCAGTCTTTGGGCTGCTCGTCCGCCGAGGCAGATGCTTCTGAGAGCCTTCCTGCCGCAGCATCACGGCTGCTCGTTTTTCTTTTTTATTAAAAAAACGTGCGCGGCGGCGGCTTTAATCCGAGGCTTATTCCAGGCCGTGCCTCCCCTGGATGAAACACCAAATATTTGAGTTAACCTCTCGGCCCTGGGAGAATGGATGCTGCGCTGTTAGGTTTTCAGGGAGGTATTTAATAACACAACAACAAACTGGGGCTTGTTAGGTTTTGCCAAAGGGCTGGGATGGGTTGGGATGAAAACCTTTTAAAGCTGACCCCGGGGGGGGACTCTTCAGCATCATCCGAGGCCTGTTGTGTCTTAAGGAGTTAAACGCTTGGGCTGGGGAGTTTGAGGGGAAATAGAGACATTTCAGGGAGGCTGCTCCTTTGGCCAAGGAGCCTTTATGCTGAGATAAGACCCTGGTAAACGATGCACCCGCCATTGGGGGGGAGGAAACTGGTGCTGTTCTGCCCAGACCATTAATTTACGGGACATCCAGGCTGCAAATTCCTTGGATGCCTGTGGGGGAAACGTTGGGATAAACCAGCAGCCAAGCTGCAGGAGACGTGAAGGAGCTGGGAATGTGCCAGCTTCCCCCCCAGACTGAGTTATTTCACTCAGCTGGAGGATGGGGAAATGTGGACCCACAGCTCGGGTCGGGCAGTAGGGATGCAGGGAGCATCCGGGCTGTGAGCTGGAGGGATGGGGTGTCCTTAATTTGTGTTTCTCTCCCCTTCTCAGACTGGCTCAGTCGAGGACGAACCCCCACGTCCTCGACACGGGGCTGACGGCTCAGGACATCCAGAGCGCGGAGACGCTCTCACCTGTGGACTGGAACAAAATGGATTCCACCGCGGGCGAGAAGGACGATCTGTTCATGTTCTGAGGTGAAACACGTCGAATTGAGTAACCACTAGAAGTCCGTGGACTGAGTCACGCCGTGCCGGGTGCTGTTCGCAAGGGGACCCTTCTGAGGGCTCTTCACCAAGTCAGCTGACGTTACAGCACAGTTTAGACCAAAGCTTTAGAAATCTAATGCAGATTTTTATACCTTGCTTTTATCTAAACCACGAGATGCTCTTGAGCATATTTATTCATAGCCGTTACAGTTTACATATATATATTATTGGAAGGTGTGTAGGGCATCTACAGTATTAGGTGGCAATAGACCGTGGAAGAACCTTCAGCAGTGCCTGTTCCTCTCTGAAAACAAGACTATGCAACACCAAAGTCTCTCTGTGTACACTTTTCTAGACAAAGATCTGCAGATGCAGAGGCGATTGCCAGCACAACTGTTACTAATCCACTGTTTCTTGAACAACGCATCACCTGCCGAGGCAGGGGGAGGAGATTGGCAGCAGCTGCCCCCAGCGTTAAAATCCAAGAGGTGGCAGAGATCTTGCTTTTGTTGGGAATGTCCGTGATCCTCTCACACTTGTCAATCTCCCCTCCGTGTCCCGGCTCTTTCTTCACCAGCTCCCTGGGGGGAATCGACGCTTTTGTTTATTTAACCCAAAGACTCTCTGAAAGTTTTGCACTTTAAAACTCAAAACTGAAAGCGATGGTCCGGATTGTCAAGGTAAGCAGTGCCTGGAACTTCTCTTCGCAAGCTATTTACCCAAAAAAACCCCAACAACAAACCAAACCCCAACCCAGCGATGCTGCAGACCCGTTTCAAAACTGACCGCTCACGTGCTCCGTTCCTGATGCGACTCGGGGACACCAAGGCTCCGTTGGCTTTAAGAGCAGAACCACCAGGGGGAAGTGGGGGTTGACAATTAATTAGTGTTGCTGATGGGGGTTGGAAGTTGTGGGTTCCCCAGCAGCACGATAGATCTCTGTTCTCAGCTCCTCTAAGTGGATTTGCCCGTGCGTGCCTTTTTACTGTCTCAGGACCGTTTGGTCGTCGCTCACTCGATACGACTCGAAGGGAATCGGATTAGGCCAGACCGATACCTGGATGTTCAATTAACAAGGGGGGCTCCTGTGTCCCCCCCGCCCCCCCAGCCACCTCTCCCGGGAGCTCGGGAAGTGTCTTTGGCAGCTCCTGGAATTGGCAATAAGTAATGGAGGTATAAAGCTTATGCTAATTAAAAGATTAAGTTTAATGATCCTAAATAGTCGCACTGACAGTTTGCAGTGTTTGTGGCCTTATGTGAAGTATACTAATCTGTTTTATAGATTTGTAACTTGGTTTTGAAACACTAATTCATTCCCCAGATAGCTCTTTATAACTCTCTTAAAACTGCTCGCAGGAAAAAAAAATAAAAACCTCTTTGTCAGCTGTACGAATTTATTAGGAAACAGCTGAGTGACTCTAACTTAGATTTGATTTTTTATTTTTATTTTTTCCCTAAGTGTTCTTGTGAGAAGGTGTCGAGGACTTGTGAAGCTGAGTCATCGTGTCTCTTAATAAAATGTGTGCTCTGTTTATCTGGCAAAATTGTGTTTAAAGCAATTTTACATCTTGAAACTACCCTGCCCGTGACTTCTTTGATCTCGTGTGTAGCATCAGTCTCTCGCGATCGAAGGAATTATTCAAAGTTTGTTGGTGCTACAGAGGCACATGGTAGGGACGTGAACCCATGGCATAAGGGACACCAAAACTGCACAGAAGTGGTTGTGGGAAGCACCTCGTCCCAGCCCCGGCGAGGGGTGATCCTCCTTGGAAAGAGCTTGGGTCGCAGGAATGGACCGTGAGGATTTCTCTGTAGGTTGATCTTTCTCCTTTTCTCGAGACTCTAGGAGCATATACCGAAATGCACAGTACTATATGTCTATGTATATAGTTTTTTAAGAAAACCTTCTGCTGTAAAGAATACCTGTACTGAGGAAAATAAAACGTCTACCATTTTTTGGAGTGTCTGTGCTGGGTCACTTGACTTTTACCGTGGTCCTTTTCATGTGTAGAAGTTTTTGTATTTCTAGCTGGTTGAATTCTCCATCTCCCTCGACGCACAACAGCGAGTGACTGGAAATGTCCACAGGAGGTTTGTGTCCATCAGAAGACTTTTCCCAGCACCATCCAGTGGGAAGGTGGCAGCAGGTCGGTAGTACCCTGCAGTGCTGCCTCTGGAAAAGGCTTACAGGACTGGATATGGCCAGGTGGGATGCACAGAGGGATGGACAACGACCACCTTCCCTTCTGCTCTGAGCCCCTGCGTCGCTGGATTGGCCTCTGGGGACAGGGATGACGGGATGAGAAGAGGGAGGTTGGTGCTTCGGGCTCATCTGCGGGTGAACGCGGTGGTGGTAACATCAAAACCCCAAATCTCTTAATTGATAGAGTTCCTGAGTCGCTATGCAAAGCGCTTCTCCCGTGGGGGGGAGTTTTAATTTGTACAGCTGCCTTTTAAATAAAAACATCCCCGGGAGGCCGGCGCTGCCCTGGGTACTCAGCCTCCCCCTGTGATTCCTGCCTTTGCTGGATGCCAGCTCGGAGCCAGCGGCTCCTGCAGGAACCAGCTCACCCCACTGCTCCTAGGAATGATGTGGAGAAACTCATCCAGGGATGCTGAGAAAGGGCTTTAACCTGCGTGTGCCACCAGGGTCCCTTTGGGCTCCTGCAGAGGCAGCACAAGCCCCGTTGGATTCTGGAGCAGAGCAAGATGCCACATGGGCTTGGGATGACATAGAAGCTTTCCCTGTCCCCAGCACGGGGCGACCCGGGAGCCCCCACCAGTGACCACGGGGCCAGAAGGTGATGAAATTACCCGTCACTAACGAGCCATGAGTGAGTGGGGCCTCAGCTTCCAGCCCTCGGCTCTAAAGTCCTTTTAGCAAGAAGCCAGCATCTGACTGGGAGCAATTTAGCGGGTACCGCTTACGACAGAGGGAGTCTTAATATTGCATTACTTCATTTATTTAGCACCTCTCCTCTAAAGCCCAGGGGAAGGATAATGGGAAACAGCGTTGTGGGTTGCTGGGGGTTGGTTGTTATTTTTCTTCCCTGCTAAAAGCAAACATCTCCAGCTGGTTCTTGGCTCCGAGAAGAAATACTGGCTTCACAGAAAGAAGGGATGTCAAGTCATTAGGAGCTGCAGGAAGAGGAAGCCTTCTGAGATGATAGGAGTGGAAACGGGGCCAGAGAACTAACGAGCCATGAGTGAGTGGGGCCTCAGCTTCCAGCCCTCGGCTCTAAAGTCCTTTTAGCAAGAAGCCAGCATCTGACTGGGAGCAATTTAGCGGGTACCGCTTACGACAGAGGGAGTCTTAATATTGCATTACTTCATTTATTTAGCACCTCTCCTCTAAAGCCCAGGGGAAGGATAATGGGAAACAGCGTTGTGGGTTGCTGGGGGTTGGTTGTTATTTTTCTTCCCTGCTAAAAGCAAACATCTCCAGCTGGTTCTTGGCTCCGAGAAGAAATACTGGCTTTACAAAAAGAAGGGATGTCAAGTCATTAAGAGCTGCAGGAAGAGGAAGCCTTCCGAGATGATAGGAGTGGAAACGGGGCCAGAGAACCGGAGCCAGAAAGCAGCTGTAGGAAGCGCAGGAAGATGGGAAGCAGTTGCACAGGGAATGTGCAGGTAGAAGGTAATTAATGACCAAGTGCTGGTTAATTTACTGTCACCGGCCTCTCATGCTGGACACACGCTCAGTCCCGTCTCCGCTGGGCTCTGATCTGTGTCAGCAGCTATTGTTTCTCACTCCTGGCTCCTCAGCGGCTCCCTGGGCCAAAGGAGCCAGAGGGACCCTCTGCTCTGCCCAGAAAAGCGGATTAGAGCTCGGCTACGGGGCCACGTGCCACCATGGGCCAGTGCTGGCCCACAGCCCGGCGCCGGCAGCCAGAGCCCGGCCCTTCTCCATCCCGGCTGGCGCCGGTCACCTTTGGCAGCATCGAGCATCTCCCGGGGGCATGAACCCGCCTGGAAAGCTGTGGGTCCCAGCTGTGAGCGCAGAAATGTGTCGCTGCCGTTGGATCCTCATTCCTTATTCCCCCCTGGAGGGATTTTGGAAGCCGTCAGGAGTTGCAGGAGCCAGGTCGTGCCAGCCAACCCAGTGTGGGAGTGCAGGGACCGGCTGCGCTCGCTGGCAGGGACTCTGCCGCCTTCCAGCCCTCCCTCCAGTCCCTTTGCCCTTCCTGGAGCCAGGCATGATTATCACCAACCTCACCGTTCCCACCTCGGGTTGGATTATCACCAACCTCCCCGTTCCCACCTCGGGATTATCACCAACCTCACCGTTCCCACCTCGGGTTGTGCCTGATGATTATCACCAATCTCACCGTTCCCACCTTGGGATTATCACCAACCTCACCGTTCCCACTTTGGGATTATCACCAACTTCACCATTCCCACCTCGGGATTATCACCAACCTCACCGTTCCCACCTCGGGTTGGATTATCACCAACCTCACCATTCCCACCTTGGGATTATCACCAACCTCCCCATTCCCACCTCGGGGGGTTGCTCCTCACCCTCCAGGAGGAAATGTCATGGTGGGGGAAGAGTCAGGTTGTGGAACGTCAACCCCGTCAAGTTCTGGCTCCAAAATCCCTGCTGACTCCTGTGATTTCTCACTCGCCCAGCTGCTACTTGGAGCTTGGAAAAGATAAGCAAAAGGGAGAAATATGGAATTTAAAAGCTTGGCTTTAAAACTCACAAACTCAGGCCAAGACTCTTGTCCTGGCTGAGGTAACGGGGTAGGAACGTTACTGGTCATGGCTGAAATCAGACAGCCACCCACTTTACGCTGCAGTATGAGAGGGTAATTCTGCTGCCTTCTCCTCCCTGACATGAGTCTTTTGAACCACGAGGTGAGAAAAACAGTATTTAGATACCAAAAACCTTGCTACCTTCCTTGTCTTTCAATTTATCCCCCAGGCACCTTGTTTCATAGAATGGTTAGAGTTGGAAGGGACCTTAAAGATCATCGAGTTCAACCCCCCTGCCCTGGGCAGGGACACCTCCCACCAACCCAGGTTGTTCAAAGCCCCATCCAGCCTGGCCTCGAACACTTCCAGGGGTGGAATTTTGCCCCAAACTTTTGCCACCCCGGTTTCTGTTTGGGGCTATCAGCAGCAAAATTTTGGCCCAAACTTTTGCCATCCCGGTTTCTGTTTGGGGCTATCAGCAGCAAACACACCCCCAGAGCATCACCGAGACGGTGTCTCTCCGGGCAGAGGGGCTGATGCCCTAAGGATTCCTCTTCCCCTCCTTTCAAACCAGCTGCTCTGCAGACTCAGGTCTGGATCTCTCACTTTTTGCCTCCAAGGGTTTTTTTTCACCCTCCCAGCCATCCCTATCAGGGATTTCTTCCCCAGCACAAGCTCCAGCCTCCGGCTGCTCTGCAGACTCAGGTCCAGATCTCTCACTTTTTGCCTCCAAGGGTTTTTTTTCACCCTCCCAGCCATCCCTATCAGGGATTTCTTCCCCAGCACAAGCTCCAGCCTCCGCACGGGAGGAAAAGGGTCCCAGGGCTGAGTTTCCCCGACGCTCTGGCTGCAAACCACAGCAGAGCATCAAACCACAGCAGGAGTTTCTGTCTCGGCCCTTAATGATCCCCTGGATGGGAACACCACTCGGGGCAAAGCTTTGTGCTTAAAAGCTTTGATGAGGCTACTTTGCAGGGAGTTGTTTGGCTCCTACCTTTGTGTTTCCATCTCCCGACCCAAATCTTGCCATAACAGCCCCCAAACTTGTCAGGTTTTGTTTTTAGCCACAACCCTCCTCCCTCTCCCCGCTCTGTGTCATGAATTTTAATGTGACATCCCAGCACCAGGCCTGTCACTGGGCTATTGCCTGTCTCACAGGCTGGTATGGATGAGCCCCAGGTCTAATTAATGTAATAAAACGTGTAAAAGTCCTAAATCTCCTCAGACGTGGCAATTTTATCACTTCTATATACTGTCACGGCACAAGTAAAACTGACAGTAAAGAATAAAACAGTTATGTCTCTGGCATTTTTTATTACTTTTAATATTCTACCTTTTTTTCTTACTGGAAATTTAAATTACAATGGTATGCTTCTTTTTTTTTTAAAAAAAAAAAAAAAAGAAAGTTTCCATAGCAACAGGAACATCTAAATTATTACAGGCTGATCACTTCTCTCTTGGAGTCACATCACATGCCTTTCAAAGACAGTCCCAGAGGTGCGGGATTTTAATAGAATTTTTTTTTTTTTTACCTTTTTTTTGCAAATAAACAACTGTATACACAGCACTTTCTCCATCAATATGCTGCCTACAGAAAGATCTAAACCTAATAACTGCCAGCACGCTTCATTACCCAGACAGGGAGGGTTTCAGGCTTGCTCTTGCAATCCTTACTTCATACGAGGCTTTCTCATCCAAGTCAGTGCCTCCTGCTTATCCCGTGTGAAACCGGAGAATTTCTGTCGAGTTCAGCTGGTGTAAATTCAGGTTTGAATGGGGGGAAAGTAGAGGGGAAGGGGAAAAAGAAGGGGAAAGAGAAGAGGAAGAGGAGAGGGAAAGGGAAAAGGAAGACCACTGACCCTGCAGCGTCAGGAATCTCCTGTTAGATCACAAGCTGGAGTCGGTCTTATTCATATTTTATTCTTTCAAAATTCCTACTTGTCACTCCCCAGAAAACAACTTCAGCAGCTGCTGGACATTTAAAAGGCGATGGTGGGGAAATACCCAGATATTTTCAGCCACCATCCCTACATGTGAGCCTCCTCCGTGACTTTTGGTCCAAAGCAGTTACAGCTTTTCATTCTTGAAAAATTCCTTCACCTTAGCCCGAAAAAAGCCCGACTGATACACACACAGAGCTGTCAAATGTAAGGAATTAAACGTGCTGGAAGAAATAGAAAGCCTTTTTTTTTTTCCTTCAGTCTCAATTATAGGAATCAGATGCGTCATCTGGACCAATAGTAGGTCAAAATTGCTCAGCCAGAAAGATTTGATATATAAAAAAGCAGCAGCTGATAGCCTTCCTCTAAACTCATGTATTATTATGTTATAACTGAAATGATGGTAGTAAACCATGTTTACAGGCTCTCTTGGAGAGCTCAGGTTAAGAACAAAGGCTTAATAAATGCACTTGTACATAGGAACAAGATCCTAAACCAAGCCTATATCGTCTCTGAGATCTTATCATGTTCAGTAATAGCAGAGATTTGCTTTTTATGTCCTTTGTTTCCCACCACTGCCTGGTACCTCCCTGGGTCATCATTTCCTGCATTTTCCCCCAGAGGTGGCTGCAATTCAAGGAGGACGTATCTCCAGAGCAGAACATGCAAATTCCAGAGGAACGAGGCAGTCTTTAAAAATATAATATATGACTTATCACTTAACCTTTGCAGAATGAGAGCTGATGGGCAGACAAGCAGTTAACGGTTCACCAAGGCCAGCTTTTGGTTAAAACCCAAGAAAACGTGTCGGAGACCTTCAGCTGGTGTGATTTATTTGTAAGGAAGGGTCAGGAAAGCTCCGCATCCATGGAAAAAGAGGGGGTTGCAAGGAGAGAACTTGCAGGTTGTGAATAAGGTCGTGATCGGGGCGACGGTGGCAAATGCTGTTACAGGAACCGGGTGTATGGTCTGTCAGTGACTCTCAGATCAACTTGGTTTCATACATGAGTTAAAAAAAAACGTCAGAGTGAGAGAAGGTGGGCGGTGAAAGAGGACTGAGAATGATGCAGAAAAATCTGTCGGACCTGCAGATCCGGCTCGCATTTGAAAATCACCCTCTTTCCGGCTCCCGTGAAATCACCTTTTAATAAAGAGGCTATAACAGGCACCTATAATTTTGTGGTTGATGCGTGAGGCAGAGACAATCCAGTTCGCTCTGGCATAGCTTTATTAAAGCCATGGGTCCAGAAAATATTTGCTCGTGTTGAGCACAGGAGATGACAGAGAAACCCTGGGCTCTGACCTTGGCCACCAGGCAACAAGTTCAAGCCATCATTCCCTGACCTCCCCTCCCTCCCTCCCAGCTGTACATCATCAGGTCTGGCAGGAACCCACAGGTGGAGGTCTTTGACTCACAGCTTCCCTGAACCCACCTTTTCTCCTCCCAGAGTAATTAAATAAATCCCAGAAGCCACAGTCCCAAGTATTTGGGAGTATTTTTCTGTCTGTGTGCAGGGAGGTAGGTCTGTGCTGGTCTGTCTGGGGTTTGCTTCTTAAATTGAGCCAGATTTGATCCTCAGGGTTTGTGTTTGAGGCTTTGGTGCTTCCATGAGTGTTTTGGGGCTGGGCAGGGGGTCAGAGCTCACCGGCAACGTGTGATTGTGTCTGAAAACAGCCAGCACTGGGAGGGCGAGACCTTTGTTTTTATGGGTGACAAGAGGATGAATTCTTGTTTTCTCGTGTTTGTTAAAACATTGTGATCCAGGGGATGGCTGCTGTTGTGTGAGTCAGGCCTAAATCCTGGGGGAAGACTGACAGAGTCTGGGTTCCTTGCTCCTTTGTGGTCTCCTGTCTATACATCTAGCTGACCTGACTCAAACCTGTGGAATGTGGTGGGAGAACGAGAAAAGCTTCTGGTGAAGTTATTTGAGGACTTCAGACAGGTACGAGCAGACAAGTCATTTTACAGCTATGCCAGGAGAAGCTGGGCTGGTGCTCTGGTTGTATTTCACAGGTGCTTCCCCCTGCCCTTGATGCTACGTGCTTTTCCAGTTCTGCTTTTTATGTCCTCGAAACGAGAGCGCGGTCTCTCGAGGCCGGGGTAAGACAGAGCCAGGGCAGAGCTTTTTGGGTACAAACCTTCCCTCGTCTCATTAACCAGATTGCATAAGGAAGGTGTGATACTGCTGAGCTCAAAATTACATCTCTTTATTTCCTACCTGACCCAGCAGCAGCAGCAGACGAGAGAGGTGGCTGCAAACGAGTTTAAAAGTGTTGCTTCCTCAGAGCAAAATCCGGGAGGTGAGATGTTTGGGTTTCATCTGGCTGATCGAAAGCCCCCAGGGAAGCTCTGGATGCTCCTGTGACTGTGTGAGATGAGCCCTGGGCTGGCCCTGAGTGCTGTGGAGCTTTGGAGGGCACCCACCCATGCGTTCTGAACAAGCTGTGATTTATGGGATGCCTGTGGAGCTGCAGGTCTCCTCGTGACAATGAAGGAGAGAGAGTCTGTGACATGACTCCTCTGAGAGCAGGGAATGGACTCTGCAGTCCTGGAGGTCCCCCGTAGCCTGTGTCCCCAGTGCCACCTCTGTGTCCCAGCTGACTATGTGACTTGTTGTCCCCTCTCTGGTCCATGACCAGGTGTGATGGTTGCAAGCTGATCTCACTTCACTGGGAGGGAGTGCAGGTGTGGTCCTGCGCTTGCATTGTCAACCCTTCTCCCCTTGTGCTGCTCCTGCCAGCTTCAGTTAAACATCATTGAACCAGTCTCTTCTGAGTGATTAAATCACTCTCAAACCTTCCGTATGAACCACTGAGCCAGGAGCAATGGAGCTGGGAGATGAAATTTGTGGCCAGAATCTGGGAAACATTCAGTTTGGAGCACAGTGAGCCTGATCCTAATCTGCCTCCTGCTGTGGCTGCCAAGTTTGAAGTAGAGGGTGATAAAGTCTCCTTTAAATGCTGGTTAAAGCCCTGATGAGCTGGGGCTTCATCTGGTTTGAGACGACCTATGGCCATTTCGGGAAGGTGCTGAAGGGATAAGGTAATGCACTATCTGGAAAGGTGGTTTCTGGCTGAGTGGTGAGAATAAGTGCAGCAGACTGTAAAGCTGGGGAGAACCATTATCAGCATCTTGTCTGATTTTATACAGAAACACATGCTTCAGAAATGTCACTTAGTAACATCTGTGCTGAACTCCAAGCTTCCATCTGAGTTGCCAGATCTCTTTAAAACCACACACAGTCTTCAAACTTGTTTAAAAAAAAAAAAAGACAAGAATTTTCTGTATCTGAAAGGCCTTTCCAGATACAATACTGTATTCCGTCAGCTCAAAAGGTTGATCCACCAGGTGCAAAAATGCTTTCAAAGAGCAAGAAGGTGGACAACTCACTCAAGAGGAGAGGCCCTTCTGTGTAAAGGAGCATTCTGCAATCAACTCTTTGATCATCTGTCCTTGGTTTTTCCTCTTGTCTCCAGGATGCTCTCAGCAATGGCTATTTAAGGGCTGAAGTTCCTCCTCTTTTATCTCTCGGAGCTTCTGACGCCAGCGCCGGGAGGATTTTCTAGGCTGAAATGGAAAGAGCCCTGAGCAAGTTGAGGGAAGGGCTTTGGAAGCTGCCCATTAACAGAGCATTAAAGGCTGAGCTGAACTTGCCTTTGCCAAGTGCACATTGGTTTCCCTGCTGTTTACAGGCTTCTTCCCAGCCCTGATTCAGGACGCTGCTGGGTGATGCTGCTCCTCTGATCCCACAGGCGAGGAGTCCCAGAGCTTGGGGTGTCCATCTGCTCTCCTCTGTGTCCACAGGCCACCCTTGGGGCCACCAAGGACTCGGTGGCTTGTGTCAGAGCGATGACTGGGAAAAACCACCCGAGGAATTGAAGCAGAGACAGAGCATCAACCTTCCCAGATCAGCAGAGGTGACATTGCTTTTTCCCTTACCAATCAGCTAGAAAATGAGCAATTAGAACCTCCCTACAGCGCTAGCTGACTCCTACAAAGGCACTTGAAAGTACGTGGCCCCAGCTCTGCTGACTAACTCCATAGCCCATACCAAATTTACAAGAAGCTCAGCCTGTCCTGGGTGTTTCTGGCTTCAAAGAGCCACAAAACCTGGGAGAACATCAGCAGCATGAAGACTGTTGCCATTGCACCTCCCCACCAGCCAGGTGGGAGGACAATGTCTTCACACGTCACACGTTTCACCTCTGGACTGAGAAATCTTTGGGGTTTTTTTCCTTTCTGAGCAGGGATGGGAGGATGCTGCCCTGAAATATTAATTTCCGTATCTCCCTTCCCCCATAACTCCTTGATTTCCCCCCTCCCCTGCAAGTCTAATACCTGGCAGGTATTTTCATAATCCTGTATTTGTTATTTACTCCAGTTCTCATTTTCTATTTTACAGCCTGGCCACCTGGTCAGAGCCTTTTTAATCTGTATGCAGCGTGCACGGCTGGTGCAGCCCGTGGGAGACCTGTATTTAGAAATGTGTGCTAATATACAACAGCTTGAGGCACAGAAACACAAATGCTTTTTTTTTTCCTCCCTCTTTTGGGCCGGCTGCAGCATGAGTTGCTCACACAGACACATGTACTGGGAGAAAGAGAAAGCACCGACCTATAAAATGTTTTTCAGGAGCCTTGGAGAGGATCTGTTGAGCCTGGATGAGGAGCCAAGGAAGATTTTTCTTCTTCCTTTGTGCGGATTAGGCATTGCCCTATCTACAAGCTGAAGGTAGGAAAAGGGAAGACAAATGTCCCCTGAAATGTAATTGGATCTGGGGATCCAAGTAGGACATTTGTCATTCCATGGGATCTCTTGGATAACAGCTGGAGAATGATGGGGCAATGAGTCTGGGCTGGTACCACCCAGAGACACCAGGTAAGGAAAAGCATTTTGCTGTTTCATAGGGCACATAAAATTGACTTATTTTGTACAGACCCAGGAAAAACTGAAAGGCAACTGAGGAGGATGCTTCTCACATGCCACCAGCCAGACGAGACATCTTGGTTGCCCAGACTTACACAAGCAAAATGTCAACAGTTTGGCACAGACCTCCCCAGGCTCCTGCATAAATATAGTGGGGAGAGTGATTCACCTGCGTGACGGTAGGAGCGACCTGTTCCTCAGGTTGGGACAGATGAACTTCACCCTGAAGGTGACTTAAAAGTTATTCTGGGCTACACGGAGCCCTCTCACATATTTCAGTATTTACAGGAGGCACCGTGCAGAGAAGGCAACTGTCTGAGTTGTATTTGGCCTCACAGGGAAATGCTGGCACTCGGGGAAAAGCAGATATTTTTTTTTTAAAAAAAGAGCAACAATCCTGACTTTCAGAAGGAAAGAATAACCTGCAAAATAGGACTGTGACACCAGCACGTCTGCGGAGTGCAGATTCCTCCTCTTTTATGGCTTTAGCTTATGACTTCCCATGATCATTTAAAACCCTAACTCATATTTCTTGTCTGGGTACTAATGATCTGACACGGGAACTCCCACTCTGGAAACCTGAACTCCGCAGTATCTCTATTTTTCTGTATTGGTTAATGTCTGGATAAGGAAAAGGGTAATTCTATAATTTGGCAAAGCCATGCATAGCAAAGCGCTTCAACAACTACATTACTCCTCTCTACAGGGAATAGAAATATATTTGGCTGCTGGAACATCTGCCCCATTAACCTTAGATTTTCTTTTCTTTCTTTTTTTTTTTTTTTTTTCCCCTTACTATTGACCTCTTTGAAAGAGTGTTAAATTCTCCTTACCTTGAAAGTCCCTGGGGAGGGACTTCACCTGCCGGGCACCGGGATCCATGCGAAACACGTGAGGCATTTATCCCGATCGATAACCTGGCAGCTTCAGCTCACTGCGGAAAGAGGCGGGTAACATCTGAGTGGTGCCAGTAAAATCCCGGGGAAACCTGTGTATTAATCACAATATAATTGCCCAAAGGGCACCTACCGACCCACTTTACCCTCCAGTGTAAGCTACTGTACAGCTGACAGATAATTTTAACAGAGCCTTAGTGGTCACCTGAGGATGGCCAATATATAGCGCTATAAGCTGGAATTTTCATTGCAGCACATAGTTTAAATGACTTTTAACTCTTTGGAAATGCTTCTTTCTCCCTATAATGGAAATATTTACGTTGCGCCATTCAAATACTCTAAGGTGTCTTTATTTCTCTTGGCCTGGCTCATAATGGCCTAGTTCAAAAGCATTAAAGTTGAAGGGAAATGAGCTTGGCACCGAGGGAAGTAGGAAAATATTTTTTTCCTCTGGAAGATGGATGTGTTTGCCTTGGGAAGGTGCTTGTTCTGCAATGGCATGGGCTTCTCGTTTACCCTGCTCAGGGGAGTGTCTGCAGCAGATCCAGGGTCACTCTACAGCACTCCAGTGGCACAGGAAAATAATTGAGAGGGGTTGAAGGCTTGGTCCGAAGAGTTTATCAAAGATTTCACAGTGTCAGAGAGAATCCAATCTGAAGACAGCAATGTTGGACAGTAACCTAAGCTATCTGTAGGCAAACGGAGTTATCACTTGCCATTAAGTCTAATAACTCCAGTTAATAATCTGACCCAAAGGCTTGTACTGTTCTCTCTTGCTGGAAAAACCCATCTGCTCGTCTTGTAACATCTATTTGGATAAGTTTCTTTGCAACCTCCATAAACTGGTGGGTTTTAGTCTTTGACTTATGGTCTCCTAAAAGCAAATGTCCTCTGTGTAGATTTCCATATGGCTTATATGTAATTAGGTGGGTTTTTTCATTATTTTTTAATAGATTACTACAGAGCAGCATATTAACCCCAAGGGTCTGCTAACCACAAGCTGGAGATCACTGTCACTTATCTTATCTATTAACCCAGAAAATTGCACATACTAATCCTCATCTAAAACTATCCCCTTTGGGCATCATCCTCTTTAGACTCAGCATCGGAGCCGAAAACTGCCAAAATCACAAACTCTGTGGCATAATTATTAACAGAAGTGATGGTTCAGGCAGTGGGTCCGAAGCAGACCATCACTCCTGGGGCTGACATAAATCCTAAGAGTTCTGAGGCAGGTAATGAAAATGTGACTGTGGTTCATCTTTGGCCAAAACATAGAGCAGAACCAAAAGAATATATATTTATTTTTTTTTCCTTCTAGTCTGTGGACAATGTATGTGGACCAGAAAGGCTTTTCCTCCCATGCTCCCACATGATGATTAATCTTCCCAGCTTTTGAAGATGTTGGTCGTTGCTTCCTGGCTTCCCTTGAAATCCACCCTTAAAAAGCAGCAGGATATATTTATATGATGAAAGGAGGTTGGTTTTTTTGGTGAAATATGCATTTGTTTTCAACATTATCAGAGGAAACCTATAGTCCAGCCCTTCAGGGAGAGGAGAGATTATCACATCTGGGGGAAAGTAGGGGCTGCTGCAGATGTATCAGGATGTCTCTGGATTTGGGACTGACAATGGACGTCACACACAGATGGCTGTCAAATAAATGGAAATTCACCCTTTGGGAGCTGATTTTCCTTTAACAACTAAATGGGTCTTTAGTGAGTACCCAGAAGCTGGCAGTTTCGGAAGGCATCATTCTGGCTGGCTCCTTCTGTGACTGGAAAATTCCTGTGATTTGTCAAAACAGGGTCCCCTGGCACATTTTTGAGCTGGGCTTGGTCCCTGCCGGCGTAAGAAGAGACTGTCACCTCCTGGTTTCTTTCCAAATAGTTCAGATGGCTGCAGACTTGTTAGGAAGCTTCGAACAGCCAGATTTTTACCTGAAAAAAGAGAGCAGATCTTTCTGCTCTAAACAATCTCAGATAAAAACACTGTTATTGAAAATATTTTTTTTTTTCTTTCACTTTTCTTAGCCAAAATTACTTACCAAGTTCATCACCAATTCTGGTCAGCCTGAACCGCGTTTTCTGACAAGTCAACTCTGTTGTTTTTTTTTTCCTGAAAATTATTCTTAGACATTTTCCACTCGGGATCTTATTTCTGAAGCCATCTAAAATAGGATGTTGCTCCACATTCACAACAGCAAATTCATTGCATTCTTGTGGCCCTTATCTCACTTAAGTAGGGGAAAATGGAATACAGTCACTCTGATGGTGCCAATTTTAATAATAATAATAAAAAAAGCTTGTGCAGGCTGCTACATTAGTCACAAGGTGTTACAAGAAAGTAATAAACTAGAACTGTTTCTGCTCTTTCCTTCATGCACCTTATGTTATGTTTCTGATTTTGTACTATTTTTCATCTTGTTTTATATTTTCTCTGGTACAGAAGAGGTAAGATTGTCAAGACGCAGAACTTTACCATAATTAAGCAAGATTCCTCCTCTCGTGAAAGCTCATTCCTACTCAATTTTGGTTGAAGAGACATAGGACGGATTGTTATCTCAGGCGTGAATGGCTTTTTCCCATTTTTTTTCAGAAAATTGATAATTCTGACTGAGATTTTACATTGTGCAAATGTCTCTCTCTCCCCTGCCAACAGAGAACTGCCATTTGAATTCTCAGCAAGGCTTCCGTGCATCCCTGAATGTGAGTCTTAATTCAGATAATTAATATCTTGTATGTATGAATGCGGAGTTAAAAGAAAAATCAGTCAGACCTGCAGATCGGTGCATGATGGTGCTTTTCAATTCAGAGGTTTGGGGGCTAAATATGCTGTTTTCTGTGTTTTGAATTTGGCTGTAGCTGCATTTCAATGGCTTCATAGGCAGGGCAAGACGGCCACCTTCTCTGCATCTGCCACTCACTCTGACTGGTAAAGAGAGGAGGGGGCTTAATTGACCCTCACTTTGCAGGTTTAGCACATGAAAATTAGCACATGAAAACTGTATTCTTGCACAGCACAAACGAAACGAAATCAGGGCAAAATCCACTACGAGTTTATCTCTTCTTGGTACTTGCAGCCTGAACCTTGGCAGCACAAGATGGTCAATAGATGCTGATGGGATCACCTGGAGGAGGAGGAAGGCTGCCCCAAAGAGCCATACCTTAAACATGTCTTTCTCCACCTTTATCACCTCCTTTATATATTAGTTTTCTCGCACCGTATATAGGTTGGTGCTCCAGGCTGTTGGCTGAAGTCACCCGGGCTATATATCCTCCCTCTCGAGGTGACAGTGCCGTGGTTGTATGATTATTACCATTTAGCCTTTCAAGTGTCTTATTAGAACACCTCCTGCCAATCCTGGTAATCCATCAGCCCATGGGTCGACTCTAACAAGCAATCATGCTTTTCACTCCGTGGTCCTTAAGTAACACGAGGCACCAGCACACTCTCCGAGGTTAAAAGCAAGCTGCTACGTACGCAGGGAAACTGCAATCCACTTTCACATAGCAGATAACGAAGTTCTTAATTATCTAGGCTTCTCAGGAGCCCCGTGTCCTCTGCTTGTATTTCTAAAACTGTAAAGTGATCAATATCAGACAGGCTCTTCTGTCCTGAGTCGTTACAGGCCATCAGGGATTGTTTTGCTCGTTCTCCCTGCGTGTGGATGAGCCCTGCTTGGAGAAAGTGGAGGGCTGGGGTTTGCATAATGTATCAGCCAGTTTAAATGTATGGATTTCCCCGTATCTGATCGCAACCAGATAAAAGGGCGGTCGCTGCAGTGGGCCTGACAGCCTACACGCATCTCAGCCTTTAAATAGACATTAGACCTCGCCGCTTGCAGGTGAGGAAAAGCAGGGAGAGGGCTTTTTTTTCCTCCCCAAAAACGTTCCCTGCTGGGCCACGTGTGGGTAAGAGCCCTGGGTGGGAGCATCCAGCAGCCATCCCAGGCAGCGTGAGCCCCCCGTTCCCGGCGGGTGGTTTGGCAGCTCCTAAGATCAGGCTTCAGAAAGGCGAGCAGCAAACGAGGCTCCGCACCACGGTAAAAAGTGTCAGAAATCTTTTAAGTGAGCGCCGAAAAGACGGCACCTTGTTCTGTCAACTGCCGGGCTTGTTCTTTCCCAGGTAAAGGGTTCCGTCCTTTTTCAAGCTGGCAATTTCAGCAGGTTTTGTTGTCACTATCTGTACTTTGTAGTAGCTATCAACAAAGTTTAGGCATCGGGTTTACACGCTGAAGCTGCCCTGTTTTAAGGATGCATTTAAATGTACTATCCCTTCCCACTTCAATGAAACAAGACTGGGTTGTTGATTCTCCCCTTCTCCGTCTCCCCTTCTCCGTCTCCCCTTCTCCTTCTCCCCTTCTCCTTCTCCCCTTCTCCTTCTCCCCTTCTCCTTCCCCCTTCTCCGTCTCCCCTTCTCCGTCTCCCCTTCTCCGTCTCCCCTTCTCCGTCTCCCCTTCTCCGTCTCCCCTTCTCCTCTTTCTCCCCCAAAACTACCTCTGTTAACTCTGAAGCTGTCTACCAGCAATACAGAGCCTTTCCTCCATCTGCCTGCTCTACCCTTTCATGGCTGCGATGCCCAAAAATCAGAGGTTTGAGTGGTTCTGAGAGTCAGAGAGAGCTTTCTGGCTAAGAACTGGAGTGCTATTCCAGCACGAGAGACATCCCAGCCACTCCTGCAGCCAGAACAGGAGCATTTTCCACAGGGGGGGGTGGAAATCAAGCTTTCTCGACAAAATAGGTTGGAAGACTGAGCATAATTATCTTGCCAAACTCTTTTGCCTCGAGTATTATCTATCACTCTGTAGTTTTCTTCCTCGCAGAAAGGTAGATATTAAATTCTATTTTTCTTATGGCCATAAAAAAAGTAATTTTCTCCAAATTATTTCTTGCAGTCCTGCTAAAAACAAGAATCATAATGCTGCAGGACCCCCATCTTTCCAGTAATTACACTCTGCCTCCTAACTCCTTCAACACCAATTTCTCAATTTATTTGGCTTATGTCTGGGACTGCAGTCATACACAGAGATGGGGCTCTCTGTCTTATTATTACACAGACTAAATTGCTTTAAAAATGTAATTAAACATTTACCTTGAAGACAATGCTTTGTCTTCTTTAAGAAGAATGATATCTTAATTTAACCTAATTTGGAAAACCTTTAATTTCTAAGCATTTACCTTCAAGACAATGTTATGCTAAACACAAAGCAAAACAAAAAGATTTCTTAATTTAACTTAATTAAAAGATAAGCCTTCAACTTTGCTATCACTGCTGTATATAAAATGCAGAACGAGGCACAGCCTTTTGGTTTGTTCAGAACTGTCTGTTTTATTATCCCTTTGGTTTGTTCTCAGCTGTCGATTTTATTATCCTGCTTGATGCCCCCAAATCCTCTTAGAGAGCAGAGCCATCTAACCTTTTCGGTCCTGGGGCTGTCTGTAAGAAGATCAAGGGACCACCACTGCAACAGCGGAGGTGCTTGGTTTGGTGGAGATTGGTTTGTTTGTTTGTTTGTTGGGTTTTTTTTAGAAGGCTGAGACAAAATGCAGCCTGCTGCTTGAGGTCTCCCCAGGGATGAGGAGATGGGAGGGGGGTGAAGGATTATTTCCATTCAGTCGGAGGCTGAGGCAGGATGGTAGGTGCTGGGATGATAGAAGCCCATGGAGTGATGGTCTCCTGCTGGTCCCTGAGGGACCACTGATAAAGACACGAGGCAGGTCAGCAGTAAAAGGCCTCCCAACTGCATTGATTCTCCAAATAATGGAGCTGGCAGCTGGCTTTTAGGTCTCTCCCCCTTCTGGGCTGCTCTGCAAAGGCGTGCAAAGCAGCAAAACTAAACCATTCTTTGTAAGGAGCTCCCCTGGGCTCGAAGGAGCTTGTGGAGCATCTGCCGTGCTCAGCAAGGCTCCGGTGTGACCTGCCAAAATGGAGCGGCCAAATCCATTCCCCTCTCCCTGGTGGTGCCACTCCAGGGCTGGGAATGGAGAGCAGCCGTGCAGAGGGCTTGGAGATCCTCCACCATCTGCTCCGGAGGAAGCCCAGCCCTACAGGGCGGTGAGAGATGGTGCCCACATCTCCCTCTCGCTCAGGGTGGCCTGGTCCTGCCTGTGAAACCACAGGGGGACACGGTTCGGTGGGCACGTTTCAAAACCCAAATAATCAAGATGCAAATTTACCTCTGAGGGTGGTTGCCTTCAAGGTCCACCGGGCAGCCACCAGACAGCTTAAAAGCTTTTTTTTAGGCTTGCTTTTTAGTGTTATTTTGACTCGAAAACCTGCCGTGGGTGTAAGGAAGGGTAAAGCAGGATAATGGCCGGCCCTGGTCACAGCCAGGTCAACAGCAGCTCCTGAGCCTGGCTCCTGGAGCTGCTCTGCTGCCTGCTTTGTATCACTGATGGCACTTTTCACAGGAAAATGACAACATGACCGATTCTCAGCTCAAAATGTGGGGCCCTGCAACGTACAGACCCCACAATCAGAGCAGGCATTTCTTTCCTGTGCGGTTCGTTATTTACGAGGAAGGAGCTCGCTCGGCACAGGAAGATGCAAACAGCAGATGATTCCTTTCCTCCCAGCTCCTTTCCAGCCTACAAAATGTTCTCTTTTAGCTCTTCCAAGTTTAGTCACAGCAACGCTTCGGCGGTGGCAGTTCACCCTTTCCTGGGAGCCTCCTCCTGCCACGGCTCCTCTCTCTCACAGCACCCAAAAACCAGCTTTGGTCACCTCCAGCTCTATTTCTGAGCAGTTTCAGGTGCCTTCGGTTTTGGGTGGTGCCCTTTTTTCCTCTTTCGTTGCTAATTCTGTAGATTTTGGGTTTTTTTTCTAACATTTATGAGCAGAAACCCTTTGGTTTCTCCGCTATAGCATTACCTCACAGGGTGACTTGTCACATTCGGTTAGTTCTTGTACGCTACATTGAAGGTTAAGGTGCTTGATGAGGGTACAAGTATTTGGGATTCAGATGAGCTTCACAGCACTTGACTTTGGGCTCACGAACCCCAAGAAGGGCAGTTTTATGTGCAGGAAGGTGGTTCCCAAACCAACTCTAACCCAAATCCGGGGCCCCAGCTCCTGGTCAGGGATGAGCCACCACACCAGGGCCATGCGGTGTGGTCCCTCCTGGGGTCTTTGACCCTGTGGCACAAGCCAGACATCGAGGGGAAGGCTATGGGCGCTGTGTGGGTAAATTCAACCCTCCAAGAGCTCTCACAACAGCTGAGGTGAACGGAAGGTACCAGTAACCCCACTCCGCACCAGCCGAGCCCTCACGGCTCTCTGAGCCCATCTGTGCCCGCAGCCCCTATTTAAAGGAGTGGGTCCCCCGTCCACCAATCGCAGCGGGGATGGGGACATTCCCAGCAGCCAATGGAAAGCCGGATGGAGGGAAGGGGCGGGGCGAGGCGCTCCTCGAGCTCGAGACGGGCAAGTGTGGTAAACAAGCGGGCGGGTCTCCCGGTTTTCCTGGCGTTTGGAAGAGCCAACGGGCGCGGCCAAGCTCCAGCAACTAGCCAATAGAAAGCGAGGGCGGAGCGCGGCCCGAAGGGGCGAGCGAGGAGCTGGTCTGCTGATTGGCTGGCGAGGCGCCCCCGAGTGACCGTTGGCAGGCGGAGGGGCGGGGCGAGGGGCGGGGCGAGGGGCGGGGCTGGCGGCGCTGTCGCAGTGAGCGGCGGCGGGTGGTGCGGGCAGCGCGTCCCGGCGGGTCCCCTTCGGCGGGGAGGAGAGGCGGGGCGGCGGCGGGGGGGAGGTGGTGAAAAGCAGAGGCCTCTAAGTAGCTTGGTGCAGTTAGGTACTTCCCTCCTGGATGCTTGGATGGGCAGGAGAGAGGAGCTGCTCCCTGGAGAGCCCGGCGGGCAGCCTGCCTCCTCCTCCTCCCGGTGATTTAGCGGGGGCTTTGCGAGCGCTGACAGCAGCGAGGGGTTCTCGCTTGTGAAGTGCGCAGGCAAGGGCTGAGAAGATTTGGCTCCCTGTAAGACCCAGAGAGGCTTGGATTTGTCAGAGGGGTGAGTAAACAGGGCTGGGGACAGGCAAAGCGGCCGCCGAGCGGGTGTGACGGCGTGTTTTGGGGGGAGAGCGCCGAGCCCTACCCGAAGGAAAAAGGGGTGATTTGGGACTTGTAGGTAGGTCTCTCAAACGTGTCGTGCTTTTTGGAAGTGGTCCTGCTCGCTTGCTTTCGTGGTCTGAAAGTTGGGCTCTGTCTCTCCCAGCGCACATAAGATGCGTGGGGAATGAATAACTCTTAACAGCGAAGCAGAGATTTGGGAGAAAGGGAGAATTCGCCGCGATCGATTTAGCAAAACCAAAATCTATAGATGTTTTTGGTTTTGTTTTGTTGGGTTTTTTTCCCTCAATAAACTTAGCCTCAGCCGAGCTTTCCGCATGGCTTGTTTGCAGCCTCATCGTCTCTAGCCCTCTGCGGGCAAAGGCAGCCCTTGGCAGCCTGGTGAGGAGCAGCCCCGTCCCTGTCAGCCTGCTCTGTCCCTGGGCACCCTGCCCCTCCCAGATCCTCCCCTTGGTCCCAGGGCTGCCCCGCCAGAAGAACCCGGGACTGTAGGGAATGGTGTGGAGCTGGGAGCTGCTCGCAGGGTAGAGAGTTGATGGCTAGTCCGGAGAGAGGGATGGCTGGAGGGAGGGGGACCGGCTGGGGAGGCGGCAGACCCTCCGGGACAAAGGCTTATAACGCCGGTTGCATCCTTCTCGGTGTTGAATGAAGGCGTTTTTTATCTTCCCCCGCCTCGCAGGAATGCTGCAGCATGAACCCACCGCCTAGAGAGAAGGGATCGCACCTCCTCGGTACCGCTCCCTGAGCCAGCCCGACAGCAGCGGGGGGGGACTGTCGCCGGGAGCAGCCCGTCCTCAGCCCTGCCGCTCCGCCGCCCGGCTCCGTCCGGCGGGATGCGCTCGCCGCCGCCTTCATGCCGGCAGGGGGGACGCTGAACCGCCGCTCCGCGCCCTGCGAGCCACCCCGGGCAGCGGCGGGGCCCCGCGGCTCAGCCCGCTCCGGAGCCATCCACGTGTCAGCCGCCGGCGGTCCCCGCTGAAGGCGCCCGCTCCAACCGGTGCTGCGGGTGGGGGGGGTGGGAGGGGGCACCCCTGAGCCTTTCGCCGCAGAAGCCAGGCGGTGCTCCCCGGGGGTGACGGCGGAGCCCGCCCGGCCGCCGCGATCCGGTGCCCCATGGTGGTGCTGCGGAAGCTGCCGGGGATGCCGGGCTGGCCGGCGGCGCTGGGGCTGCGGCTGCCGCAGAAGTTCCTTTTCCTGCTTTTCCTCTCGGGCCTGCTCACGCTGTGCTTCGGGGCCCTCTTCCTCCTGCCCGATTCCTCCCGCTTCAAGCGCCTCTTCTTGCCCCGCCGGGCCACCGCCTCCGCCTCCTCCTCTTCTTCTTCCTCCGCCTCCTCCTCCTCCGCCGCC
>NW_015090900.1:727395-731907 GCF_001431845.1 Calidris pugnax
TGCTGTCCTCTCACAGCCATGTCCCCCTTCAGTCAACCCTCATGGCCATGTCCCCTCCTCATTCAGCCCTTGCTGTCCCCTCATAGTCATGTCCCCCTTCAGTCAACCCTCATGGCCATGTCCCCTCCTCATTCAGCCCCTGCTGTCCCCTCATAGCCATGTCCCCCTTCAGTCAACCCTCATGGCCATGTCCCCCCTCCCTCGGTCAGCCCTTGCTGTCCCCTCACGACCGTGTCCCCCCCCCTTAGTCAGCCCTCATCTCCTCTCACAGCCATGTTCCTCCCTCAGTCAGCCCTTGCTGTCCCGTCAAGGCCATTTTCCCCCTCAGTCAACCCTTGCTGTCCCTTCACAGCCATGTGCCCCCTCAGTCAACCCTCACAGCCATGGCCCCCCTTCAGTCAGCCCTTGCTGTCCCCTCACAGCCATGTATCCCCCTCAGTTAGCAGTTAGCCCTCATAGCCATGTCCCCCCCACAATCAGCCCTTGCTTCCCCTCATGGCCATGTCCCCCCTTCAGTCAGCCTTCATCTCCCCTCACAGCCATGTCCCCCCTCAGTCAGCCTTCACGGTCGTGTCCCCCTTCAGTCAGTCCTCACCATCCCCTCAAGGCCATGTCCCCCATCTTTCTCCCCTCATAGCGATGTCTCCCCTCAGTCAGCCCTCACAACCTCATCCTCTCCTTGTTGCCCCCATTCTCCTCACACACCCCTCACTTTCCCAGCCTTGCCTCCATTTCCCACACAGGCCCCTCTCGTGCCCCTTTCTCCCTCCTTTTCCCAAGAAAGGTGACAGGAATTGGGGGGTGCCCCCTTCCTTGGGGGCGTCCAGCATGGCCCCGTGCCTGTGAGGTGTCGGCGGGCGCACATGGCTGTCAGCGTCAGCACACACCTCCTCTCACCGGAGAGGAAATGTTAGGGCAGCCTGACAGGGTGTGACTGGAAATTAAAGAGCTGAAATTAGGCAAAGGGAAATTTCAGTCTGGTTATTTATTAGGGAAACAAAAAAGAACTTGCTTGGCGGGAGGTGTCTGCTTTGTGCAAGAGGGTGTCGGTGCGAACCTGGGGTGTCATTGCAAACCTGGCCATTTTGCACAAAAGCTGGTGGATGATGAAACTTGTGCTGGTCCGTGGGGATGGAGGGATGGCTGGGATGTGCCCTGGCAGACGTCGGGGAGGAGGCGTGGGGCTGGCTCTCCCTGTAAATCCTGTTGTCACTCCGGGTGGAGCTGGCTGGGGACTTGTTGCCCGCTAACAGGGACCTGCCCTCGCTTAGACCCCAATGGGGCTATGGGGGTGGAACGGGGCAGAATTTGGCCCGGTGCCTCCGGTTCCTGCATAAAAGGCTGGCAGCCTCGTGAACGTTGCAGAGCAATCTGTGACCTAGTTAACCAAGAGCTATAGATTCCGTGTAGTATTTGATTGTGTTTGTCGTATCTTTTGCTATGATGGATAACCAACTTGGAGTGAATTTTGGTCTAGTAAGAGGTGCCAATAAGTGAAATGCACAGATTTAATTAAGCAGAGTATAAATTTGCTGGGCTGGTTCCCTCGCAGAGGTGCAGGCATTCGGCAAAGATGCTGCCCCAGGTTGAACAGAGAAGGAAGTTAAAGAATGACACACCGAGAGCTTCCATCCACTGTAACCTCTGTTTTAAAAACAGGTTTTTAAAGCTCCCCTCCTGACACATCTGTCAGTCATTAAAACAAAGGGTGAACTGTGGGTAAAATTCCAGCTTCTCTGCCAGGCAGCCAGACACAGGGCACCCAGGGGTGCTGGGTTTCCTTAGGATCCCAGGCACCTTGATTGAGGTGAGTGATTAAGCCATCCTTTCGTTCTGCGTCTCAGCTGCAGGGTGGCCAGAATATTCCAGTTCCCAGCCCCCTCGTGTGCTGGGGAGTCATGGAGTGTGTGCTGGGATACATTGCAGGCTCCTGCCTTCAAGGTATGCTTAGGATGGTGCAGCAGCCGTGAATAACCCAGCTTCCACTCTGTACAAACAAATCAAATTGGAAATCAAATTTATGAAAGCTAGTGGAATTCAGTCCTTTATTTGTAGTTAATTATTTTTTAAATATGGGATTATTGCAAGTTGTATGGATTCAGCCCCATCTGTTTGTAACAGCCATAATCAGAGCTGGGTAGCAGAGTAAGATTTTTCAAAGACGAGAATCCATAAATACTGGTTTTATGCTGACGGCTAATTACTCTTCAGACAGAGCCCTTATTCCTTAAAAGTGCCTGCACTTCTATTTATTCAGAAAGAGAGAGAGAAATAAATATGGTGCTGAGATACAAGACCGAATGTGCAGAACAAGGGACGGTGGTGCAGCTTGTGGAAGAGATAAGGTGTGTCCTTTTTCTTTTTTTTTGGTTTGCGAATCAAAAGGACATGAAGAAAACAAACCAAGAGGGGTTAGAAGACAAATACTAGATACAAAGAATCAGATGGGCAAAAAAAATTTGCAAAGAAGTCATGATACAGCATTTGGGTTAGCAAATACTCTTCACATGATGTGAGAGATGCCAGCAGGGGTTTGCTGGCCGTTTTAAGGTGCTGTGTGCAGTAGCAGTGAGTGGCTTTTCTCTCCTTCTTATTCTAGAGCTTTAAGCTCTGTGATTTGTTAAATGTGTTCCAAACTGTCCTGGTTTGGTTGTTTGTTTGGTTTTTTTTTCCCTTTAGGCCATTCTTACAGGTGAGCACCTCTGTAACAGGGAGGATGGATATAGATGGGACTTGTTGATTATTTTTTTTCCCCCATCTGTCTGCCAGAGCCTAGACGATGAAATCCAGGAGATGGAACTGGTACATGATCAAAGATCAGGGCTGATGCCCAACCAAGAGATTTGGAACTATTTTCTCATAGGACCCTTCAATCTGAGCAGGATTCTGTTCTTTCCCACCCAACCTCTAAGCTGCTTGATGCTTCAGCCGAAGAAGAGGGTGTGTCATTAGGTTCTTAGCTGTTATGTGTGGAAAGTGTTGATTTTTTTCTGCTTAAAAGATAGTGTTGTCCAGAGTGTGACACCCACCTCTGTGGTGTCTCTCACTTTACTGCTGTTTGGGAAAGCTCTGAGCAGGGCTGGGGGTACTGGAGCAGATTGAGGGAGTCTGGCCTTGCATGCTTTGAACGCTGGGTTTCCTGGTAGTGCAGAAAGGAAAAGAGGTGGATTAGCAAATTGAAATGGCACGTAGAAGTCTGTTAAAAGAATTAAGTGCTGCGGTGAGCTGAGCTGATGTGTGTATGCAGGTATGCTGCTTTGCACTGGGGGGTGACTTGGCAGAGTGGCAGACTTCTTAGGTTCGACTTACCTTTTTAAAGACAAATCTGGAGTCAATAAAGCACTTGTTTTCCTGAACAAGAGAAAAAGAGAGCACCTGTACTGCACAGAGTGCTTACTGCAAAAGGTCACTGGTCACCTGGAGGATTGCCTGGGATATACTGCTGTGCATTACTGTGGGCAGCTGAGGACTGGGGGCACTCTGACCTTTTGAAGAAAACTGCAATAAAACCAAATAACAATCTCCCCATGCTACAGGTTGGGGAAATTTAAAAGGGCCTGGGATTCTTCGTCTCTTAAACTGACCTCTGAAAAACGTATTAGCTTTGCAATTGATCAGTCATGCATGGCTTCAGGGAATAGCTACTTTTTTTACATGTGCCAAATACTAATCACTGATGTTCAAAAAAAAAAAAAAGAAAAGAGAGAAGTGGTTGTAGTCGGAAAGTGACTGCAGAAATGCCACAGTGGGATTCCATATTTATTTGCTCTCAACAATTTCCAGATCAAATTGACTCAGTGCAAAGTCAAAATGATTTCCCCTCCAACTGCCGCTACTGCAAACTCAGCCTCAGATCTGGGAAAATCAGACCGTGTGGTTTCTGCCTTTTGCATCATAACCAGTAATAAAGATTTTGCTGTTGGAGCTGAACTGACAGTTTTGCTGATGATGGATGAAGCAAAACAGAGTGCTTCTTGCTGTAGTGTTGCTGTGTTGGCTTCATGGGTCTCACAGGTAGGGAGGCAGTGGAGAGAGAGAACAGCATTCCTCTGAAGTATTTTTATACCAGCCCTACTAATGCCATCCAGTGCTTAAGGACAAGTGCTGTAACCAGCTGAACCAGAAAGTGCCCATCAATGAAATTAAACTAGCGAGGTTACTTCCAGTCATGAGGTGTGAGAAAAATGTGAATAGTGAAATAGATTTGCTGGTTTTTCTTTTCCTCCTTGGGTGCAAAAGGCAAGTTTCCTTCCCTGATGTCTGAGAATACCTAATATCTTAACTTGACAGTGTCCTTTGTCCCTTTCAAATAAGGGAGTATGTCAAATTCAGGCAGGTTTTCAGTCCTCTGCTGGGATTGTACCCTTGGGTTTGACACATGCATTCATTTCCTCCGGATTAGTAATACTGAAGCCTATTTATTTTACAGTGCAGTTCTCTTCATCCTGGCTTTTCTCCCTGTCTCCACCTTCATTTGCCTCACCTTGCTGTCTGCTGTCCTCTTTTAACATA
>NW_015090900.1:733206-743114 GCF_001431845.1 Calidris pugnax
CGACCGTGTCCCCCCCCCTTAGTCAGCCCTCATCTCCTCTCACAGCCATGTTCCTCCCTCAGTCAGCCCTTGCTGTCCCGTCAAGGCCATTTTCCCCCTCAGTCAACCCTTGCTGTCCCTTCACAGCCATGTGCCCCCTCAGTCAACCCTCACGGCCATGGCCCCCCTTCAGTCAGCCCTTGCTGTCCCCTCACAGCCATGTATCCCCCTCAGTTAGCAGTTAGCCCTCATAGCCATGTCCCCCCCACAATCAGCCCTTGCTTCCCCTCATGGCCATGTCCCCCCTTCAGTCAGCCTTCATCTCCCCTCACAGCCATGTCCCCCCTCAGTCAGCCTTCACGGTCGTGTCCCCCTTCAGTCAGTCCTCACCATCCCCTCAAGGCCATGTCCCCCATCTTTCTCCCCTCATAGCGATGTCTCCCCTCCGTCAGCCCTCTTGCCTCCATTTCCCACACAGGCCCCTCTCGTGCCCCTTTCTCCCTCCTTTTCCCAAGAAAGGTGACAGGAATTGGGGGGTGCCCCCTTCCTTGGGGGCGTCCAGCATGGCCCCGTGCCTGTGAGGTGTCGGCGGGCGCACATGGCTGTCAGCGTCAGCACACACCTCCTCTCACCGGAGAGGAAATGTTAGGGCAGCCTGACAGGGTGTGACTGGAAATTAAAGAGCTGAAATTAGGCAAAGGGAAATTTCAGTCTGGTTATTTATTAGGGAAACAAAAAAGAACTTGCTTGGCGGGAGGTGTCTGCTTTGTGCAAGAGGGTGTCGGTGTGAACCTGAGGTGTCGGTGTGAACCTGGGGTGTCATTGCAAACCTGGCCATTTTGCACAAAAGCTGGTGGATGATGAAACTTGTGCTGGTCCGTGGGGATGGAGGGATGGCCGGGATGTGCCCTGGCAGACGTCGGGCAGGAGGCGTGGGGCTGGCTCTCCCTGTAAATCCTGTTGTCACTCCGGGTGGAGCTGGCTGGGGACTTGTTGCCCGCTAACAGGGACCTGCCCTCGCTTAGACCCCAATGGGGCTATGGGGGTGGAACGGGGCAGAATTTGGCCCGGTGCCTCCGGTTCCTGCATAAAAGGCTGGCAGCCTCGTGAACGTTGCAGAGCAATCTGTGACCTAGTTAACCAAGAGCTATAGATTCCGTGTAGTATTTGATTGTGTTTGTCGTATCTTTTGCTATGATGGATAACCAACTTGGAGTGAATTTTGGTCTAGTAAGAGGTGCCAATAAGTGAAATGCACAGATTTAATTAAGCAGAGTATAAATTTGCTGGGCTGGTTCCCTCGCAGAGGTGCAGGCATTCGGCAAAGATGCTGCCCCAGGTTGAACAGAGAAGGAAGTTAAAGAATGACACACCGAGAGCTTCCATCCACTGTAACCTCTGTTTTAAAAACAGGTTTTTAAAGCTCCCCTCCTGACACATCTGTCAGTCATTAAAACAAAGGGTGAACTGTGGGTAAAATTCCAGCTTCTCTGCCAGGCAGCCAGACACAGGGCACCCAGGGGTGCTGGGTTTCCTTAGGATCCCAGGCACCTTGATTGAGGTGAGTGATTAAGCCATCCTTTCGTTCTGCGTCTCAGCTGCAGGGTGGCCAGAATATTCCAGTTCCCAGCCCCCTCGTGTGCTGGGGAGTCATGGAGTGTGTGCTGGGATACATTGCAGGCTCCTGCCTTCAAGGTATGCTTAGGATGGTGCAGCAGCCGTGAATAACCCAGCTTCCACTCTGTACAAACAAATCAAATTGGAAATCAAATTTATGAAAGCTAGTGGAATTCAGTCCTTTATTTGTAGTTAATTATTTTTTAAATATGGGATTATTGCAAGTTGTATGGATTCAGCCCCATCTGTTTGTAACAGCCATAATCAGAGCTGGGTAGCAGAGTAAGATTTTTCAAAGACGAGAATCCATAAATACTGGTTTTATGCTGACGGCTAATTACTCTTCAGACAGAGCCCTTATTCCTTAAAAGTGCCTGCACTTCTATTTATTCAGAAAGAGAGAGAGAAATAAATATGGTGCTGAGATACAAGACCGAATGTGCAGAACAAGGGACGGTGGTGCAGCTTGTGGAAGAGATAAGGTGTGTCCTTTTTCTTTTTTTTTGGTTTGCGAATCAAAAGGACATGAAGAAAACAAACCAAGAGGGGTTAGAAGACAAATACTAGATACAAAGAATCAGATGGGCAAAAAAAATTTGCAAAGAAGTCATGATACAGCATTTGGGTTAGCAAATACTCTTCACATGATGTGAGAGATGCCAGCAGGGGTTTGCTGGCCGTTTTAAGGTGCTGTGTGCAGTAGCAGTGAGTGGCTTTTCTCTCCTTCTTATTCTAGAGCTTTAAGCTCTGTGATTTGTTAAATGTGTTCCAAACTGTCCTGGTTTGGTTGTTTGTTTGGTTTTTTTTTCCCTTTAGGCCATTCTTACAGGTGAGCACCTCTGTAACAGGGAGGATGGATATAGATGGGACTTGTTGATTATTTTTTTTCCCCCATCTGTCTGCCAGAGCCTAGACGATGAAATCCAGGAGATGGAACTGGTACATGATCAAAGATCAGGGCTGATGCCCAACCAAGAGATTTGGAACTATTTTCTCATAGGACCCTTCAATCTGAGCAGGATTCTGTTCTTTCCCACCCAACCTCTAAGCTGCTTGATGCTTCAGCCGAAGAAGAGGGTGTGTCATTAGGTTCTTAGCTGTTATGTGTGGAAAGTGTTGATTTTTTTCTGCTTAAAAGATAGTGTTGTCCAGAGTGTGACACCCACCTCTGTGGTGTCTCTCACTTTACTGCTGTTTGGGAAAGCTCTGAGCAGGGCTGGGGGTACTGGAGCAGATTGAGGGAGTCTGGCCTTGCATGCTTTGAACGCTGGGTTTCCTGGTAGTGCAGAAAGGAAAAGAGGTGGATTAGCAAATTGAAATGGCACGTAGAAGTCTGTTAAAAGAATTAAGTGCTGCGGTGAGCTGAGCTGATGTGTGTATGCAGGTATGCTGCTTTGCACTGGGGGGTGACTTGGCAGAGTGGCAGACTTCTTAGGTTCGACTTACCTTTTTAAAGACAAATCTGGAGTCAATAAAGCACTTGTTTTCCTGAACAAGAGAAAAAGAGAGCACCTGTACTGCACAGAGTGCTTACTGCAAAAGGTCACTGGTCACCTGGAGGATTGCCTGGGATATACTGCTGTGCATTACTGTGGGCAGCTGAGGACTGGGGGCACTCTGACCTTTTGAAGAAAACTGCAATAAAACCAAATAACAATCTCCCCATGCTACAGGTTGGGGAAATTTAAAAGGGCCTGGGATTCTTCGTCTCTTAAACTGACCTCTGAAAAACGTATTAGCTTTGCAATTGATCAGTCATGCATGGCTTCAGGGAATAGCTACTTTTTTTACATGTGCCAAATACTAATCACTGATGTTCAAAAAAAAAAAAAAGAAAAGAGAGAAGTGGTTGTAGTCGGAAAGTGACTGCAGAAATGCCACAGTGGGATTCCATATTTATTTGCTCTCAACAATTTCCAGATCAAATTGACTCAGTGCAAAGTCAAAATGATTTCCCCTCCAACTGCCGCTACTGCAAACTCAGCCTCAGATCTGGGAAAATCAGACCGTGTGGTTTCTGCCTTTTGCATCATAACCAGTAATAAAGATTTTGCTGTTGGAGCTGAACTGACAGTTTTGCTGATGATGGATGAAGCAAAACAGAGTGCTTCTTGCTGTAGTGTTGCTGTGTTGGCTTCATGGGTCTCACAGGTAGGGAGGCAGTGGAGAGAGAGAACAGCATTCCTCTGAAGTATTTTTATACCAGCCCTACTAATGCCATCCAGTGCTTAAGGACAAGTGCTGTAACCAGCTGAACCAGAAAGTGCCCATCAATGAAATTAAACTAGCGAGGTTACTTCCAGTCATGAGATGTGAGAAAAATGTGAATAGTGAAATAGATTTGCTGGTTTTTCTTTTCCTCCTTGGGTGCAAAAGGCAAGTTTCCTTCCCTGATGTCTGAGAATACCTAATATCTTAACTTGACAGTGTCCTTTGTCCCTTTCAAATAAGGGAGTATGTCAAATTCAGGCAGGTTTTCAGTCCTCTGCTGGGATTGTACCCTTGGGTTTGACACATGCATTCATTTCCTCCGGATTAGTAATACTGAAGCCTATTTATTTTACAGTGCAGTTCTCTTCATCCTGGCTTTTCTCCCTGTCTCCACCTTCATTTGCCTCACCTTGCTGTCTGCTGTCCTCTTTTAACATAGCTCTGAAGATGTATTTGCTTTTGAAAATCAGAGCCTGGGGGGAAGAAGGCCATCAGAGTCGGTGTACACAGTTATCCCGAATCACTCTGCAGATAACAGGCACCTATTAAGGTAGATCAGTCTTTTAAACCCAAATATCTTGGCAGTTTGTCACTAAAAGATAATTGGCAAGAAACGGGAGTGTTATCAGGAGCTCAACTTTTGTGGTGAGTTACTTGGTGCTGGTTGCTTGAGTTCCTTTTATGTGGATTTGAGGGTCCTGACCGCAGTGAAGAAGCGGGTGGTGTTGGGGCAGAGCTGGGAAACGCTGCTCCTTCTCCTTCTTCTGAATTTGTGCCGCAGCCCTGACCCCTGGTGGGAGAAGTGTCTGGTCTTTCCATCTCACACACCTTCCTGGAGGCGAGCGCTGGTGATTCTCAGGGGGGATTTGACGTGGGGAACTGGATTGTGATCACCAATTTGTGGAAAGCTGGGCTCAGAACAGTTCTCAGTCTGAGTTAGATTTAGGCCGTTGGTAAAATGCTGGGAATCGCATTATCCGTCGTCCCTGAGCCATCTCATTTCTGCAACCGGCAGTAAAAAAGGTTTCAGGCATCTCCCTCTCCCTACGCTGTGCAACTTCTATTCTTCCATTTGGAACAAATGCCTTTTCTTTGTGTAATCTGGGGATGAAGAGCTCTACAAGCAAATAATGTAATCTGTCAGTGGCTTCGGTACGTGAGTTGCACTGTGCACAGTTTGAGGTGGAAGCGCAGCTCCCCATCCACATCTTTCTTACTGAGGCTTGTGGAAAACATCTCATCCTTTGTGCTGGTCAGATGTAAATCCAGTGACTTCCAGCAGACTTACTTTGGGCACTGGGGGTAAAGAAAACTGCTCTCAGTAAAATATGATGGGCTAGAATGATGATCTCAAGCCAGTCAGGTGTACTGCGATCAGATCATAATTCTTTCTCTGGGGTAGAAATACCTTTGCGATGAGAGAATTTCTCTGCAGTTTGAAGCACTGGCTGGCTCCAGGCTTGCTGGAATTTTCCTTTGCTCCATGCTCCTTCTCATGCATTTATTTACTGAACCTGTGAAAAAGGATACTGTACTGTAAATCCCACAAATGGTGCATACGGTGTGGTTTTTCTTTGCTTCAGTAGCCTCCAGTGGGTTCATGCAAACAAAATTTAGACCTAACCTGTCTCAGCCTCTTTCGGCTATAGAGTATACAGTTAATTGACTAAAAATATACTTGTTCTGTTGGCATAATGCATGAGTATAGAAAATACTTCACATGCTGTGATCTGTGCTACAGTGCTGCTTGCCTTGGAGATGCCAATGATACCTTAGTGCTCGCTATTACTGATATTACTCGAGCTGAGGGTATTTTGGAATTTAGAAGTACAGTGCAATTTGAAGACATTTGTTCTTATCTACAGAATCTAGCACTGAAAGCACTTGTTCCACAACAACTAAATTTGGTGCCCGACTAGTTTATAAACTGCCACTTAAAGACAATGCAGTATTCGCACAACAGCAAAATTGTTGGAGTTTGTACCTCTCCAGGCAAATTGCAGATAATCACTGGATGCAAGTGTTGGACATGGTGAAATGAGTTTCCAGGACACACAGCAGCCTGTTGTGCAGGACCTACAACCTGCTGTATTCCTGCAGTAAATACACACAAGCTCTTTGAAAGGTCTCAAACATAAAGAGAAGGGTTGGTACCAGAGGTGGGTCAAGCTCCTGTCACCCCCCTCGCTCTGCCGTCAATCTGAGGACTGTGTATATGCAGTTGTGCAAATATTTACTGAAAAGCAGTCACCTCGGTTAAGATTCCATCTGTCCAGCCAAAATATTTATAGACTCCTGATTAACTTTTTAATCAACAATGAGATCTGCCCTTTAATGGAGGAGAGATTTTTGTGTTCTTTCCTTTGGATCTGTATGCGAGGCTTAACCAGATGATGTTAATCAATCGTGTTTGTTTTACTCTATTAGTCTATTATTGTTTAGATTGTTTATCATTTTGTTTTGATGTTTTTCAAATGTTTTTCAGTATTTAAAACAATTCAGATTTTAGATGGAAGGCTGAGGAGGGAAAGGAGAATGTATCTTAGATCAGTCTGTCATTTAGTTCTGAATATATAACTGACATGAAGCTGTCAAAAGGACAAAGCAGGAAAGAGTATTCACTTCATTGGTGGGAAAAGGAAATATTGTGCTTGGAGCATTCTAATTCTTGAACTTAGGAAAGAGACTAAATTTACATTCGCCCCAAAAAGTACTTTTCACTGAGAGCCAGGAATGAATTTGGCATGAGGAATGAACACGCTCCCATGATTGCTGTCTTTACTGCATATCCCCTTGGTCCTCAGTTCATCATATGACACAATATTTTGGAAGGGCTCCAGAGGAGCTGTCATGGGCAGCGGGGTCAGTGATCCGTGCGTAATGCGAGTGTGTTGTGCATGATGGACCCAAACCACTGTAGGAAAGAGAGCACAGTGGGAACACTGAAGGTCTGGATAATAAACATCCTCAATTGATGGGACAGGAGTGTTACTCATTTGTACTCTTACTAAAGGAGGCAGAGCATCTACTGTTAATTAGAAGAGGACGCTTGGTCCTGGGTTCTGTTCCTGATGGCAGATTCATGGTGTCGCTGTATGGATTCAGTATGTACCACTGTAAAATGGGCACAATTGGTTTTATCCCTGATCCGGAAAGTTAATATGTGGCAAAACTCTTTCCTCTTGGGCAGTTCAGCATTCCTGGGAGGACACTGGAGTGTAAGTAATGGCTAGAGGTTGCACTAAAGTGAAGTGACTTCAGTGTTTCCCTTTTGCATCTACTTGTCTTGACAGCAAAGATGCAGAGTTCTGTGTGTGTGTGTGTGTATCTGCTGTGCACTAGAATCAAGAGAGATCTTGACAGCCTTTAAAAAGGGAAAGTGTGCTCTTAAGACTTCCTGCTTCCCTTAGCAGAGAGGTAATGGAGCCTGGCTCTCTAGGAATAGGAGTCCTGTGTATCCTTAGTCCTTAGATCCCCCTCGTGCAATTCCCCATCCCTCTGAAGCTCCTTCAGTGTCACCCATCCCTGCTGAGGTGTCTGTTGTTTTTCCCCGTGTTCCCTCTCAGCTCTGTGGTCCAGAGGCAACCATCCAGCTTGGGGTTCATGGTACCCACCCCTGCCCGCTGCTCAGTGGGCTGTGGCTGAACAAAAAGGGAGCTTGTGCTGCTCTCCTGCCTTCAGTGGGGCACTCTGTGGGTCCCTCCTCCACTCTGCAGGCAATTTGCACTGAACTTTAGTTTCTTTGTGACCTTTAGCCTCTGTCAAACCTGATTGAAGTTTTCCAGCTCAGAAGTTACCGGGGAGGATGGGCAGACGACAGCCGAGCAGAAAACGGTTCCCGGGCTTATTTGAGCTAATTGTTCTGATGGTTGTGATTGAGTGGGAGCCAAGAACTCATTAGTTCTAATCTGGCCTCCAACACTTCTATTGCACGGCTGTAGAGCTGTTGTTATATTTCTCTCTCTTCGTTTATTAGTGGATAGAACGATAGCCTAAGAGTAAGGCTGCAAAGAATAATAAATGCAAGAGATTTAGAAATTCTACAGCATCTCATCATGCCAACAGCACTTGCACGGAGCGATGATATACAGTGAAGCTGTATGTTCAGAGCATCCCAGGGAATGTCTCCTCTCTAAGAGCTGGTACTTGCTTCAGAGGAAGTCAGTGACAGAACTCCCACTGATTTATGGAGCAGGATGGCTCCGAAGACTGTCTGTACTGAGAATTGGAACCATGTTAGTAACGTCCGAGCAAACCATGTTTAAAACAGGGTTCTTGCTCTAATTGTGTTAACATGATTTCCCTGGGCAGTAAAGAAAGTGCATAACCATGTACTTCGCAAAGTAACAAAAGATAATTATAATGTAATCACATTTCATCCATCCTGAAACCCTTCTGCTGTCTGGGTTAGCCAGCATAGCTCACAAATAAAATGCTTCCAGTGGAAATGGGGATGTTTCTGGCTCCTCTGCCAGCTAAGCCTCCATTTTCCTGTGGAATTATCTAGGAAGGACACGTATTTCTGTTGGTAGTTCAGTATTGTGCTAGATGAACCCAAACAAATCCTTGGCTGATTGCTGGGGCTGTTTTGGCTTTCTTGAAGGCCTTCCTCCACTAGTGATACCATATTAGGATTCCTCAGTCCTGAAACATCAGAGTTGTATTTGATTATCTTATCCACCAGACATTTGTTCTGCGTGTTAGTGAGCCCTCCAACAACCAGAACATTGTCGCTGCTGGCTGCGGATCTGCCCACTCTCATCAGTGGCTGCACAGTAGAATAATTCCAAAGATTGATTTTTTTGAAAGGCAGCTCCTTGGCTGGTGTAGGATAAAGCTGTAGACAGCTGTCTTCTGCTGCTTTTACTTCTGGATTTCAAAGACCTAAAGAAATAACATTTTGAGTGGAATATTAGGTTGAAATTTGGGAAGTGAAACAGGGTAGAAGCTTGTTGCTTAGGTCTTGGAAGGAAGCGTGGCCAGAGCAGTGCTGTGGGAGCCACTTCTACTCCGTCAGGGACATGGAGTCTGTGACCTAGGAGGTGCCTCCTGTCTCTAATTTTGATGAATCTCTATGTTTCTTTTCTTTCCTTTATTACCCAGATCTCTTAACTTTCCATTTCTTGCTTTATCCTTTCAGCAGTTCATTAATCATCGTTGTGTGATGACTGTCCAGTGCGGGACTGGAATGATGCCAGGGCCAAGCCCTGGTCCCTCTTGTGATGGGAGGTCAGGCTAAATGAGAGCGAGTCCCCTTCATCCTGCCAGCTGAATTCTAACATTGTTCCAAAATCCGTTCCACCAACTTCATTGTTACTAAAGATCCAGTATTTGCAACCTGATTTGTATGATTTATTGTTGACTGAGGGACTCTTGGAAGAGTTTATCAGCTTCTGGCTAATAAATTTGCTGCTGTGGTCCAAGAATTTCTTACAACGCTTTTGTAAGGTGACAACTCTGACATGGAGATCTAGGAAAGCTGTGAGCAAGTTTCTTGTGTCTGTTATTAGCTATTACCTTTGATAAATTATTGGGCTAATCTCTGCTGACTACTTAATGCTTGAGAATTGCTCTGTTCCTCTCTTCAGAAGTTCAAATCACAAGTAACTCTTGAAAGGGGAGAGGACAGCAACGCTCCAATCTGTCCCTCCGAGCAAGGACTACAAAGACAGATGGGCAGCAGGTGAACCAGCAAGAAATCATTAAACTAAACTCATCCTCCCAGATCTCTCCTGTTAAGCCATCCAAGTGTGAGATAAAGCAGGAGGTGTGCTGGCAGTTCTCGACTTCCCTCTTTTCTCCTCTTCCAGTGTTTGGACTGAGACAAAGACAGTTTCCAAACAGATGTTTCTTCTGTTCCCTAAGTCCGTTCTCGCAGTGCAAAACAGGAGCAATGCAGTGCAGGGGAACTCTTGGCCTGTATTTATTTTATATTTTTTTTTCTCTCTTTCCTTCCTTCAGCTATCCCATCTGCTTATGACTGCTTTTGGGGCCCTTGAGCTATCCATGTGTCAAAAGCAATTCACGCTTTGCTGGTGCTGGGAGGAAAGAAGCAGCTCAGATGCGTAGTCCTGAAATGGAAAGAGTGAGATGTGTGTGTC
>NW_015090900.1:743909-795974 GCF_001431845.1 Calidris pugnax
GGAAATGTTAGGGCAGCTTGACAGGGTGTGACTGGAAATTAAAGATCTTAAATTATTCAAAGGGAAATTTCAGTCTGGTTATTTATTAGGGAAACAAAAAAGAACTTGCTTGGCGGGAGGTGTCTGCTTTGTGCAAGAGGGTGTCGGTGTGAACCTGAGGTGTCGGTGTGAACCTGGGGTGTCATTGCAAACCTGGCCATTTTGCACAAAACCTGGTGGATGATGAAACTTGTGCTGGTCCGTGGGGATGGAGGGATGGCCGGGATGTGCCCTGGCAGACGTCGGGCAGGAGGCGTGGGGCTGGCTCTCCCTGTAAATCCTGTTGTCACTCCGGGTGGAGCTGGCTGGGGACTTGTTGCCCGCTAACAGGGACCTGCCCTCGCTTAGACCCCAATGGGGCTATGGGGGTGGAACGGGGCAGAATTTGGCCCGGTGCCTCCGGTTCCTGCATAAAAGGCTGGCAGCCTCGTGAACGTTGCAGAGCAATCTGTGACCTAGTTAACCAAGAGCTATAGATTCCGTGTAGTATTTGATTGTGTTTGTCGTATCTTTTGCTATGATGGATAACCAACTTGGAGTGAATTTTGGTCTAGTAAGAGGTGCCAATAAGTGAAATGCACAGATTTAATTAAGCAGAGTATAAATTTGCTGGGCTGGTTCCCTCGCAGAGGTGCAGGCATTCGGCAAAGATGCTGCCCCAGGTTGAACAGAGAAGGAAGTTAAAGAATGACACACCGAGAGCTTCCATCCACTGTAACCTCTGTTTTAAAAACAGGTTTTTAAAGCTCCCCTCCTGACACATCTGTCAGTCATTAAAACAAAGGGTGAACTGTGGGTAAAATTCCAGCTTCTCTGCCAGGCAGCCAGACACAGGGCACCCAGGGGTGCTGGGTTTCCTTAGGATCCCAGGCACCTTGATTGAGGTGAGTGATTAAGCCATCCTTTCGTTCTGCGTCTCAGCTGCAGGGTGGCCAGAATATTCCAGTTCCCAGCCCCCTCGTGTGCTGGGGAGTCATGGAGTGTGTGCTGGGATACATTGCAGGCTCCTGCCTTCAAGGTATGCTTAGGATGGCGCAGCAGCCGTGAATAACCCAGCTTCCACTCTGTACAAACAAATCAAATTGGAAATCAAATTTATGAAAGCTAGTGGAATTCAGTCCTTTATTTGTAGTTAATTATTTTTTAAATATGGGATTATTGCAAGTTGTATGGATTCAGCCCCATCTGTTTGTAACAGCCATAATCAGAGCTGGGTAGCAGAGTAAGATTTTTCAAAGACGAGAATCCATAAATACTGGTTTTATGCTGACGGCTAATTACTCTTCAGACAGAGCCCTTATTCCTTAAAAGTGCCTGCACTTCTATTTATTCAGAAAGAGAGAGAGAAATAAATATGGTGCTGAGATACAAGACCGAATGTGCAGAACAAGGGACGGTGGTGCAGCTTGTGGAAGAGATAAGGTGTGTCCTTTTTCTTTTTTTTTGGTTTGCGAATCAAAAGGACATGAAGAAAACAAACCAAGAGGGGTTAGAAGACAAATACTAGATACAAAGAATCAGATGGGCAAAAAAAATTTGCAAAGAAGTCATGATACAGCATTTGGGTTAGCAAATACTCTTCACATGATGTGAGAGATGCCAGCAGGGGTTTGCTGGCCGTTTTAAGGTGCTGTGTGCAGTAGCAGTGAGTGGCTTTTCTCTCCTTCTTATTCTAGAGCTTTAAGCTCTGTGATTTGTTAAATGTGTTCCAAACTGTCCTGGTTTGGTTGTTTGTTTGGTTTTTTTTTCCCTTTAGGCCATTCTTACAGGTGAGCACCTCTGTAACAGGGAGGATGGATATAGATGGGACTTGTTGATTATTTTTTTTCCCCCATCTGTCTGCCAGAGCCTAGACGATGAAATCCAGGAGATGGAACTGGTACATGATCAAAGATCAGGGCTGATGCCCAACCAAGAGATTTGGAACTATTTTCTCATAGGACCCTTCAATCTGAGCAGGATTCTGTTCTTTCCCACCCAACCTCTAAGCTGCTTGATGCTTCAGCCGAAGAAGAGGGTGTGTCATTAGGTTCTTAGCTGTTATGTGTGGAAAGTGTTGATTTTTTTCTGCTTAAAAGATAGTGTTGTCCAGAGTGTGACACCCACCTCTGTGGTGTCTCTCACTTTACTGCTGTTTGGGAAAGCTCTGAGCAGGGCTGGGGGTACTGGAGCAGATTGAGGGAGTCTGGCCTTGCATGCTTTGAACGCTGGGTTTCCTGGTAGTGCAGAAAGGAAAAGAGGTGGATTAGCAAATTGAAATGGCACGTAGAAGTCTGTTAAAAGAATTAAGTGCTGCGGTGAGCTGAGCTGATGTGTGTATGCAGGTATGCTGCTTTGCACTGGGGGGTGACTTGGCAGAGTGGCAGACTTCTTAGGTTCGACTTACCTTTTTAAAGACAAATCTGGAGTCAATAAAGCACTTGTTTTCCTGAACAAGAGAAAAAGAGAGCACCTGTACTGCACAGAGTGCTTACTGCAAAAGGTCACTGGTCACCTGGAGGATTGCCTGGGATATACTGCTGTGCATTACTGTGGGCAGCTGAGGACTGGGGGCACTCTGACCTTTTGAAGAAAACTGCAATAAAACCAAATAACAATCTCCCCATGCTACAGGTTGGGGAAATTTAAAAGGGCCTGGGATTCTTCGTCTCTTAAACTGACCTCTGAAAAACGTATTAGCTTTGCAATTGATCAGTCATGCATGGCTTCAGGGAATAGCTACTTTTTTTACATGTGCCAAATACTAATCACTGATGTTCAAAAAAAAAAAAAAGAAAAGAGAGAAGTGGTTGTAGTCGGAAAGTGACTGCAGAAATGCCACAGTGGGATTCCATATTTATTTGCTCTCAACAATTTCCAGATCAAATTGACTCAGTGCAAAGTCAAAATGATTTCCCCTCCAACTGCCGCTACTGCAAACTCAGCCTCAGATCTGGGAAAATCAGACCGTGTGGTTTCTGCCTTTTGCATCATAACCAGTAATAAAGATTTTGCTGTTGGAGCTGAACTGACAGTTTTGCTGATGATGGATGAAGCAAAACAGAGTGCTTCTTGCTGTAGTGTTGCTGTGTTGGCTTCATGGGTCTCACAGGTAGGGAGGCAGTGGAGAGAGAGAACAGCATTCCTCTGAAGTATTTTTATACCAACCCTACTAATGCCATCCAGTGCTTAAGGACAAGTGCTGTAACCAGCTGAACCAGAAAGTGCCCATCAATGAAATTAAACTAGCGAGGTTACTTCCAGTCATGAGGTGTGAGAAAAATGTGAATAGTGAAATAGATTTGCTGGTTTTTCTTTTCCTCCTTGGGTGCAAAAGGCAAGTTTCCTTCCCTGATGTCTGAGAATACCTAATATCTTAACTTGACAGTGTCCTTTGTCCCTTTCAAATAAGGGAGTATGTCAAATTCAGGCAGGTTTTCAGTCCTCTGCTGGGATTGTACCCTTGGGTTTGACACATGCATTCATTTCCTCCGGATTAGTAATACTGAAGCCTATTTATTTTACAGTGCAGTTCTCTTCATCCTGGCTTTTCTCCCTGTCTCCACCTTCATTTGCCTCACCTTGCTGTCTGCTGTCCTCTTTTAACATAGCTCTGAAGATGTATTTGCTTTTGAAAATCAGAGCCCGGGGGGGAAGAAGGCCATCAGAGTCGGTGTACACAGTTATCCCGAATCACTCTGCAGATAACAGGCACCTATTAAGGTAGATCAGTCTTTTAAACCCAAATATCTTGGCAGTTTGTCACTAAAAGATAATTGGCAAGAAACGGGAGTGTTATCAGGAGCTCAACTTTTGTGGTGAGTTACTTGGTGCTGGTTGCTTGAGTTCCTTTTATGTGGATTTGAGGGTCCTGACCGCAGTGAAGAAGCGGGTGGTGTTGGGGCAGAGCTGGGAAACGCTGCTCCTTCTCCTTCTTCTGAATTTGTGCCGCAGCCCTGACCCCTGGTGGGAGAAGTGTCTGGTCTTTCCATCTCACACACCTTCCTGGAGGCGAGCGCTGGTGATTCTCAGGGGGGATTTGACGTGGGGAACTGGATTGTGATCACCAATTTGTGGAAAGCTGGGCTCAGAACAGTTCTCAGTCTGAGTTAGATTTAGGCCGTTGGTAAAATGCTGGGAATCGCATTATCCGTCGTCCCTGAGCCATCTCATTTCTGCAACCGGCAGTAAAAAAGGTTTCAGGCATCTCCCTCTCCCTACGCTGTGCAACTTCTATTCTTCCATTTGGAACAAATGCCTTTTCTTTGTGTAATCTGGGGATGAAGAGCTCTACAAGCAAATAATGTAATCTGTCAGTGGCTTCGGTACGTGAGTTGCACTGTGCACAGTTTGAGGTGGAAGCGCAGCTCCCCATCCACATCTTTCTTACTGAGGCTTGTGGAAAACATCTCATCCTTTGTGCTGGTCAGATGTAAATCCAGTGACTTCCAGCAGACTTACTTTGGGCACTGGGGGTAAAGAAAACTGCTCTCAGTAAAATATGATGTGCTAGAATGATGATCTCAAGCCAGTCAGGTGTACTGCGATCAGATCATAATTCTTTCTCTGGGGTAGAAATACCTTTGCGATGAGAGAATTTCTCTGCAGTTTGAAGCACTGGCTGGCTCCAGGCTTGCTGGAATTTTCCTTTGCTCCATGCTCCTTCTCATGCATTTATTTACTGAACCTGTGAAAAAGGATACTGTACTGTAAATCCCACAAATGGTGCATACGGTGTGGTTTTTCTTTGCTTCAGTAGCCTCCAGTGGGTTCATGCAAACAAAATTTAGACCTAACCTGTCTCAGCCTCTTTCGGCTATAGAGTATACAGTTAATTGACTAAAAATATACTTGTTCTGTTGGCATAATGCATGAGTATAGAAAATACTTCACATGCTGTGATCTGTGCTACAGTGCTGCTTGCCTTGGAGATGCCAATGATACCTTAGTGCTCGCTATTACTGATATTACTCGAGCTGAGGGTATTTTGGAATTTAGAAGTACAGTGCAATTTGAAGACATTTGTTCTTATCTACAGAATCTAGCACTGAAAGCACTTGTTCCACAACAACTAAATTTGGTGCCCGACTAGTTTATAAACTGCCACTTAAAGACAATGCAGTATTCGCACAACAGCAAAATTGTTGGAGTTTGTACCTCTCCAGGCAAATTGCAGATAATCACTGGATGCAAGTGTTGGACATGGTGAAATGAGTTTCCAGGACACACAGCAGCCTGTTGTGCAGGACCTACAACCTGCTGTATTCCTGCAGTAAATACACACAAGCTCTTTGAAAGGTCTCAAACATAAAGAGAAGGGTTGGTACCAGAGGTGGGTCAAGCTCCTGTCACCCCCCTCGCTCTGCCGTCAATCTGAGGACTGTGTATATGCAGTTGTGCAAATATTTACTGAAAAGCAGTCACCTCGGTTAAGATTCCATCTGTCCAGCCAAAATATTTATAGACTCCTGATTAACTTTTTAATCAACAATGAGATCTGCCCTTTAATGGAGGAGAGATTTTTGTGTTCTTTCCTTTGGATCTGTATGCGAGGCTTAACCAGATGATGTTAATCAATCGTGTTTGTTTTACTCTATTAGTCTATTATTGTTTAGATTGTTTATCATTTTGTTTTGATGTTTTTCAGTATTTAAAACAATTCAGATTTTAGATGGAAGGCTGAGGAGGGAAAGGAGAATGTATCTTAGATCAGTCTGACATTTAGTTCTGAATATATAACTGACATGAAGCTGTCAAAAGGACAAAGCAGGAAAGAGTATTCACTTCATGGGTGGGAAAAGGAAATCTTGTGCTTGGAGCATTCTAATTCTTAAACTTAGGAAAGAGATTAAATTTACATTCGCCCCAAAAAGTACTTTTCACTGAGAGCCAGGAATGAATTTGGCATGAGGAATGAACACGCTCCCATGATTGCTGTCTTTACTGCATATCCCCTTGGTCCTCAGTTCATCATATGACACAATATTTTGGAAGGGCTCCAGAGGAGCTGTCATGGGCAGCGGGGTCAGTGATCCGTGCGTAATGCGAGTGTGTTGTGCATGATGGACCCAAACCACTGTAGGAAAGAGAGCACAGTGGGAACACTGAAGGTCTGGATAATAAACATCCTCAATTGATGGGACAGGAGTGTTACTCATTTGTACTCTTACTAAAGGAGGCAGAGCATCTACTGTTAATTAGAAGAGGACGCTTGGTCCTGGGTTCTGTTCCTGATGGCAGATTCATGGTGTCGCTGTATGGATTCAGTATGTACCACTGTAAAATGGGCACAATTGGTTTTATCCCTGATCCGGAAAGTTAATATGTGGCAAAACTCTTTCCTCTTGGGCAGTTCAGCATTCCTGGGAGGACACTGGAGTGTAAGTAATGGCTAGAGGTTGCACTAAAGTGAAGTGACTTCAGTGTTTCCCTTTTGCATCTACTTGTCTTGACAGCAAAGATGCAGAGTTCTGTGTGTGTGTGTGTATCTGCTGTGCACTAGAATCAAGAGAGATCTTGACAGCCTTTAAAAAGGGAAAGTGTGCTCTTAAGACTTCCTGCTTCCCTTAGCAGAGAGGTAATGGAGCCTGGCTCTCTAGGAATAGGAGTCCTGTGTATCCTTAGTCCTTAGATCCCCCTCGTGCAATTCCCCATCCCTCTGAAGCTCCTTCAGTGTCACCCATCCCTGCTGAGGTGTCTGTTGTTTTTCCCCGTGTTCCCTCTCAGCTCTGTGGTCCAGAGGCAACCATCCAGCTTGGGGTTCATGGTACCCACCCCTGCCCGCTGCTCAGTGGGCTGTGGCTGAACAAAAAGGGAGCTTGTGCTGCTCTCCTGCCTTCAGTGGGGCACTCTGTGGGTCCCTCCTCCACTCTGCAGGCAATTTGCACTGAACTTTAGTTTCTTTGTGACCTTTAGCCTCTGTCAAACCTGATTGAAGTTTTCCAGCTCAGAAGTTACCGGGGAGGATGGGCAGACGACAGCCGAGCAGAAAACGGTTCCCGGGCTTATTTGAGCTAATTGTTCTGATGGTTGTGATTGAGTGGGAGCCAAGAACTCATTAGTTCTAATCTGGCCTCCAACACTTCTATTGCACGGCTGTAGAGCTGTTGTTATATTTCTCTCTCTTCGTTTATTAGTGGATAGAACGATAGCCTAAGAGTAAGGCTGCAAAGAATAATAAATGCAAGAGATTTAGAAATTCTACAGCATCTCATCATGCCAACAGCACTTGCACGGAGCGATGATATACAGTGAAGCTGTATGTTCAGAGCATCCCAGGGAATGTCTCCTCTCTAAGAGCTGGTACTTGCTTCAGAGGAAGTCAGTGACAGAACTCCCACTGATTTATGGAGCAGGATGGCTCCGAAGACTGTCTGTACTGAGAATTGGAACCATGTTAGTAACGTCCGAGCAAACCATGTTTAAAACAGGGTTCTTGCTCTAATTGTGTTAACATGATTTCCCTGGGCAGTAAAGAAAGTGCATAACCATGTACTTCGCAAAGTAACAAAAGATAATTATAATGTAATCACATTTCATCCATCCTGAAACCCTTCTGCTGTCTGGGTTAGCCAGCATAGCTCACAAATAAAATGCTTCCAGTGGAAATGGGGATGTTTCTGGCTCCTCTGCCAGCTAAGCCTCCATTTTCCTGTGGAATTATCTAGGAAGGACACGTATTTCTGTTGGTAGTTCAGTATTGTGCTAGATGAACCCAAACAAATCCTTGGCTGATTGCTGGGGCTGTTTTGGCTTTCTTGAAGGCCTTCCTCCACTAGTGATACCATATTAGGATTCCTCAGTCCTGAAACATCAGAGTTGTATTTGATTATCTTATCCACCAGACATTTGTTCTGCGTGTTAGTGAGCCCTCCAACAACCAGAACATTGTCGCTGCTGGCTGCGGATCTGCCCACTCTCATCAGTGGCTGCACAGTAGAATAATTCCAAAGATTGATTTTTTTGAAAGGCAGCTCCTTGGCTGGTGTAGGATAAAGCTGTAGACAGCTGTCTTCTGCTGCTTTTACTTCTGGATTTCAAAGACCTAAAGAAATAACATTTTGAGTGGAATATTAGGTTGAAATTTGGGAAGTGAAACAGGGTAGAAGCTTGTTGCTTAGGTCTTGGAAGGAAGCGTGGCCAGAGCAGTGCTGTGGGAGCCACTTCTACTCCGTCAGGGACATGGAGTCTGTGACCTAGGAGGTGCCTCCTGTCTCTAATTTTGATGAATCTCTATGTTTCTTTTCTTTCCTTTATTACCCAGATCTCTTAACTTTCCATTTCTTGCTTTATCCTTTCAGCAGTTCATTAATCATCGTTGTGTGATGACTGTCCAGTGCGGGACTGGAATGATGCCAGGGCCAAGCCCTGGTCCCTCTTGTGATGGGAGGTCAGGCTAAATGAGAGCGAGTCCCCTTCATCCTGCCAGCTGAATTCTAACATTGTTCCAAAATCCGTTCCACCAACTTCATTGTTACTAAAGATCCAGTATTTGCAACCTGATTTGTATGATTTATTGTTGACTGAGGGACTCTTGGAAGAGTTTATCAGCTTCTGGCTAATAAATTTGCTGCTGTGGTCCAAGAATTTCTTACAACGCTTTTGTAAGGTGACAACTCTGACATGGAGATCTAGGAAAGCTGTGAGCAAGTTTCTTGTGTCTGTTATTAGCTATTACCTTTGATAAATTATTGGGCTAATCTCTGCTGACTACTTAATGCTTGAGAATTGCTCTGTTCCTCTCTTCAGAAGTTCAAATCACAAGTAACTCTTGAAAGGGGAGAGGACAGCAACGCTCCAATCTGTCCCTCCGAGCAAGGACTACAAAGACAGATGGGCAGCAGGTGAACCAGCAAGAAATCATTAAACTAAACTCATCCTCCCAGATCTCTCCTGTTAAGCCATCCAAGTGTGAGATAAAGCAGGAGGTGTGCTGGCAGTTCTCGACTTCCCTCTTTTCTCCTCTTCCAGTGTTTGGACTGAGACAAAGACAGTTTCCAAACAGATGTTTCTTCTGTTCCCTAAGTCCGTTCTCGCAGTGCAAAACAGGAGCAATGCAGTGCAGGGGAACTCTTGGCCTGTATTTATTTTATATTTTTTTTTCTCTCTTTCCTTCCTTCAGCTATCCCATCTGCTTATGACTGCTTTTGGGGCCCTTGAGCTATCCATGTGTCAAAAGCAATTCACGCTTTGCTGGTGCTGGGAGGAAAGAAGCAGCTCAGATGCGTAGTCCTGAAATGGAAAGAGTGAGATGTGTGTGTCGAGCTGCTGAGTGAACCTGTGACCGTGCTAAGCTTTTTCTTCCAATGTGAAAGGACTCCTTTCGCATCCTACAGTGGGTGTCCTGTGATTCCCTTTTCCAGATTGAAGGGCCTAACAGAGGCCTATTCAACATGTTTAGGTTGTCTTTAGCCAGGGTTGTACCTGGAGCTGTGGTGTGAAATCAGTTCCATTTTTTCACCTGGCTCCCTACACTGACTGGGCAGCTCCGAGTCCTTCCTGTTCCAAAGGATCTTGCTGTCTCCCAGACTGAGAAATCTCTTCTTCCCAAAGGAGGATGTGGCTGATTGTGAGAGTGGTCTTTGCTTTTTGTGTCTAAAAATGCTTTGGAAATCTTTTTTTTTTTTGGCTGAATTGGAGCTCTTCAGCTGTCCAACTTGGGCTGCTGGCTTCAGAGCCCTACACAGAACCTCAACCTTCTGGTCCATCATAATATCCATAACTGTGCTTCATGGTGGCTGTGGGGATGTTCCTGCTCTGGGCGAGGAAGGCTTTATTTATGTGCCTCAGGATGGCTCTATGGCAGATCTGTGCACAGAGACTGTGGCCCTTTTTCAGTCTTTCACTTCCACATCCACAGAATGTTCCTGCCGTGGTCGCACATCCAAGGCTCAGGAGTACAAAGCCTCATATCTTCTCTGTTTTGTTTCTTTTCATAATTGATCTGTTTGATGTCTGACCCACAGGCTGACAAACAGGTAGGCCTAATAGGTTCTAACAACATTTTTTCTTTTTATTATTTTCCTTGAAAAAGAAAAGAAAAATGTCCCCACATCTTTTTTCTTTTTTTTTTCTTGCAGTCTGCCCATTTTTAGTTAGTTATCGCTACAGCTTCTTTTAGAGCATCCCCTTGGGCTCTGGCTCTCCAGAAATGAGAATCCTGTGCAGATGGTATCTGTAGGGAAAGAGAAAATGACTTACCTTGTCATAACGCAGGTCTGGAAAAACAATCTTGCTCAGTGTTTGTGTTTCCACCCACCTTCCCTTTGAAGGGGGGGATATGATGGTGAGGAGATGATGGATTCTGGCCCAGGTGTTTTAACTGATCGTTGTACATCATTCACCTGAAATGTTGGTCATTTTTAAGGAGAATTTGTCATCTGTGTGTAATTAGGGATTTATGAAGACCATGTGCTGTACATGCTTGAAGGGACGTAGCTGGAATATAAGAGCCCTCAAGGCAGCCTATAGGTATGTCACAGTCCCCAAAATCTTAAGAGCTCGGGGAATTTCTTGCATGATTTATGCTGCAGGCACAAAACTCAGGAGGTGGACTCTGTGGTGCATTTGAAGAGGCACAATTACTAGGTAAGTAATTTTTTTTCCCCACTTTCTTTCCTCAAAGCATGCTGGAATAAAATAGTGATCACTAAGAAAAGCCATTACCAGATTGTCCAACCTACAGTTAAAAGGACTTGAAAAATCCAAATAATACTGTCACCTAAAGTGTATTGCTCACTTTCTGGGTCCGCCTGCTGTCCTTTTTGTGCGCAACCCCTGGCAGTGGCTGTAGAAAGAGTTCTTGTGTGTTTGACTGACATTTCCTAATATGCAACTTTGTTAGCGAAAGTAATCTTGTGAAGTGAACCGTTACATTAGAATGTAAAGGTAATGATTTGTGACATGGCAGTAGTGTCGAGGAGAGTATTTGCTTGATATGGCACTTCGTGCGTGAAAGTCTGTATGTATGGATTTGGATATATGGCACCTTTTCACTTCTAAAGTATAGCACATAACAGTAATTCCTGAAATTCCTGAAACTAGCATCATGGTAAAGTATAGCATTGAGATGTGTTTGTAAGTGTATTTTAATACTTCTAAATATTTAGTATTCTGATAATCTACGAGATTTCCTATCTTCAGTTGTTACTTGAACGCATTCTGATATCTTCCACATTTGAAAGCACTTTTTAATGCTCCAGATATATACACACAACTTAAATTTCCATTTAAAAATCTGTTTTGAGTGGGAAATCGGCATGGAAGCAGTAAACCAGAGCTAAATTCAAATTCTGCACAGTATCAAAAAAAACCCCCAATGTTTTATAATGACCTTAAATCTCTTTTCTGATTTCCTCATAGTTACGGATGTTGCTCAAAGAGCTACTTCTGCTTTCATTCTGTGGTAATAACAAGGGAGATCATAATTATTCCTGTGGTTTTTAGCTCATCTTGAAATGTCCTCTCTCCGATTTTTAATCTTTCTTTACATCTCTGTTCACTTTCTCTACGTTTGCTGGCACAACACCTTTGCTTTCGTCTGCATCCCACAAGCCATAGTTAGATGTGCTCTTTGACACTGACCCCCATTTTTTTGCAGCGTGCCAAATTACCTTTTGAGTATCCATCTGTGGAAGAAAGCATTCCTCAAATTTAATAGGGTCGGTTCCTGTGGCTGAGGCTGCCGGGTACAAACTGGACATCACGGATTTGCTGTTTTGTGCAAGTTCCCTAAATCTCCTGACGGCAAGTGCTTGAAATAGCAGTTAGAGGTAACAAGCTTAGGACCAGAAGAATCTTCATCGTTTTTATTGCTGGCCTTGTACAGCGTCGGCTTCGGTCGTGCTCTGGAATATCATACGTTTGATCAGTTATAGATGCTCGGAGGAAATACAAAGCTGACAGCATTAGGGTGAGCGAGAACACAAATAGCTTTTATTTCGATGAGAATTTTCCACAAGCTTTGATTCTGGGAAGCAAAGGAGATGAGACTACAGCTTTTCTCGTCTCTCTACTAAATCACCCTGTGCTTTGGTCTAGACTTGCAAATTTGTTCTCAAAACCATTGTCGTCCTCTTACAGTCTAGCATCTCATTAAGAAACTAACTGCAAAATCAACTGCTCTTGCTGACATGTTTCCTGATTTAGATGCAGCTGGATCCAGCTGGGCCTTAATGCCTGAGATAGTCCTATCGAAGGATTTTTTTTTCTTCCCCTCTTGACACAGTTAAATCTAGTTGCATTAGGAATTTAATTAGGAGTTAGTTTAATTGTGTTTTGAGCTGTTCTTTCTCCCATTCAGCTTTGCTAGCAGGGGCTGTGAGTCAGGAAGACTCTTGAGTTCTATTTCTGTCCTTGTCACTAACACTAACGACCTTGGACTACTCTCTGCTGGGTGTTTTTTTTTCTCTTCCCCCAGTGCAAATCAGGCTTCTAGTCCTGCTTTTTTTCCTGATTGTGGTGGGCAGAGAGTGCTTACCTCTGCAGATCTGAGCCAAACAGCTCTCCTTTACTCAGCTGCCCCGTCTGTCTGGGAACAGCAAGCAGAAGTTGAAACTTTTTGCTATTACAGCGTGCTGGAAGGTTCCTCGTGGCTGTGTGATGGAAGGTGATTGCTTTTGACTTTGTGAAGAAAACCTCCATTGCTTCCAGTGACAGAGATCATGGTCTGCTGTGTCATTGGCTATTGGGTGAGAGAGGGTGAGCTGTGATAGTAACTGATGTAAGAAAAATCCACCCATGCAAGTTCGAAAACAAGCTGCCAAGACTTTGCCAGAAAAATCTGAAGCAAAGCCCCGCTCACCCGTTGTTTGAATTACTGTTATATTTACTTCTAGATGAAATGACATGGAGCAAGTAATTCACAGTATCTATCTATCTCCCATCTAACACTAAACAATCAGCTGATGTATTTACAGTCAGTAGGCTGACAAGGTTTGAAATTTTGTTTTAGAATCCATTATAAAGCTCCGGAACACAAGGGAGGAGTTACGAGCTCAGGCTGGTGCTTTGGGGATGGAAACATGAGCCCTTATCTTGTGTTTAAGGAAAAATTGAGTAGAACAGTGGCAAAAGCAGGTGTCAAAGGGCTGAGGCTTTCCTGAGCTTTGGGCATTGTTCCAAAGTGTGTATTTACAGAAATTTGCTTTTGAGGAAGTGGGTTTGCGACGGGAGTCAGTCTTGGGTTATCGGGGAGGCTCATCAGCCTCCTGCCCTGTTATGGTTGTGTGTGTAATCCCAGTGTTTGCTTGTATGATCATCTCCTTGACTAAGAGGTGTGTTACTGTGTTGATGCAGCTGCAGCAGAGTAATTTCTACTCAGGGACCTTGACCAGGTCTCCCTGCCAAGGGAAGTCATGGCCAACACCAAGTGTGTGTAGACAGGCCTTGAGTTTTGACCCTGAATCTGCCACTGCCATCTCCTGCAAAATGATTCTGGGTCTGCAAGATCACTGGGTGAAAGAAAATTGAGTAGGAATTCACCACGTGAACTCAGTCCCACACTGTTTAATATAATTTGGTTGTTCCTCTTTATTATGCCCAGTGCTTTTAGAAGAAGAGGATGAGGTCTGTGGTGTAGATGGCGAAGTGGATGCACACCAAAGTGGAAGTTGCCCAGCAGGTGGATGAGAAGGGTCAGGAACAGAAAGTAGTTAAGTCAAAGAGATTGTGTTCACTTAATTTTGCCAGGGCTTTCGTTTGGGAGTAGCAGAGTGGGGTTTTCCTTGCAGTCACCTCTTCACCATCAGTTAAAAGAGGAAGGAAGTTAGAGAAATGAGGTGATGTTAGATTAACACTTATCAAGGTGAGACTCTCTAATGGTTATCAGTTGTTTGAAGGCCTATTAAATGAAAATCTCTGCAATTCATTTAATGTTTTATTCAAAGACAGGAGCTAACATGGATGCTATAAAGCAGGCAGGTTAGCTAGCATGTCTCTAAATTGCTCAGGTTCCTGTTGGGATCTATTGGATTTACTGTAATCTTTAATTATAAAATGTAATTACTTTAGAATGGATTGTCAATGTTGGTGTCCGTTTCTGTGGGTTGCTTGGTAACGTCTTTCATGTGCTGAAGCAGTAGCTGTTCTGCGAGTTACAGGCTTTTAAACCCATGAAGTAAAAGCCTGTGGATATTAGTGTCTGCCTAAATGGAACCTTTCAGTCAACTGGCGTTAACATGCAGCTTTTTTGTTATTATTTTGCTATTACATAAAAACATTTCTGAGGACAATGTCCCAAAGAAGTAGCCTGAGAAGTTGCTCAGTTTTATATTGAAGATTTTCAAATGAATTCTGGAATTTTTATAACATTCTGCCGTGGTGTTTGTATGGGTATTTATATCTCTGTGTGATAATATTAAAAACAGCAACAGATGATAAACATGGTACTGTTTCATTCCCTTTCCCGCAGTCAATCCTGAATTATACAAGTGTATGCAAGTCTGATTAGAATGAAATACCATCCATTATTCCAAATATAAATGGCTCATCCTGATGTGTTCAGTCAGACTTTTTCTTCTGTCTGCAAGACTGACAGTCAGTTCCTTTTTTTCCTCTGCATCTTGTCATGTGGCTAATTATTTTTTTCACAGCTGGGGAAAATATATGGCATTATATTGCAGGTTAAAAATTGAAACTAAAACAGAGCTATTTTGGGGTAGCAAGAACATCAGAGATGGGAAAGAACAGGTCCTTGTCTTGAAACTGATACGACAACTTACCTTCCTCCAGCTGCAGAGAGAGGAATTTCTATCTGGTAATTTGAGGTGGGGAAAACCAAGTAAGAAATACAACAGGGAAAGAAGTATTTAAAATTACATGCACCAACACCCCTTCTTTTGGTTTTTGTTTGTTTGGGGTGTGTTTTTTTTTTTGAAAACCCAAACCATGAATTTCTTAGATAGCTTAATAGTTACGTATTTAAAGGGGAGTTGAAGAAAGAGGGCTAAAGAGCCACAAAAGCGGTTATCTTGTAAAGATAATGGCTTTGTGTAATGTTCCTTGGAAGTTCTTGAAAGGGGCCGATTGGTTGGTATATTTAGATTTCATCTTTCAAGCATTTACTAATTATCCCAGCCTAGATGGATAAAACTAATCAAATAGCTGTTTGGGAATGCTCTGCATTTTTAAATCTTCCCTGGTAACAAAAGGAGAGCAACAGTGGGGGGGCTTTTTTTTCTCCTTTTTTCTCTCATCTCTCTGCTTTTTGCAAGTACATAAATCCAGGGATTTTCAGTGGTTTAGTTATTACATATATTAAAGAACATCAGATTTGCACATCTTTTCAGAGTGAAAGCTCTCCCTTGGTCAAGCTTTTATCCTGAGCCCTGTTTCTTCATTATCTTGGATCAAAGAACTCGCTAAATGCCTTTTTGTTCTGAATTCTTCCCAACTGCCTTTCCACTGGACTCTGATTTTTCCATAACCTCAGCTTCCCTGAAAATCAGTGAAGTGGTGGCACTCTTGAAAATGAAGACTGTAGTACACGTGGGCAGGGAATGTAAATTCCAACTGTTCAATATATCCTGTTTTACAGCCTGGGTGGCATCATAAAAGCACAGTCGGACCAAGGGACAGCGGTATGTCATGTAGAGGGAGTGTCATCCCTTAAGTGTCATCAACTTTATCGATGCTTTTATTTGCTGAGTCTGGAGTGGGGATTTTCTTCAGTGATTTGGCATATTTGATCTCAGGAAATGTAAGAGTTCTTGCTGAGTTAAGACGTGTCAAGAGCAAGCAGAAATGAGAGAACAGGCAAAGCTGTGGTAGCAGTGTGGGTGCTGTTGTGGTGCTCTTCTTAGGCTCAGCAGATGGAGAAGTCTGGGGTATCAGTGAAAACATTAAATATCTGTATCATTTCCTGTGGCAGTATTTGAAGGGAGACAAGCACTTAGCGTTTGGCCCAGTATTTTAAAGGAGAGTATGTATAAAGCTGATTTCTAAATAAAAATATTTCTATACGTTAAATGAAAAAAATGCTCTGAAAGCAGTTTTAACCCAGCCTTGTTCTGCAGTGCTTCTGTGTGATCTAAATGCTGCGTGTTGAGAACCTGCAAAGTTCATAGAATCACAGAATGGTTTGGGTTGGAAGGGACCTTAAAGATCATCGAGTTTCAACCCCCCTGCCCTGGGCAGGGACACCTCCCACCAGCCCAGGTTGCTCCAAGCCCCCTCCAACCTGGTCTTGAACCCCTCCAGGGATGGGGCAGCCACAGCTTCTCTGGGCAACCTGGGCCAGGCTCTCACCACCCTCACAGCAAAGAATTTCTTTCTAGTATCTCATCTCAATCTCCCCTCTTTCAATTTAAAACCATTACCATTATCCTGTCACTCTCCTCCCTGAGCAAGAGTCCCTCCCCATCTCTCCTGTGGCCCCCTTCAGATGCTGGAAGACCTTTATAAGGTCTCCCCAGAGCCTCCAGGCTGAAGAACCCCAGCTCTCTCAGCCTGTCTTCATAAGGAAGGTGCTCCAGCCCTCTGAGCATCTTCATGGCCCTCCACTGGACCCATTCCAACAGGTCCATGTCCTTCCTGTGTTGAGCACTCCAGAGCTGGACACAGTGCTCCAGGTCGTGGATGAAGACCGTATGAAATACCTGGGGGCTTGAGAGCAACAGCTTTTGGGGGTTAGATGGAGCAAAGCACAAGAAAAGGTAACAGCCTGAATGATGGAAGTGATAGTGTGGGTTTTCAGAATTCAGTTTGGTTACTTCTAGTTGATTTGGCTGTACAGTCATCTGGCTGGGTAGCTGGAGCTCTCTAAAGTAAAAAGTGACTTAGGGATTATAGAAAGGAAAGAACAATCTGACAAACTCCATTATAAATTTGGAAGTGTCTGCTGTAAATCAGCTGAAAGTTAGGGTGATTAGAATTTCAGGGCCAAATAGATAATTGTCTATTAGATGGCAGATGGCATACTGGTAAGAACAAAATCTAAAATTATGGATCTATTTCCATAATTTTTGTGGTTCTGGTGCCATTTTTCAGATCTAAAATGGCATGATGTTAATGCTGACGTACTGTGATTTGTCATGACTAGAATGGTATAAAATATTCACTTCTAACCTTGGTGTCTCATCAGAAAGGGGACTTAAATCCTCCCTCGGCACATTTCCATTTTGCACCTCCCGGCTCCATCCCCTTCCATTTCAGCCTTGGCATTTGGAACCTCTGTCAGAGAAAGCTTCTGAAAGCTCCATCTCAGTCCTCCAAACGGGATTTAAATGTGGAGTCTCCGCTTTTAGAAACTTGATGAATCTCTTCAGTGGTTTGGAAGTTGTGCTGCTAAATTTGGGTTGGAAAGGCAGCTGCAGAAGGCCAGAATGGGCAGATAATTTTGGCTTTTAAAACTTTTCCAGTTGCTGCTGGAACCCATCGTTAGAGAGAGAAAAGCTTGATCTTGGAAAATGAAAGAGGGCACCGCGTTATGCGTTTTGCCTCCCAAATATACGGGGTTTAAAAGCAGTGAGCAAAATGTTATTCACGTAAAGGAAAACTGACAAGCCTTTAGCATGAGGAGGCAGCATATCCAATCTCAGCCATCCTCTGTCTGCCCGATTATCAGCTCGGGACAGAACAGAGAAGGAGAATTTAAGACACTGCAGCCAGCACAGCGCGAGATACCATTTTGTAGGGAACCTTTTTGCAACTCCGTGACAAATGCGGCTTAAATGGTTGAATAGGCAAATTAAGAATAAACTTATTTATTCAGATAGCGCTTGGGAGCCCTGTCACTTTGGGGTGGCTGTCAGCAAGGCCTCATGTCATTCCACCTCGTGTGAGAGGATGGAAGGAGAGGAGGGGATTTCCCTTGTAGGATGTAAGCGGCTGGTGAAGGGAAACCCGGGGCAGTTTTCTTGCCTACGATGGGGGTTTCAGTGACCCCTGGATCCCAGGAGCCACCAGCCCCAGTGTGGCAGAGGTGGCCAGGTTTCCCACACGCTTTGAAGAGGAAACTTCGGATGTTGTGGAATGGCGGGGTTAAAAAAGCTGAGGGAAGGAAATAACTTTAAAGTCCATACTCAGCTTAAAATGACTCTGATTCAGAATTACAACGTTAGGAGTTTTGTGCAACAAAACAAGAGTCATTTCCACATCCTCTGCCTGTCCAGGCTCTCCGTGTGCCAGAAGGGTGGGTCCTCCTTCCTCAGCTCTCCTTTAGAAGAGAAATGAAGCGACTGGATTGCCCTGCTGGTTCCATCCTGGTGCACCAGCCCCATCGCTCGCCCTGGGAAAGCCATCTGTGGGGAAACACCCTCTGCCCTGCACTAAGTTTCAGCATCAGGCTCTGAGACAAAACTGCATTTGCTCAGTACTCTCAGAGGGAGTCCAGAGTTCCTCAAATTATGTTAATGAAGAACAAGAATTTCCCATTTAGAGTAAAACTGCTACTGAAAAAAAAACCTCAGACATCTAGCGAAACTAAAACGAACACCCCAAATCATATGATTGAGACATGTTTGAGTGGATTCTTCCCCCCCCCCACCCCAGGCATTATTTAGTTTCCTCGGAGCAGAGCACTCCGGTGACTAATTCATCCCACACTGAGTTTTATAAAACCCAAGTTGACTTGATTTGTTTGTCCAACATTCCTTCTCCTGGTGGTGTTGGAGTCTGAATGTTATCAATCAGTTCAGCAAATGTTTATCTTCGTCCCTATGACCAGCTCTGTGAAACTTTACTTTGGAAGCTCGATGTTTAAAAAGGCGGGGAGAAATCTGGTGATGTGGCTTTTTGTGTACGTGTGCTAATTAAGGAGGACGTTGCCCGAGGTCTGTAATGTTGGGTTTGTGAAACACAGCTGGAGGGAAGGACAGAAGTAAGGACTGAGATGACAGTAGGAATTTCAGACCAAAGCAAGCTGCATATACTGATCCTGAAATAGAGCAGCAAATGCTGTTGCAGACACTAGGCGGGGGCACTCTGTGGAGGAATGATTTGTTTTAAACTGTCCTTTTCTCTCAAAATGTCTTGTTTGAGTGAAGCATTTTAGAAGACTCTTATCTTTGTTGAGCGGCGGTGGAGAATATTGTCAAATTCTTTGAAGCTGCCTTCTTTCCCTTTGTTACCTGACTTTTTTTCCAGGGATTGAATCAAAGAATGTACAGGTCACTGCGATGGAGGGGCTGTAACAGCTCAGAGCCAGGCTGTGTGGATTATAAAAGGGAGCTTTATTTAAGGCACTCCTTAGAAGCCTGACAAGTCCTAGTCTCTCCTCGCTGCACAGAGGATACTTGTAGGTTTAATTTTTCCTACCAGCTGGAGCCAAAGGGGCAGGAGGACAGAAAAAGCAGCACTGATGTGTGTGTGTGTGTGTGTTGGAACTCGCACAAACCCGCTGCCTTGCAGTCCTCGGGGAAAGGTTAATGTCCTCAGCCCGGGCAGGATGGTTCAAAAGTCCCAAACAGAATTGTTTGAGTTGGAAGGGGTTTCTCAGAAATCACCCAGCCCATCTGCAGGACTCTCTTAAGAAAGCACTTTTGAGTTTTGATAGGAAGATAGCAAAATGTTACGCATCTCCCCTTTCTCCTTTATGAAGTTAGTCTGTTCATTAATAGAAGGAAAACTTCTGTGCACTCTTTAACGAAGAACAGTTTCTTCCTTTCCTCGCCACAGTACTCATTGTGTACCTCAGGAACTGCTGCAAGGTGGGCAGAGGGGGGGCTGGTTTTGCAGTTTGATCAAATCTCATTATCATAAAGAAATAGAAAAATTCAGAAGGCAACATCCTGTACTCAGGGATATGTCAGCTTTGGCCTTACTTTTTTAGCCCATTCCAATTACCATTCTGAAGTACTGATACTCCTCGGAAAAGGTCAGAAATTCAGAGATGGTCAGAAATTCAGCATCTTTCTAACGTTCCCACTTGGTTTGCACAGCCCAGGGGAGGAGTGGACTCTCGGTGTGTTGGATATTGTGGTACATCTGAAATGTGCCAGTCCCAAATTCTGCACAAGGAGCCATCAGTTTGAGACTGAGCAAACTGCTGAACGCAGCCCCATTCATTGATGTTTTAGAATTAATGGGCCATCAGTTGCTGGGTTTAGCAGTGGATGGGAAACTCCCATTTGTTTCCAGAGCTGAAGTTCAGAAAACTTTCAGTTCTTCTGTTAAGCACTTTCATTCAACTTTTCTTTTTACAGATGATGAAATTCGCTTGGGATAACTACAAACAATATGCACTTGGAAAAAATGAACTGCGACCGCTGACTAAGAACGGCCACATCGGTAACATGTTTGGTGAGTTCTGAATCAATTTTAGTACAATTTCATTGCTTTTTTTTTTAAGGTCATATGTCCCATGTGCATTCCTTTCTCTGCAATGCAGTGAAGTACCTAGAACAGCTTTGATTTCTTTCCGTTTTTTATGAAGTGAGACTTTCAGTACAGCTCCTAGGGCTTACCTACCCATAGCCCATTGCTGGGAATCTTGTTCCTACAGGCATCTCTCAGTGCCCAGCCTGTCTCACCGCTGCGTGCAGCTTTAGCACCAAACATGTCTGAGAAGAGCACTAAAACCAACCACTGTCTTTATTAAAACATGAAATCAGTCCAAACCTGACAATGCTGCTATTTGTCTAAGCTTGTCGACGTCAGGACCTGACCAAACTGAGCGTTTTCTCTCTCGTTTCTCCGCTGTTGAGCAAGATGTGAATTCCATGAAATATTGAGGGAGTTAATCAATATTAAAGGCTCTTTATAGTATGTGCTTACTGGCTTGTATAATTTTACTCTTTAGCAGATTACCTTTTTTTTTATGTGAGCCACTTACATCATTCCAGTGCTATTCCCCTGCTCGTTCTGCTAGGATACTTGTTGACTTTCTGGGATATAAATTGTCTTTTGCCTCATTTGTCCTCAAAGCGTTTCCCTGCTCCGCTCGCTCTGCCCTGGCTTGGCCCTGCCTGCCCAGTTTGTGCCATGGGGAGGAGACCAGCAGAATCTGCTTTAGCAGCCCTTTCCCACCCCTCTGTGGGGAAGACTTGCTGTGCAGAGGTCTCTTGGCTTCTTTCCACAGGACTTGGCTTTGCAGAGATTATCTCTCATAGTCCCTCGCCCAGATTAGAGTGGAATAGAGTTCTTGAGTGGGCAAATTATCTGTGAGCTTTATTTCCTCAGGGCAAAGGGATTGGATTAATACAGTAGGAAGGAACATTCCTGTTCCTGTTTTTGCACTCTCTGGGTGTCCCAATCCTTCCCTACATCAAGTACACGACATGGGTTTGATCCTTCAGATGTAGATGTGCGTTGTGTGGAGACTGAGTGCAGCCTCCTACACAGGCCTCATTAGCTTTGGGGGACCTGTGAGATGTGTGTGAAAGTGGTTTGAAGGTGGAAATAGCAGCACGTGTCTTGTAGGATGGCCTTTTGGCAGCCCCGTTTGGCCTCTGGGCTGCAAGAGCAGGTGGCCCTGGTGCAGATGGCAGAGGAAGGGCTGGCTTTCAGGTTAGCCACAGCACGGGGAGAAACCTCCGTGTTCCTCTTGTGGTGCCACCATCAAGTCTCTCTAGTTCCTGCAGAAGTACCAGGAGAATTAACTCACATCAGGTTGTGCAATACTGTAAGTTGCCTGGCAGCTGCGTTCACGATTGCTGGGGTATCTGGAGGAAGCAGTTTTGGAAGTGTGCCTTGTGCTAGCACAGGCTGTGTGTGACCAGCCACTGCTCTTGCCCCATCTCACTTTGTCAGGAGCAGTGATTTGGGTTTATTCACCCTTTGCCTTCCTCTTTCAATGCCCCAGGAATACCCAGGTTTCTTACTTTGTATTAACTTCAGCACCGAGTTAAGCATTTTGCAACTTTTCCATTCTGGCAAGCTTGTCAAAATTCCTTGAGGAGCGTGCCTGTAAACAGACAAAAATATTGAAAGCTTTTAAATGCATTTATCATGCTAAAACAATTGGCAGTACTTAACGCTTGTTTGTAGCGTGCCTAGGAGCACTCTCAAGGAAAATGCTTTGGAGCACAAGGATTTGCAGACAATTGCAGAAAAGAAGCTACATACTACGTTTTAGCCTCTTAATAGGCTTTTCCTCCTTTCAACTGTGGCTGGTAAAGATCGGAAGCATTAAGCAATCCGTCGCTGCAGCCCTCTATCTCCCTTGTCTTCAGAGGCTTTAGAAATTAGGACAGGGCACTGTTCGCCGCCTTCGTTGTTGCCCATTCCCCCTCCTGTCACATCGTGCATCTTTTTCTTCCAAACTACAGATGTAATGGAGGCAAATTGGGTACTCTCCAGGCTGGAGGTGTCGATATTAAGCTGAGATTTCTCTGCAGCTGCTTCCATGTGGGAGGGAAGGAACCTCTTCCTGGGCTATTTTGAAGTATGTTTGGGTGCATGAGACGCAGTCGAGTTCTTGAAGGGTGATACATTTTCCTGTTGTGGATGTGCTGCTCACTTGGAGCCTGCCTTCAGTTTAGCAGCCTCACCCTGGGGGAAGCTGCTCTTTATCAAATATTCTTTCTAATCAAAGGAGAAATACAAAATAAACATTCGCCTCCTACTCCGACACAGCATTCTGGTTATCTTAACAGCCATGAGCTCGCATCCCTCCCCAGTGTCTGTCCCGATGGCAGGAAAATTACAGGCAGAAAACCTCTTGTATCTCCACCCCAATTCATCCCCTTTCTACGGGGAGACCTTACAGCCCCTTCCAGTACCTAAAGGGGGGCTATAGGAGAGATGGGGAGGGATTCTTTATGAGGGAGTGGAGCAATAGGACGAGGAGTAACACTTTTGAACTGAAAGAGGGGAGATTTAGATTAGATATTAGCAAGAAATTCCTTACACTGAGGGTGATCAGATGTCCCCACTACCCAGGTCAGTGCTCGGCTGCCGCGTTCGCTGGAAGGCAGCGTTCCCACTCAGACTTTGATCTGATCATTTCATCTGACATTCTGACTTGAGATTGATGCTCTCCAGATCCTATTCCTAGGACATCAATTTCATCAAGATTCTCCCGTGTTCTGGATGTAGTTTATTTGTACAGAAATCTTCTGATTACTGTCATTTATGATCATTGCAACTTGAAAGCCCTTTCCTTAAACCCACTAGCTGTGGTTCTTTCATCAGCATTATTTATTCAGCTGTGATGCCTGTGATAAGATGTGCCATACTAAATGTCCCATCCCATGCCCTCCAGTGGGGTAAACAGGTTTTAGACCTGCAGCCATTTCAGATGTGTTGATTTCCCTAGAAATTACACCGTGGCAATGGGCAAAGCCTACAGCTAGGGTGGAAGGACGATCTCTGTTAGAATAAAAACTGCACCACAAGGTTCCAGTGTGAATGATTGCACAACTGCAGGGTTTTCAGAATTATCTGCAAAATTTCTCCGCGCACTTCAGCTAAATCAAGAAGACCCGCAGAGCGTGTGGCCAGTGGTAGAATCAGGCCCAAAACATGCTTGTTTAGGAGAACTATTTAAGAAAAATGGCACAGCTGGGCTTGTGGCTAAGGGGGAAGGCGAGAGATCTGCAGGTACCTGCTCCGTTCCCAGTGCTGATCTAGTTATTTTAACCCTTTTTACCCCAGCATCTCAGCATTCCTGTCTCCAGTGTTGTGAGCATTAAATTAATTGATGTTTGCCAAGCATGTTGAATTCCTTGGAGTGAGGCTGCCGGAGAGGGTAACCGTATTATGTAGCGCCGCACTTGAAATGCACCTGTCACTGTGATATCCAGCCTTAGATAGCTGAATTATTATTCTGCCCGCTCCCTGGGTCTGTCATAGCCACTTATTTTTCTGACAAAATGTTTTTAAAATCCTGTTAGCTTTACAGAGTTTCTGTAGCTATGGGAGAGTGAGCTGGCATCTATTTCTGCTCATGCATCAGCTGAATTGTCAGTTACATTTTGATTGCACAGTCTTTTAACAATGATAAGGTAAGAAGCCTGATTTTCAGATATCTCTTGAAGTGTGTAGTGCTGGCAGCAGAAGAATCCTTCTTTGACTTATAACCTGAGCCAATTTGCTCCGAAATCAGTTACAGTAAGTAAATATGGAACCTTGCTGTGCTGTTAGACAGTCATTTTTCACCACCTAACTGCACATTAGTATATTAATTTGGGTATAAAAATAGCAATCCTTAACTAGGTTTCCCCCCTTTGTTCCCTCTCTCCCCACTTGAAATCACACCTAAAATTATGAATTGCCTTGTCACAGCCATTGCTTCTCTCAGCACATGCCCAATTTGTGCGTCGTCGTGAGGCTCCGTAGCTTTATCTGAAGTACATCCGTGTGACAACTGTCACATCTAGGCCACAGCCGGGTCACCAGAACTGGGTGGCAAAGATCTGACAGCAGCTGGATCTGGAGGATGTGAGGTGTTTGGAGTTTGTCCTCGTGTAGGTCCCTCCACGTTGGATTGCTTGGTGACAGAGTGACAGAGTACACACCGCGCAGGGTTTTTCTTGGAAAACGGGTGGCTGCTCGGGCTGTGTTTGTGTGCTCAGCTCAGACTTTGGCCTAAACTGTCCTGACAGTTTGTTTTGAAGACAGAAGGTCATTGGTCTTCGTTGCCTGGAAATAGTGCTATTTTGGCTCTCCAGGATAAAAAGAGATTGAAGTGGCTGGGGAAGAAAAGTAGTGGCGGCATGAATATATACAAAGAGGCCTTTAGAACGTACCAAGTTGATTGTCCTGAGATTCAGAAACCTTTGGGTGTTTTTTTTTTTCTCCCTGGCAAATGCAGTGTAATCCTACAGGACTTTCTCACTGCACTGTGACACTGTGACCTGCCCGGTCTCTCATCTGGATGGAGATTCAGGTGACATCTCTCCACTGGACTTACATCATCAACCTCCTTTCACAGGAACTTTAGGCAGCAGCCAAAGTGCTCTTTGACCCCCCACCTTGGGTGCTGGGCCCAAATGGCTCCATGTCCCAGAGTAAATCCCTTCAACCACCCAGTCTTGTCTCTTGAGCCAAACATTTTCCAAATAGCTGCTTCTTTCATCAGCAATTTATCTAGAAAACTATGACGCAGGCAGGAAACGTGCCCACCTCAATTAGAAGCAAGAGGAGTTGATGTATGAATATTTAACATGGGAAAGGTAATTGGATGAAAATATTAATTTAGCAACATTCTAACTACCAGAAGAGAAACAGTAACCTCCAATTGTGCAGTCATTTGGTGCAGCTTTTCTGTTCTGCCTGTGAGTCTCTTTCCCTGTGATCACAAAATTGCAAAACCCTGGAGTGTCCTTTTATGTGATTAAAATAATAATAATAATAATAATAATTGCTCCCTGAATTTGTATGCTGGATCATTCCTGCTGCCTGTTGCACATGGCATTACACGGTTGGCACCGTGGGCTCTTTAAAGAGAAAAAAAATATTGTAGTGAGGATGTTGCTGTTACACTGTTGCTCCCTGGCATCATCATCTTTTTTTTTATGTATTATGTTACCCGGTGGAGTGTTATTTTCAGGAAGGGCGTTCTGAGTTGACGTTGGCTTTTGCTGTCACTGAAAGCTGTAGCAGCAAACTTATTTCCTGTCAGCAGGAAGCAGTGAATCAGGATATCCTCCAAATATCAAACTCGTTGGAGATTGGTTGCATGATTCATGTTAGAGCTGACATTTATTCCTGTTATGGGGTTGTTTTTTTTTTTCCCCTGCTTTCCACCTGCCAAAGATCACTCCTTCCAGACCCCGAGGTTGTCATTAATACCGCAGGGGATCCGTTCCTGCTCCGCTCTCCTCTTGGGTCCTGCTGAGAGTGGTGGCTTCCTTCAAGCATCAGCTCAAACATCAGGGCTCCACTGAACCCTAAACCTCACACAGAGAGATTTGAGCTTATTACGGTGGCTCAGGTGACAGGTACTGACTCATTAGCTTGAAATACTCATTTATAAAGTTTAAACAGAAAAAAAGAAAACATTAAAGTCACATAGAGTGGCCTTTCAAACACCTTTGCTGCCAAAGCCCTTATTCTGAGGCTGAGCTAGGCCTGACCAGCTCCATTGTGGCAACAATTCTTGGAAAAAAAAGTACTTGATTTGAACCAAATATTCATCTCTCCTCAGCTGAGATTTACATCTTAGAAAACAAAAAAAAAACCAACGCCAAACTTGGAGAATTCAGTGGAGAACAGCCTTGGCCTAAGATACGAAGCGCAGATGCACGTTCCAGGGTCTCTCTGTTTGTGGTTCAGCCCTTTAGATAGGAGGACAGCTGTGAAGGTTGGCCAGCGAGGGGTTGCTCTGGGCCTGTCTTCAGCAGGAAACCGGGCAAACTTCACGTTATCTTCAGTGTAAACCCATTAATCATCCCAGGCTTCCTCACGAGTTTCATGAACTTTCCATTGACCCTGAACGGAGTTTTGAGTTTAATGAGGCCTAAAAGTAGGAGAGTGTCTTGGGATTTGCCAGAACTGCTTTGCACAGCAAAATGGAGGCGAAGGAAACAAAACAAACCAAAAAATAGCAGAAAAACAGCCGTTAAAGTAGCAAATGAAAGCAGAAAAGGAAAGAAGATTGTGTTGAGATGCTGTGACCAGAAAATGTTCTTTGGGACCTCTTTTCAAGGTGCTGAGGAGTAGAATGTACACCGGTGTGGAGGAAGCAAGCCATGCATGAGCAGCCCCGTTACCATGTAGACAGGGGAACAATCCAGGCTGTAACTACTTTTTTTTCCCTTTTTTCACACTCTGGGGGTTGTGTTTCAAAATACAGTGAGCTTGTCTTGAAGCATTTTTCTTCTTTTTTATTTTTTTATTATTTTTTTTTTTAAATCCCCCATTATGGATGTTGTTTGTGCCTCATTCCGGACACTAATTATGCGGAAATAATTGTCTAATCTTCAGAGATATTGAGCGTGTGATTAAAAGGCAGCCAACTGAGAGTGGGTGTAGTTGGACTGCTCACCGATTCTTCTCTGGATTACGGAGGCGTCGGTGGCAACTCCACAGCAAAAGCCGAGTTGGAGGTTTGGCTCTTCCAACTGGCTTGAATTACCATCCAGCATCCATTCCAGGGATCTTAACGGCACCCCTCTGGGTCGAGTTGATAATAACACAGTGTGTACAGAGCTGAATGCCAGACTCCAAGCTCCTGACTACACAGATACCTCTGCTTTGGTCAGAATATCTCTTTGGGAAATGCCGAGGTCCGTTTATCTTCTAGCCCTGATTTGCAATCAGATGCTTCAACTAACTTCTGCTGCAGATACAAACCCCCCTGCTGACACGCACCACCAGAAACTACGTAAAAAGGCAGAGCAAGTTAAGAATATTTGAAAGACGTACTTTTAGCCGTGCCTTTTTATGTTGGAAATATCTTGATATTTCTAGGTTTCTTATCTCTATCCCTCTGTGTTTAGTTTTTTCTTGTTTATTCAGGGGAGACTAGCAGCTATAAACTGTAGCAAAACCCCCAGTATTCTTCTTTGGTTTTATTTTACTCCTTTTCCACTCTTGAAACTTCTGAAGAGATTAGGCAGGTTCAGAAGTGGCTTTGCTGTGTTAGATTTCACATTTAGAACTTAACTGCTTTATCATATCTTTTTTTGTGCTACTGCTGAAGTTTCTTGCCACTTTCATTATGTATCTCATTGGATATTCGTCTGGATTAGCGTTAGATTGTGACATTTTTCTATTCGCCTTCAGGAGATCTCATTTCAAATGGCTCCTACAGAATTTCCTTTTCTATAATGTCTCCAGGTACTTGTTTCTGATACTTTTTTTTTTTTTTTCATTTCTGCTGCCTTTTGGGACGAGAGAAGTCTCTTCTCTCACTTAATCAGTAGGTTTAACGTCATCCCAGAGGACGTCAACTTTCAGATTTGTCACCGGTTTCAAGGTTGGATCTATGTGTTCAGAATATTGTGGTAGGCATTTGTCATTTGAAGACCTTTATACTTTTTAAAAATACTCTCTTTTAGCCTCTCAGGATTGTTCTTGTCTCTAGAGAGAATTTTTTGGAAGTTCAAGAAAATCCCTTAGCCTTTGCTTGAGGCATCAGTGTGAAAAACAGGGAGGATTTTTTTGGACTTACTAAAATTGTTCATCCTTCTTCTGATGTTTTATTCTCAAAAAATCTACTGCACCCTAACACACTTTATATGCAGTTCCCAAAGGAAAAAAAAAAAGGAGAAAAAAAAATCAATGCAAGGAAATGAAGGTGTTTCAAGAGAAAGTTCTAAAGGCAGGGGTTGTTTCCATACCAATTTCAATATACCCATAATATCCTTGCTGTGATACAAACATGCAATTAAAGTTACACCTGTTTCTTGCCACAGTGCTTTTATCTGAATACCCGATTAAATAGGGATAGTATTTCTTCACAGAGCTGGAGGATGGGAAAGCACAATCTGTGTGAATACCGAAGTATGGTGTGGTCCAAGATTGAAGCGTTCCCGGTGACGGTCTTCACAGCAGCTTGGATTTGTCTGTCTCACATCTTGATTTCTGAACTCAAGTCTGTGCTGTGTTTTGCAAACGATAATTCAGGAATGAAGAAACCAAGGACCACATTTTTCCTGTATACAGGAGCAGAGAGTTTTCATTGACTTCACCGAGGCCTTCTTCAGGCATCTGGACATGGAAGTCGCCTTCAGGCATTAAAATTAACACCTTTTGACTAGGCTAGAATATTCCTTCTCTCTTGGCAGGCTGCATCCTGGTTGCTGTGGGAACCAGCATTTTTAATTTCCTGACTTCTGTGTACATCCAAAATTGTAACTGTGATGTACTCTGTCACTAAGGTAGCTTTGGGGGTTTGCAGGAAATCGAGCCATCAGAAAGCATTTTATGTAGCGTGTCCTTCCCTCACGATCACTTTGGTGCATCTCCAAGAGGCATCTTCATGAGGCTTTTTGGAGACCTGTGATTCTCATTCATCTTAGCGAGTGATCACAGAATAAAAAAAAGGAACAGTGAGAGGTCATTTAGTCCTTCCCTTCTTTAAGCCATCCCTAAGCTACCCCATGTAGGAAAGCCACCGCAGGCATTCTGCTTCAGTGCTTTGCAGTTTTAAAGCTTGTGCTGGTGTCTGACCTCACCCTTCCACAGAAAGTTAAACTGTGACTTCTTGGCCTCTCCCCATGGATGAGGAGAATGGTTTTACCATCTTATTCTTTGCATCATCTCTCTGTGTCTTTGCAAAATGTTGCCAAGTTCCCTTTGGTCTTCTCCTCTCAAGGCTGAGCAACCCCAGACCTTTCTGGCTTTAATTGCAGGTCACGTTCTGTGGCCTCCTCCTCGGTGCCGTTGGGCCCCTCTGAAGTCTCCAGATGAGTTGAATGTTTCTTGAAGTGGACTCTCTACTGGCTGAAGCTTTGAGTGTGTGGAGTGGAGGGCGAGAGCCCTTTCGTGTCTCGCATGCCACACACACTATTTACCCATCCTGGGGTAGGGTTTGCTTCTTTTTCCCACCTCACAGCATCGTTGATTGGAGCTGAATTTGGGATCTGCTGCAGCCTCGGTGCCGTTTCCTGCAGAGTGCTGTCTGGCCGTTCGTTCCTTATGCTTTGTGGTTCATTGTTCTTCCCTCAGGGTGAAATACGTTGTATGTCCTTATTGAATTGCATCCTGGTTATTTCAGACTATTTTCCCAATTTGCTAAGATTATTTTGATATCTAATCCTGTCAAGCAACATACTGGAGAGCATTTGGAGTCTTTCAGCCGGGGTCCTGTTGGTGTGACTTTAACGATATAGGAGAGAACAGGAAGAATATGGACAGATGGTTCCAAGTGATGGAGTTACCGTGGCTGTTGAGTCGAGCTGAATTTGTGATCTGCTGCAGCCTTGGTGCCGTTTCCTGCAGAGTGCTGTCTGGCCGTTCGTTCCTTATGCTTCGTGGTTCATTGTTCTTCCCTCAGGGTGAAATACGTTGTATGTCCTTATTGAATTGCATCCTGGTTATTTCAGCCGTTCGTTCCTTATGCTTTGTGGTTCATTGTTCTTCCCTCAGGGTGAAATACGTTGTATGTCCTTATTGAATTGCATCCTGGTTATTTCAGACTATTTTCCCAATTTGCTAAGATTATTTTGATATCTAATCCTGTCAAGCAACATACTGGAGAGCATTTGGAGTCTTTCAGCCGGGGTCCTGTTGGTGTGACTTTAACGATATAGGAGAGAACAGGAAGAATATGGACAGATGGTTCCAAGTGATGGAGTTACCGTGGCTTAATGTGTTCCTGAGACATGGTAATGGACCATTTGCATTCTCCTGACCCACTGCATTCACAAATAAAATGTATTTAGTTTCTTTCATGGTTGATTTTTAGGGACCTTAGCTCAGATCCTGAGCAGTAGCTGGGTTGATAGCAGGTGTCTGAGCCCAGCACTCCCTGTTCTGTCACGTACTGAACAGCATAATTAATCCTTTTAGCTTTATTTTGGAGGCAAAGGGCAGTTTTCATCTCTGAATTCTGCTCTCACACCTGGGCTTGTGTTAAGGACCAGGTCATTTCTGTGAACACGCTATGGGAGGTGATGTTTGCTTGTCTGGACTAGAGATAAAACCAGGTCAGGGATGAGCAGTTTTATAACCCAGACTAGAATTCACTGTCTGCTCTGCAAAGCCCCTCCAGAGCGAATCTGATCTGCTGAGGGAAAAACGCCGTCCGGGGCTACGAGCTGCATCTCCTTTGCTGTCATCACACAGCTGCCACAGCCACTTTTTGGGAATTGTGTTGGGAAGGCAGAAGGGCACCTTCTTCCTGATTATTATAACGAAGCATCTCTCCTTTGAATTCTAAGATGAATTAGCGGTCTCTGCTCATTAACTGCTACCTATATGTCTCAAAGTCCATGGATAATAGTTGCAGGTAGGACAAGTGTGTTTGTTTTAATAAGCCTGTTGGGACCCCTCACATTAAATGATGCAAGTCCTCGAGGAGGTGAGGGAGCAATAAATAGTATATAATCAGATTACCTTTAACCAGTCTAAAATTAATTTCGATCATCCAGAGGAGGAGAGACCAGCCGTATTTTGCCCCACCAGCGTTGCTCCTGTTGTCTTCTGCTTAACCTTCTTGAACTGCTCCTCCCAGAATTACTCCTTGCTTGTCAAATTACGGGTCTTTGCCAGAAGTAATCACCTCTGCTTCAGTAGCATCTGAGCCCTGTCGCCCAAACAAAGGAGAAAACCTCTTCCCCGAAGGAGCATTCGAATGATTATTACTTTCAATTTTCCGCTGAGCTCTCCGTCGCCGACATCGTCTGCCTGCAACAGAACCTGTGTGTCATGGGAAAAGGATTGGATACACGTGGAGAGTGGATTTGCAGTATCTCTCCTGTATCAAGGATTGTGTTCCTGAGGCTCAGGCAAATCGCTTCCTCCTCTGTGTGACACTTTCAAATAGAAACAGTTTGATTTGAGCTCCAGGAGGTTTGGTGTCACGCAGTGCCGGGACGGTGCCTGTTGTTGGAGGATCGCTATATGATGAAAGATGGTTGGAGAAACTGGGGAAAAGAGGATTAAACTGGGGAGCTGCTGCCAAGTATTAAATACTTAAGAGTCAGTTGGCAATAGGTGCTTATCGTATATCTTCTCTCCCCTTCCACTGAAGGAAGTAACTATCTGAAGGGCTGTTGCTGTGACAAGAAATTCATTTTTATGCTGAACGCCTTTCTTTTTCTTGGTTTTTTTTTTTTCCCAGTGCATAATAAGAATATTGCTAACCTGTTCCCACCAGCTTGATCTCCTCCAGACACAGTCTACTTTGCCACATTCCTAAATGAGCACGAGCTCTGTTTTTCTCTCCCTTACCCATCACTTCTTCTGAGGAGAGCTGCCACTGCTAGTTCAGTTTGAATGATAGGCTTAATTCTTCAGGGGAAATTGATATTTGAAAAACATGAGTGGTTTGTAATCCAAAAAAGCTATTTCTTCCCCAGCTGGAACACATTCTGTATTAAATTTGATCATAGCAACCTAAAAGCCAACGCTTCAAGATGCTTCTCTGTGGTGCCAGATTTACCTAGAAACTGTGCAGTGCATATGCTGACACCCATCGTGTGCTGCAGGTGGAATTGTGACTCATTATCACTTCCCATGAACTTGGAAGATCACTCCTGTTGACAACGAAAACCAGACTGAGCTATATTGTGGGCCAGGTGCTTGGGTGATCTCCTTAATGTCAGTCTTCAAAATTCATAGAATCATAGAATGGCTTGGATTGGAAGGGACCTTAAAGCCCATCCAGTGCCACCCCCTGCCCTGGGCAGGGACACCTCCCACCAGCCCAGGTTGCTCCAAGCCCCCTCCAACCTGGCCTTGAACCCCTCCAGGGATGGGGCAGCCACAGCTTTGCTGGGCCAGGCTCTCACCACTCTCACAGGAAAGAATTTCTTCCTAATGTCTATCAAAATCTCCAGTTTAAAACAGTTTCCCCTCATCCTGTAGCTCCTCTCCCTGATCAAGAGTCCCTCCCCAGCTTTCCTGCAGGCCCCCTTTAGGTACTGGTACTTCCTTGCCTTTAGGTGGGAGGTGGCTCATCCTTGTTTGGAGATGGCTCTTTCAAGGTGGTCTTTTAGTCTCTTTAGGCGGTCTGATGTACCATGGGCTCTGCTTCTTCCAAGCCACGTGCTCCAGGATTAGTTGCTCTCCTGTTTCTAAGCATCTTTTCAGGGAATGATCAGCACTTTGACCTTTCCTTAACTGGGCCAAGTATCCACCCTCCAGTATATAGGGGCTAGGTTTTGAGTTGATTTAGGTGTGAAGCTTATAGAGTGACAGGTACCTTTGAGTGATGCTCTGTGTCCAGTAAAATGCATGAGTTTCTGATGGATCCACTACGTATTTCTTCCAGAACTGCAAGAAAATTAGCTTTACTTTGACTTTAGCAAGGCTTTTGACACTGTCTCCTCTAACATCTCTTCTGCATAGTCATCCCCTGCTCTGTACATCAGAGGAACATGCGTGGGGTGGAGAGTATGTGAGGTGTGACCTTTTGACCAATATCTGGAGAGGAGAATGAGGGAGATTAATAAGAAGGAGACAGGAAAATAGCCTTGGATACGAAGTGTTTTCTGATGAAGTCCCTGAAGTGTAGGTGCAGTGGTTTATTTGGAAAGCAGAGAAAAATGAGGTTGCTCAAAAGCTAATGGACTTTTTTTTTTTTTTTCCCAGTCTGCAGGAGAATGTGCTGATAAGAAAAGAAATAGATCTTTTCTAATTCTTGGACTACTTCTTTGTTCCCTTTATCTCTCTCTACTGCTACCTTGTTGCTCAGATGTAATTTGTTTAGTTTACCTTAAATAAAGGGAATAAAGTTACTCTGTGTTACAGCTATCAGGTTCACAGACAAAAACCTCAATAAATAAGACACGGTGACAAGGCTGGGGCTGGGGTTTGGTGGGGTTGGCTTTGCAGGATCCATCTGTGGGATGTAGGTACCATTCACAGGCAGCCAAGGGACAGGGTTGTAATGAGGCAATTGTAAAGGCTCAACTGAGAAGTTTTCTTTCTCCCTGCAAAGGCCTATAACCCATTTCCTAGTTTCATTTGGATTTTGTTTAATTTCTGTCAGCTGAACAAATAGTACCAGCCCTGTCATAGAATCACTACTTGTAATGGGAGTGGGTTGTCTTTCTGCTTCTTGAGAATATCTTCTAGAACTGGATTTTACCTTCCAGTAGTGATACCCAATGCAAGGTTTCCATGCCAGGGGACAATTATGAAAAGAATAGATAAAAAATAAACTGGTGGGAGTGTTTTTGTGTGGCTGGCAATGCCATTCCAGAGGGGAGATGAATGCCCAGTGCACGGTGCTTAGGATGAACGGAGACAGAAACGCCAGGTCAGATGATGGTGGATAAATTAATGTGCTGAAAGGGGATGGTGAGAGCGCAGCTGACCGGGAAGAGGCCAGTACACAGGGGCTGTTTGCTCCGTGTCAGAGGGGTAGCGTGTCCCTTGCTGTCTATTGACTCTTGTTTCTCATCTTCCTGCAACTGGTACGGAGTAGAACAGGCTAAAACTTTGGTCAGCACGTTGCATCGCTTCCCTGAATGTGGGTTTTTAAATCTTTTTACTTCTCTGATTGGCGTGTTATGTTATTTAAACTTTTTCTTTTTAAACTTGGAGGAAGATGTCCCTGCCCAGGGCAGGGGGGTTGGAACTCGATGATCTTTAAGGTCCCTTCCAACTCTAACCATTCTGTGATTCTGTGAAAATGCCTCCTGGTGGTTTTTTTTTTTGCTGGCAGAAGAAACCAAGGCCCAGAGCGGGCAGGGAGCTCTGGCCTAAACCCAGATCCAATCTCAGGAGTTCCAGGTTTCCAACCACTTGTTCTGCCTGACCCGGAGCGCTCTGCGGAGAGGACTTGCAAATCTGCCCTGCAAACCAGATTTTTTTCAAGAAACCTCGCAGTGATTTTCACAGTTTACTTTGTTGCCAAGATAATCCTGAGCTGTGTAAAAGTCTCTGTGTAGATTTCCCCCAGAACTCGACAGTGTGCCATCACCCAGAAGAAGTCTGGTGACGCGGGCTCAGCCGGCTCCCAGGGTTCTCGCACAAATCTCTGGATAAATGTCAAAAGTTCAGTCTGGTCTCCAAGCTTTATCAGTGAGAAAAAGAACCAAAAAGAACAAGAAAAGCAGCACTCGGAGATGGTCGTTTTTTCCAACTCCTGTTTTAACAAGGCACTGATTTTAATCAAAGCCAGTTCAACCCTTTGAAGGCTTCAATACCAGCATAACCAGGAGAAGGGATCGCAGTGTTTTCAGTTCTGTGTCGCCTGCACCCCAAGAGGTGAAGATAAATAACCGGGAACAACTGGAGCCTTTTGTGCCTCAACAGTTAACAAGTTCATCGTGTTTCATAGAAACTGCATCCTAATTTTTATTCCAAACAAGATTTCAGCACTAATTTTTGTTTTGACAAATATGATTTGACATAAGAACAGTGGGAGTCAAGACCTTTCATTTTTGATCTAGGTTTACATTGCGCTGATCTAAATTCCTCCCCCTTTCGCTCTTGCCTTTCAATTGTAAACTCGGGTTATTAAAGTTAGCAAAAAAGCTATTTGAAACTCTCTGTTCTGTAGCATTTAAACAGTCCTGCTATATGCAAGATTAAGTATGATAGCTTCCTAATGACTTGTGCTGTTCATTTTAAGCATTGGCACAATGCATTACTGTACAGATTTTTTTAAATGGCTTTGTTGAAAATGAAGGATTCGGTTTCTCTTCGCTGAGAAACTTCATGAAGGATTGTTTGCCAAATGGCAGGGCCAGGCCCCCTGGGTCTTATCTCCGTGACATTAGAGACGATATTCCTTAACCTCTTTGCTTGCTCGAGTGCTTTGGCTCTGCCTGCTGAATAGGTGTGTCGGTGGGGTTAGTTTGGGCTTCCATCCATCTCTGTGACACACAATTCATAACAGCAGCAGGGGGACGTGGCTCTCTAAATGCAGGTGATATGGCACAAAGAAGAATTTTGTTCGAGCTAAACCCTGACATCAGGGAGATAGTGCTGAAACGCCGGTGAAGATACTTCCATCTCCTGCTGCTTGGGAATCCTTGCACCATTTCCAGCCTTGCAAAAGCAGTGTGTCTCAGGTACATGCTGAATTCAGCATTATTCCTTGCACCTAGAAAGTAAGAGGTAGGAGAGGGAGGCTCCTTGTTGCCTCACTTTGGCTTTGTGGCACGGCAGCCACCCTTTAGATGACACACCTGCAAGCCATCGTGCTTAGTGGCTCCCAGACCCGGAGGGACCATGGGAGTAAGGCAAAGCCCTTGGTAAAAGGCGTTTCTCCTTCCTGAGGAAGAGGGCTGTTGAAGACCCCACTCTCAGCTACTCATTCGCTGAAGCATCACTTTTAGAGCTTTTCTAAAGACTCTCAAGGGACGGACTTGCAGCTGGGAGCCCTTCAAGTCTCTTATCTGGCCTATGATACTCCAAGTTGGCTATTTTGGGAAGAGGGGAGTGAGGGAAGGCGACTCTCTCTGTCCCAAGGGGATGGTGAGAGCGCAGCTGACCGGGAAGAGGCCAGTACACAGGGGCTGTTTGCTCCGTGTCAGAGGGGTAGCGTGTCCCTTGCTGTCTATTGACTCTTGTTTCTCATCTTCCTGCAACTGGTACGGAGTAGAACAGGCTAAAACTTTGGTCAGCACGTTGCATCGCTTCCCTGAATGTGGGTTTTTAAATCTTTTTACTTCTCTGATTGGCGTGTTATGTTATTTAAACTTTTTCTTTTTAAACTTGGAGGAAGATGTCCCTGCCCAGGGCAGGGGGGTTGGAACTCGATGATCTTTAAGGTCCCTTCCAACTCTAACCATTCTGTGATTCTGTGAAAATGCCTCCTGGTGGTTTTTTTTTTTGCTGGCAGAAGAAACCAAGGCCCAGAGCGGGCAGGGAGCTCTGGCCTAAACCCAGATCCAATCTCAGGAGTTCCAGGTTTCCAACCACTTGTTCTGCCTGACCCGGAGCGCTCTGCGGAGAGGACTTGCAAATCTGCCCTGCAAACCAGATTTTTTTCAAGAAACCTCGCAGTGATTTTCACAGTTTACTTTGTTGCCAAGATAATCCTGAGCTGTGTAAAAGTCTCTGTGTAGATTTCCCCCAGAACTCGACAGTGTGCCATCACCCAGAAGAAGTCTGGTGACGCGGGCTCAGCCGGCTCCCAGGGTTCTCGCACAAATCTCTGGATAAATGTCAAAAGTTCAGTCTGGTCTCCAAGCTTTATCAGTGAGAAAAAGAACCAAAAAGAACAAGAAAAGCAGCACTCGGAGATGGTCGTTTTTTCCAACTCCTGTTTTAACAAGGCACTGATTTTAATCAAAGCCAGTTCAACCCTTTGAAGGCTTCAATACCAGCATAACCAGGAGAAGGGATCGCAGTGTTTTCAGTTCTGTGTCGCCTGCACCCCAAGAGGTGAAGATAAATAACCGGGAACAACTGGAGCCTTTTGTGCCTCAACAGTTAACAAGTTCATCGTGTTTCATAGAAACTGCATCCTAATTTTTATTCCAAACAAGATTTCAGCACTAATTTTTGTTTTGACAAATATGATTTGACATAAGAACAGTGGGAGTCAAGACCTTTCATTTTTGATCTAGGTTTACATTGCGCTGATCTAAATTCCTCCCCCTTTCGCTCTTGCCTTTCAATTGTAAACTCGGGTTATTAAAGTTAGCAAAAAAGCTATTTGAAACTCTCTGTTCTGTAGCATTTAAACAGTCCTGCTATATGCAAGATTAAGTATGATAGCTTCCTAATGACTTGTGCTGTTCATTTTAAGCATTGGCACAATGCATTACTGTACAGATTTTTTTAAATGGCTTTGTTGAAAATGAAGGATTCGGTTTCTCTTCGCTGAGAAACTTCATGAAGGATTGTTTGCCAAATGGCAGGGCCAGGCCCCCTGGGTCTTATCTCCGTGACATTAGAGACGATATTCCTTAACCTCTTTGCTTGCTCGAGTGCTTTGGCTCTGCCTGCTGAATAGGTGTGTCGGTGGGGTTAGTTTGGGCTTCCATCCATCTCTGTGACACACAATTCATAACAGCAGCAGGGGGACGTGGCTCTCTAAATGCAGGTGATATGGCACAAAGAAGAATTTTGTTCGAGCTAAACCCTGACATCAGGGAGATAGTGCTGAAACGCCGGTGAAGATACTTCCATCTCCTGCTGCTTGGGAATCCTTGCACCATTTCCAGCCTTGCAAAAGCAGTGTGTCTCAGGTACATGCTGAATTCAGCATTATTCCTTGCACCTAGAAAGTAAGAGGTAGGAGAGGGAGGCTCCTTGTTGCCTCACTTTGGCTTTGTGGCACGGCAGCCACCCTTTAGATGACACACCTGCAAGCCATCGTGTTTAGTGGCTCCCAGACCCGGAGGGACCATGGGAGTAAGGCAAAGCCCTTGGTAAAAGGCGTTTCTCCTTCCTGAGGAAGAGGGCTGTTGAAGACCCCACTCTTAGCTACTCATTCGCTGAAGCATCACTTTCAGAGCTTTTCTAAAGACTCTCAAGGGACGGACTTGCAGCTGGGAGCCCTTCAAGTCTCTTATCTGGCCTATGATACTCCAAGTTGGCTATTTTGGGAAGAGGGGAGTGAGGGAAGGCGACTCTCTCTGTCCCTCCCATCACAGCTGCTCTGCTTTGTCTAGAAAATCAAACGTTTGCTGAGGTTTGGAGGCTGGATAGTCCTGGGGTTAGGCCTTTTCTTTAGCCATTGGGAGAAGCAGATGTGGGGTCTGTGTATGAAGTCTGGAATCAAAAGGACTTAAACAGGTAGATCCTCAGCCTGTAAATACCTCACCCCAAGGAGGCATTTAATTTTGGCCAAAATTCCCTCCTACAGCCTGATTAACTTCCAACACAAAAAAAGAGCAACCACCACCAAAGCAAAAAACCCTCAAAACCAACACAAAACTGATTTTGACAAAGAGAGACCAAAAGTATAACTGGAAAGTGATACTGGGGAGTGGTGGTTGGACTTTGTAGGAATGGAGCTGGAAATGCCAGAAGGAAGAGCGAGGGTTTGGTTCACAAAACAGGTTTTATAAGATCTGGAGCTTGGTCCTGAAATGCAAACTGTTGGTCTGGCTGCCCCTTCTCTTTGGGCTTGTTACTCTGCATCCTGCTTAATAGAAACCCTCTGAGGTAGGATGAAGGTAGGTGGATTGTGCTTTGTTACCAGTGAGTCACTCTGTTGCCTAACTATTGTCTTTTCTCTTGTCAGTGAGTCACTGACACCTTATTAGAGCAGCTGGCAGACCCCAGGCCCCGTTCCCCATGGAAGGAGCGTGACGGGGTTTTGTTTCGACGGCAGCTGGATAAGGCTGAAACGGTGGCGTGAGGTTCAGGCTCCACGGCCCAAAAGGCTGATAGATTTCCTGGGTTATGAGCAACACTTTAGCAGTTTGAACTGATGGAGCAGGAGCAGAGCAGGGGAAGACAAACCATTTTCCGAGCACAGCAAAAACCACAATCTATTTTCTGGTGCCAGGGGAGCGCATTGAAATTATCCTGGATGCTCTTGCAAGTGCGCTGCAGTCTCTTTGTTTTTCATTTTTCTTTCTTCACAGTCTGGTTCTGTCCCTCTTCCCTTTCCTTTCCTAATTTTTGTCCTTCCCTTCAGTCCCTGCTCACTCCTCAGTCATGTACTTGCTGTTAAGAGAAACCTGCCCAGTACTGTGTGTCTCGGCTGGCGATTGCCTGCAGGGTGTAGAGGGTGGAGGCAGAAGTTCTTTCAAGCTGAAGGTTTTGACCTTGGCTGCAAGAAGCCTTATGAAAAGTTGTGGCTCCTTCTGATGTGACTGTCTTCTGTTCTGTGTAGCTCCCACAGAGACTGAAGGAGAGATAAACCCAGGATAATGTCACGGTCTCCTGATAAAAGACACTTCTTTGGGGTATGAAGTCTTTGTCTTTTGCTCAGTAGATCATCTTACTCCCTAAAAATTTTAATCCTGTCCTTTCTAATGGGGGAGCTCGATACTGTGCTGTGTGAGAGATGCCTGGATCAATGTTCCAGCCCCATGTGACCTGTGGCTGTCCCTTGCTGGTCTCAGGCAAGTCTGGGTTGTAAACGTGAGCAGATGCAAAGCGTTTGCATTAGTTGAATTACACATGTGGATTTGGAGGCTCCTGAAAGCTTCAGCAAGTCAGATGTAAACTCTTACTGCTCTGCTAATGATCAAACGTGGAGTTTCTGTTGTGTATCTGATGCTGGTGTGTTTGATTGGCCTGTTTCTGCCTAAATTGGTGGGTTTGATTTGCAGATAATGTGTAGCTAAAAGGAAGTTCACAGATGCAGCAGCAGTTGTGATTGTTACCACAGTTATACTTAGTCCCTGCTTGGTGCTTTGCAGCGCTTTTCAAGCCTTAATTAGCCCTTCCATGGTTGGCAGGTGGTAGGGTACATATTCTCCACCTTTGATCAGCCCTCGTGGCCTCCCTTTAAACTATACGTTGAGAAAAAAGCTGTTCCCTTTTCTCCTCCCCACACTGGCTTGCTGGGATGCTGGAGCAGAGTGGGGCCATGGGACATGTGCAAATGGGATGGAGAAAAAAGCCTGTTTCCTTTTCTCCTCCCCACACTGGCTTGCTGGGATGCTGGAGGAGAGTGGGGCTGTGGGACATGTGCAAATGGGTGACTCTTCTGCTTGTGTCAGGGGGGGTCAATCTGTTACTTGTAGGTTCCCCACTCACCAGAATTGGAGCTTTTCACCCTTTATGGTCCTCATTCAGCTTATGATGGGGACCACTCGTCCGTCATCTCTAGGCCGTAGTCTGTGGGCTCCCAGTTGATCCAGATCTTCATGCTGGGATCAGAGGAGCCCCAGGCTGTGGTGGCAGCTCTTCTTTTCTGCCCAGTGCTCTGTAGTTGGTCCAGGGAAGGCTGTTCCTTGCCTGGCAGCAGGAGCCTGGCAGGCTTTTGTACCTGTTAGTTCCTTTGGTTGTTGAGATTGTCTTTCAGAGTGTTCCCCCGCTGGCCCAGACATATTAAACCTCCTAATGAGCCTTTGGAATTGTGTTTTGTCTTTATAAATTCTTGCTGCAAGTGGCTTTAAGGAGCCCCTAAGCTAGCAGGCAGCGGGGATGAGTCAGGGATAGGGGAAGAGGATGAGCCCTTCTATTCAGATTATCTACCCCAGACTAGAACAAGCCGATAGGGGCTTTATCTGGGGTTTTTAGAGATAGCACTACCATTAATTCCCATGAAGGAGCTTCTGAGATTGTGCTGCTTTGAATGGTCTTGTTCCTCCAGACTGGCATTAAGCACATTCCCACTGAGGCCGGGGGGGTACGGTGTGTGTACAATGCCATCTCTTCTCCGTGGAGTGCTCCGTTCAGCACCTTTCACAAGAATTATGTTAATTAATGTAACGTTTGTGAGTGATTTCTGTAGCAGTGTTCACGAGCGAGCGGGTGGATGCTCGTTCCTCTGGGTGGGTGGAAGAAGGAACAGAGCAGCCTTGTTGCCTACATGGATGTCTCCATTCTTCTCCTGCACAAAAGAGCAAATTGCCCTTGTGGCTGGGGACGGGGTGGTACAGGCCCTCCTTCAGCTCAAGAAGAGATGAACCTTTGTATTCCTACCACGAGCTGCTTCTCCTGGTGTTGCTGCTGTTCTCTCCCAGATGAAACCCCAGGCAGAGACCCTGCCACTTGCTGTCCCGAGAGCTGCCATGAAGTCCTTTGGTTAGAAATGCCCCTAGATGAGCATCCCCACATTCTGCTTCAGGTTCTTCCCACTGGTGCCAGTTCCTCTTTCCCATTCAGAATGGCCATGGGCTCCCTCTGGGCAGCACAGGAGCTGCTGTGGATCCCAGAGCTGTGCCCAATATACCTGCTTTCCCTTTTGGCCATCATCAAAGTGACCTTGCTGTCCCGAGCGAGGTGTATCTCCGCTCCGAGCCAGATTTGCAGCGGGATCTGGGGGGGCTTTTCATAGCACACAGGGCCTTAGATTTGTGGAGACAGGTGGAATCTCAGACATGGAGTCCTGCTTAAAAGTCGTTGCTGCCTTTTCTGGGTACTTTCAGAAGGGTTTCCTTTGAGGATTTCTTGATTTCTACTTTAAAACTCCCTCAGAGAGAGTACAATGAGGCTGAAACCAGTAATTTAGTGAGGGGAGTGTCAGCAAGAGTCAAAAGTGACAGAGTGGGTTTTGATTCCTTTTCCTTTTGAAGCTGCTTCCCCTTTGATTATATCCCTCACATTATAATGTGTAGATGTGGAAAGGTGATTATTTTTTCACATCTCTCAAAATAAGCAGCGTGTCAAGGAAATATCATCGCTTTTACAAATGGGTGCATATATATTGCAATAAACACACCGGGGTACGGACGGCACCATCTTTTGACAGCTGGGTATAATCAGAGCTAATGGACATCGTGTCACGTCGTGGTCTGATGAAGCAGAGTCTGAGCAGGAAGGAATGAAGATGCTCCTGTAGCAAAGAGGTACCGTGTCTGTGCACAGGGAGGTTGGGGCCCTTCCTCGATGTCCTCTCTGTCCTGTGTCAAGTGACAGGGACACCACAGCAAAGTCCTGATGGTGGGTTTGCTCTCTGTGTGGCTGTGGAAGGGAAGGAAGATCTTTTTTTTTGTCATTCTCATGAGGTTGGCGTTGGCTCTTGGTGTTGCCCTAGACTCTGTTAACTGCAGGAGGAAAAGTCAGCCAGGCATTTTGCGATGGCTTCAAAGCTGGTGCAGAAGAAAGGGAACATCGACAAGACCCTTGTACAAAACACACAGCCCGAGGTTCTTCAGATACAGAGTGTTTAGGGGAATATTTAAAACAAATGTTTAAAATGACACAAAAGACAAACCAGCAGGGAAGCAAGGTTTGCCCTCCACTTTGTGGAATACAGGGGAGGGAAAGCTCAGCAACTCCCAGCTACGCTTCAGCGAAGAGCCGAGCGTGTTCCTAATCCCTGATGCATTTCATGTATTTAAAGGCCTTACTTGCTAAAAACATAAAAGGCTCTGTCAATTCAAGCCATTTTTTTTCACTTCAATTAATCATCCCAGAAAGTTGTAACTTTATTGTCTCTTTGTCTCGGTTTAGTTTGAGCAAATCCAACTTTTCTCATTGTCTCTCTGCAGATTAGGGAAGGCTTTGTGGATTATAACATCAAATTAAAGCGAGCCTGTTAGTGTTACTCTCAGAATATCACAGCAATGGGCTGTGCCTCAGGCAGCATTGCCCTGCCTTCTCTTTTTAAAATGTTTTGCCTGAGTGCGTGCTGCTCTGAGCTGGTGTGTCTCTCCTTGCTAATAGGGAGGTGTATAAAAATCACATAATCATTAATATTGAAGAATCATTAAGGCTGATAAAAGCAGCTCTGACTGCAATGATGTTGTTTTTCATGGTCACTGCTTTTGGAAAACACACCATAGAAACATCAGCTCGGTTGTTTTTTAGAACCCACCGGTTGATCTAGTGGCAGTTTGACTCCATCTATTGCACTCTCAGAGAGAGCTCCAGTTAGATGATCATTTCCAAGCCTGCAGGAATAAATGGATTTCTAGCGGCTGTCTCTCCTGCCTTCATCCCTTTTCCACAGCCCCTATTTTTGATGCAGACAGCATCCGAAAGCCAGCAATCTGTAGTTGAGCAGTAAAGTCTTGGTTGGGTTTTTATTAAAGCAATGATGTGCTGACTGGCTGAAAAGTGTCAAAACTGCAATCTTGTAACATCAACAAAATAAGGCAGGATGCCTTTCTTACGGGAGAGGAATGCTGAAAGCACAAATGAGCCCTGCAGGAAATTGGTGGATCTGAGCACTTCTCCTCTGGGGAAAGGGTCTGATGTACATCAGACAGGGTCACTTTTTTTCCTTAATAAGAAAAGACGAAAATCTTCAGGTTCATGACACAGGACTCACCTTTGCCTCCCTCTCCCTTCTGCAGTAGTTCCTCGACAGTGCGTCCAGCTGGGTTTTCCCCTCTTAAGCAGAATGAGAATTGAAGTAACACTGTAGGTATTCCAAAAGTGCCAAGCACTTTTACTGAGCATGCAGTAAAAGGCTGGGTGAGATGGGGGGATTTGGACTAGTAATTTTTAAAGTCTGTTAGTGAGAAGAAGGAACTGACATGAGCCAAATAGAAATAACATCTCGGGAAAACACCATGGCATAAGCAGCGTGTCTTTGTGGTTACACTGGAAAGGGAGATGATAGTTTCTCCTGCAGAAACGAAACCTGAACCTCTTCCAAGCATCATTTCTGCCAGAGATTCCAAGAGGTCTGACTGCTGGGGGGTGGGCAGGACCGTGGCTGGGGGGGCTGCACGTGCTGACGGGGATACGGAGGCAGCCTCACGCCTGTGGCCCCGGCACGTTACATCCGCAGAGGGATGACGGATGATGATTCCAAACTGGAATCCTCCACGTGAGGATTTGTCTTTACTGAGTTACCCAGGAAAGTGATGGCCTTTGTAATTAAAGCACAAAAGGGTTTGAGTCACAATGTGCTTCGTACCCTTTGCTTTCTTGTGCTAGGAATAATTTTAGGGAGCCCTAACAGAAATAGATCTCTAGCGCTGAGATGTTCCAAACCCAGGGTTGCTGCTATCTCTAGTTTAATCTCAACTGCTAGAGAGGTGATTCTGCCACTTTACTCTGCTCTGGTGAGACCTCACCTGGAGTATTGTGTGCAGGTCTGGAGCCCTCAATATAAGAAGGACATGGACCTGATGGAGAGGGTCCAGAGGAGGGCCACAAGGATGGTCAGGGGGATGGAGCACCTCTGCTACGAGGACAGGCTGAGGGAGCTGGGGTTGTTCAGGCTGGAGAAGAGGAGGCTCCGGGGAGACCTAATAGCAGCCTCCCAGTACCTGAAAGGAGCCTACAGGAAGGCTGGGGAGAGCCTGTTTAGAAAGGCCTGCAGTGACAGGACGAGGGGCAATGGCTTCAAGCTGGAGGGGAACAGATTTAGACTGGAGATGAGGAGAGGGTTCTTCACTGTGAGGGTGGTGGAGCACTGGAACAGGTTGCCCAGGGAGGTGGGTGAGGCCCCTTCCCTGGAGATATTCAAGGAGAGGCTCGACGAGGCCCTGGGCAACCTGGTCTAGTTGGGGGTGTCCCTGCTGACTGCGGGGGGGGTCGGACTAGATGGCCTTTGGAGGTCCCTTCCGGCCTGGGCAATTCTATGATTCTGTGATTGTCTACACACTCTGCGTAGTTTTCTTGGCATGACACGCCACGTCATTCTCTCTCACTGGAACATCTCCTGTAGTCCATTTGCGTAAGACAACACTCGGTGTGCAATTTTTTTACATGGATGACATGGCTGGTCCGAGTACTTGGTTGGCATTTGCTTCATCTGCGTGTGTCCCGTTGCCATCTGCTGGAGAATGGTGAGCGTGCTCACAGGGTCTGTTCTGTCAGCCAAAAGAATGGAGCTGTTCCCAGAGTCACCCACTTTCTGCTCAAGGTTCATCAATAGTAGTTTATGGTCTCTCTGCTGCCAGATGAGGCTGTGTTTTGTAAATAGGTTGGTGGTGGGAGACCCCGGGGCATGGCATGGTGCAAAAGTACTTTGTGCCTCACATAACATCACTGCATCAGGGCAGAATGATCAACGTCCTGTCCTGGATGCTCTCACACAAGAAAAAATAAGATTCTCTTACTTAGGCTTGTAACTGGTTTAGAAAGAGGCTGAATTTAGGTTTACAGCTGAACAATGGGGGATGGAACCACCTGAGTACTTTGGTCAAGACAAGAGTGGAAAACAAAGCCAAGGCTTGCAGTCATGATTGGTGGCTTAAAGTGTGGACCTTGGGGTGTTCCTTAGGGGTGTTCTTTCAGAAGTGTCAGCCTTTGAAAATGGGGCCTCTCCAAAGCAGCCCGTTTTGGGGAGCAGAGCTCACTAGTTCTGTTAGAAGATCTTGGCCTAGACCATGGCCAACCTGGATCCCATCCAGATGTCCCCAGTATTGGGACTGGGAGCTGCAGACTGATTTAGAGCTAAAGACGACTGCATCAGTGGGGCTTCATCATGCTCTTCTGTTTGCGATGCAGGAGGCCTTCGAGGAGCTACGGTGATAGACGCCTTAGATACTCTGTACATCATGGAACTCGAGGAGGAATTCCAAGAAGCAAAGAAGTGGGTGGAGAAGAGCTTCGACTTGAACGTGGTGAGTCAGTTACTGGGAATGCCTGTCTGTGTCACAGAAATGCTATGTGTTTGGTCAGTTCTGATCACAATCTTCTCTAAGAATCATTTGGGGAGGGGAACTATGAAGTCCGTGGGGGAAGAAACCCTCAAGTCTGCTTTTTTATTTTTTTTTTAAGGCCAAAGGGACTACTGTGATGATTCACCCCATCTTCTGCCCTGGGTTCCAGCCAGGGACCACCACAGCAGACTCACAGTGTCTGGCTGAAAATGAGATTTAGCGTTTAATATTTTTTGCCTTTTGGTCTGAGTTATAAAAACAGCTTTAATTACTACTCTAAGGAAGTTTTGTTCATCAAAGAACAAGCTCTATTTCATCTCAATTAAATGTCTGCCTGTGATAAGAGAAATTTTCTTTTTACATGCTGTAGATGAAGATTGCAAACCCTGATCTCCTTGACTGGGCCCTTTGTTGGAATGTCATTGCTGGGACTTGCGCAGTGGGAGCGTGGCACCTTGGCAGCGAAGTGGGAGCACACAGTGAGCCTAGATTTGGTAGAAAGGGCATTATCTCTAAAAATGGCCAGAGATTCTCGCTCTCTGTGGCCCCTGAAGCTTCTTCTTAGAGCTGGTATGAGCCTTGCTGGGACTCTGGGTACCACATGTGCCTCATGGCGCTGTCAAATCACAGAATCACAGAATCTTAGTGGTTGGAAGGGACCTCTGAGATCATCGAGTCCAACCACAAAATAAAACCAACAACAACAACAAAAACCAAACACATACAAAACACACCACACCAAACGCCCACCAAAAACACCGCACCCACCAACTAAACCCCACACTCAACACCTCACCACAAACCAATAACCTTGGGCACTAGAGCATGCCCTGAAGAGCCATGTCTATACGTTTCTTAACTACCTTCAGGGATGGTGACTCCACCACCTCCCTGGGCAGGCTGTTCCAGTGCCTGACCACTCTCTCAGTAAAGTAGTTCTTTCTAAAATGAAGGACACTGTCCTTTATCTCACTCTGTGGCCGGGGCCACTTGCTGTAGCTCTGACTGTTGGTCTTCAAACCAGCTCTTGTGTTTCTCATGGGAGAGCTGATGGGATCAGATCGGTGGCATACGGAGCATGTTAAAACCAGAGTGCAGTTCAAACTTCTATTTTTTTAATGCCAGCTTAGTTGTCTGTTGTGAAAAATGGTTCTCCCCCTGGGAACAATGCATGCAGCTGCCTTTATAGAAAAGCATCATTTGGGAGGGCATGACTGGCATTCATATATTCATAAAAGGAAGACCACATCTGATAAATTTGGTGAATGCTCTCAGTGCGTTACTGAATCGATAAACAAGGGACAAAATCAACTGGGAGATAATTTATCTGGATTTCATAAAAGCTTTTAATCTTGGCCTGCAGAATAGATTGATCTGCAAAGACAAGAATGAATGCTATGGATTGATCGGTGGAGTCAGAAAGCACAGCAGAGGGAGAGAAGGAGGGAAATTAATTAAAAATTGGCTCTGTACAAGGAACTCTAGCAGTCCAGAAAAGCGGGGCAGGGACTCCAAGGCCCACGAGCTCTGTTGGTAACTGGGTGCTGTGATCTGTCTCCTGCAATTTCAGTCATCATCTCAAGAAAGCACTTGCTGTGATTTGTAACCTGCGGGTATTTGGAAAGGGCAGGCTAGTGCAGAGGTTCGAGTGCCCCTTTGCTTTGCCCTCCTCACTGAAAGTGCTGTGGTGGTGGAAGATCTTTCTGGTTTTTGTCTTTATGCATTTGCGTGAGGGTAGGAATCATTTATCATGCAGATTCAGTGGCCAGGAGCATGTATTTTTCAAAGGCACATTTTGAATGCAATCGTTTTGACGTTTGCTGATGATCAGCTGAGTCGGTAGAGCAAAACTTGTTCCAGGTGAGTGGGTTCTTGAGGGATTCAGTGAACCACATCCCTCTGTGTCTGCTGTCTGTGGTGGTGGGACACACGGACATCATGCGGTTTGTCTCTCCATAAGGCTGTCCTTAGACACCCCATAGGCTGTGGTCCTCTCTGAGCCTGCAGACTGGGGTGAGTCCTTGAATGACAGAAAATACCTACCTGATGCAGGAAGTGCATTACATCTATCTAATGCAGTGGCCTCTTTACAAGAAAATGGAGAAAACATTTTTTCTGTGTGGCTCTACAATTTTCTATTTAAATAAAATATTTCAAGGGGCAAATTTGCCCCTGGAACTAACTCACAGCTTTTTGCAAGGCATAACCTCGGCCAGGGCTGGCTGGCTGGACAATACATCTGCCCTGATTTACGTATTGTCAGCTGGTGATAAATGGGTAGTTGGGGTGTTTCTCTTCCCTTCAGGCTCCACCTGTCACTGTAGAGCAAATAAAGCGCTGCGAGATCTTAGATATAAAGCTGTGTTACACTGTGGGTGAGGACTGGGAGACTTCAGGATCTGCCTGCAATCTGTTCCCTTTGGCTGCCATTTGTGCGTGCAGGCTTTGCAGTCAAGTATGTCATTATGTATTTTCAGAACGGAGAAGCATCCTTGTTTGAGGTGAACATCCGCTACATTGGAGGACTGTTGGCCGCGTACTACTTAACCGGAGAAGAGGTTTGTTTCAGCAGCTCTGCATGTCTCACACTGCCACCAATAATGAACTGAAAGGGTTCTCCAGCAGCTTTTCTCTGAGCATCAGATAATCCCTCCATAACAACAGGCTAAACCTATCGTTTTTATGAATATCGAAATGCCACTAATGTTCTTTTAATTAAGTCTCGCATAATTACCTTGCACACACCGTGCATGCCTCATTTGCAAAGATCCTTTCTCCTGTGGGCAATTCTAGAAAGACATGTTTTCAGTTGGACACATTGCTCCCCAGTGAAATGCCATTTGCAGTGATCTTTGTCTTTGTACTTGTTCCTTTATATTCTAAACATAGACAATATTTCATCAGACATCATTCCACATTCTGCCTGGGACTAAGGGGGGCAAGTGATTAGTGGCAAATGCTCCAAAATCTACCTGGACAGTCTCTCTGAAGCAGCAGTTTCTAAGATAAAGTGCCCTGGGGTAGAGGGAAGGAGGGTGACAAACTGCTAGGGCAGGGTACCCACGTGCTACCAGCTCAGGTGACAAAGTGACACAGCTCCACAAATGTCCCCTCGCCCAGTAGGTGTAGGATAGGAGTCACAGCCCCTCCTGTGGGGTGGTGGAGCAGCCCTTCAGTCCTGGCTAAAGCAGGAGGCTCTTGCTTCTGCTTCCCTTCTTTCCCTCCAGCCCGACCGAGGCCAGGGCTTAATGCCATAATCTGCTTTATAATGTGACTGGGCTGGAATTTTACAGCTGGCTGTAGAGAGATGAAGAGATTATTATTATTCCTTTGCCCTGGAAGTCTTAGCAGAGCAGAAACTCTGATTCCAGGAGGAGTTTTGTGAGCGAAGGAGCTGGAAGACTGGCTCTTAAATGAGAGCTCTGCTCTTGTGCCATCCAGTGACCATGGTTGGGTGCTGGGCACCATGATGGGGTGGGATGGCTCATTGCTGCCCAGTGGCACCATTGATCTGTGGAGTCAAAGGAGCAGCTCTGTTACTTTAATTACGTTTTAAATGAGTTCCAAGAATGACTTCTCTCTGTGACTTCACTCCAGGGAAAACTCTCAGATACTCAATACCCCGACTCAGGGTCTGTCTCAGTCACAACTTCAACAGGCTTCAGATCAACAGAGCAAAAAGAAACCACATTAAACCATAAAACTCCAGCAGTGACCTCTTGAAGTGCAGTTGGCAGCGATGCTCAGCAGCTGGGGCAGCGCCTGTCATGTTACCCAGTCAGTGTCACCAGGCTGAAAGGCAAAAATCAAGTCCCCATCTCTTGCTTTCCCTTCTGAACCAAACCCCTATCTCCTTGTGAGCGTTTCAAAGGGCTGCAAGCCCACAGGAGAGCTCCGGTTTCCTCAGAGCTGTATTTTTAGAGCAATAAATTCCTGCTTTCTGAGAAGTAGTGTGACAGCTTGGGCTGGTGTAGGGGGGCTAGAGGTAAAAGGCTTGAGCTTTATCTCCTAAGTCACTTACAGGCTTCCCTTGATCAGGACTAATCTCTGGAGCAAAGATTAGTGCTTGTATCAGTTTGTCCCAAAATAATTGTGCGTGGTGGCTTTGTGCTGCAAGCCACCATAAGCTATAATTTGATTTGAAAGCCCAAAACTGAGGCATTACAAATGGAAAAGGAGCGGCTTAGCCATGAAACCATGAATACTTCCTGGAAAAGAGTTGCAAGTAAAAGATTGTTTTGTTGGAAATCATGTTTTTCACAAGGGGAGACGACACAAGTTGGCAAACCCATGTTGTAAATCTAACTTCACCCTAGGAGGATTTCTTTGGATTTTAATTCAGTCATTTCACTTCCCTGTGTCCTCTGCCACCCTGGGAAAAGGGAAGAATTTGGCCCAAAAGAGTACAGTTTGGCTCAATTCTGATCACGGAAATGTGCTGCTGAGGTATTAGGGGTGTTGTGAGCTCTGCAGCTCTGGCTGCTCTCATCCAGGCTGAGTGTTTTTCAGGAGACTTGCCACTGGTTTAGTGTAGATTTTTAGAGGACACTCAGATACCAAAGTTGAGCATGACTTTTGGTTCAGATCTATCATGATGTGGAACTAGGGCAGCAGTGTACCTGAAATGGTAGATTCTTATAGTGCAGCACTTTTAGCTTTTTTTTATAATGGTGTGTTTGGAAAATGGGATTTGAAAGAATCCAGTGTGACTGGTATTCACAAGCCATCAAATATTTATCCTCTCTTCTTCTTTTAACAGGTGTTCAAGAGTAAAGCTCTGGAACTTGGAGAGAAACTTTTGCCAGCTTTTAACACCCCCACTGGTATCCCACGTGGCGTCATAAATCTGGGCAGGCAAGACACGCGTCCTTACAAGCATGTCATTTATGTACTGAATGTTTGTAAAAGACCAGGACTCAAGCAGGAACAGCAGCAGTTCCTCAGAGGTGCCCCCCTCTAGTGCAGATTCTTCGAGGTCATTTGTTTTGCCAACTCAAAACCAAGAGGTGCCTTGGCAGAGATTGCAGGTGACTCAAGTTAAACCCAGCTGTGTTTTATTAATTTTGGGCTATCCGCAGTTTCTTCCTCTACCTCTTGGCAGGGCTCCCTGCTGCAATAGCATTTTCCTCACTCTCATTTTCTTTGAAAGGTTATTTGTAGTCTGCACGTAGCATGCGGAGCTCACGGTATTTTTGCAGTGTGCCCAACTAGATGCATGTGAATTTATCCGGGCTTTTTTTTCTTTGGAAAAATTGGGGAAGGAACAGGATGGGACTGGCTGGCAGCTTTGCTGCTAGAAAGGGGGGGAATATAGAGATGCTCTAGTTTTCTCCCCACCGCAGCACTCGGCAGGGTGCGTATCCTTCCCTTAGAGCCTCAATGTTTCATGTCAGGTAGGTGGTGTTCTCCTGCTGGAGGGGAGCTCTGAGGCTGCTGGGTTAAATACCTCACTGAAGGTCTCTCAGAGGCAAACCTGGAGGCTGGACTCCCAGTCTCTGATTTTTGCTCTTAGACAGTGTTCTCTGCCAGTAAGGGCTCATTGGCTCATTCTGATGCCTACAAACAAATCCCCCAGAGTAAAAGCTGTATGGCGGCTGAAACAGAGACAGCAGGAAATGTGGGTTAGGAAAAGCCTTTCATCCTCACCTTTTGCAAAACTCAGAGAAGCAGCCATGAAATTCATTATTCAGCTCGAAGCCCAAATCTCCTGTTTGGCTCATGTCTCTGTGAAGTGTAAGACTTTCAAATGTTTGGCTCACTCTGATCCACTGCTCAAGCGTCGCTGTCACCCTTCGGTTGGCTTATCTGCATGTGATCCTGGTGAAAATTTGAGCCACCACCATGACTTCTAATTGTCTCTTTTTGCAGAAGAGACATCTGCTTCCTCTGTGGCTGATAAAGATTCGGCGTAGACTAACCTTTCACAGAAATGCCAAACCCTCCCCTGCCCTTTGTGAAGACAATTGAAACAGACTCTCTCTGCCTAGACATTCCCCAAATGTTTTGCTGATGACCTTGACTAAGAGCAAAGAAAATGAAAATAACACTGAGCCCACAATCCAGAACCTGTATTATTGGCTTGAGCTCTGGCTTCAGGGCCACGAAACTGCTGAGGGGGCTTGGAGTATCAATTGATTTAGGAGCAAGGAGGGAGCAAGCTAAATCTGGAGTCTGGCTACTGCAGGAACATGATGAACAGCCAGAGGCTGTAAACTCGAAGGGGAAGGGAGTTATTCAGTGGGAGATAAAGTGGGGAAGTGGGAGCAGGGGAGAGCAGGGTGGTGCTGTGAGAGCACGCTGACCCAAACGTCGGGGCCAAACCGAAGCCCAGAAGGGTTTTGCAAGAAGGAATTATTTCTCCAACTCGGCTTGTGCAAGGATGTGCTAATTCCAGAGAGACCTCGTCGTCTCAAAAGGAGGAGAGTCTTGCAGCGTGTGCAGGCTTTGGGTGGTGGTAGCTCGG
>NW_015090900.1:796282-837700 GCF_001431845.1 Calidris pugnax
GGGGGGGGGGGGGGGGGGTGAGTTAAGAATGACATTTGGAAATTGGAAACAAACAAAAGCAGGCATTAAGTCAATTCTGTGTATACATTTTTGAGGACCCAAGTACAAAGACACCCAACCCCCCCAGCTCTTCCCATAGCAAACTGCCTTTATCTCTTCCTACCACCTCACGCCACCTTTTCCTCTCGTGTCCCCTCTCTGCTGATGTGCTTCCCTGTGGCCTTCTGCTCCCGCACAGGCGCTGTATCACATCTCATACAGCCTTGTTTTCCATCCTGCTGGTCCAACTGCCACGTTGTCTGCCAGGTCCTAGAGTACATTGTCTTCTCCAGCTGCTGCTCTCTGCTCTCTGCCTGTGTGTCGCACTGCGATTTCTCTCCCAGTGCCTCCTGTTCCACGGTCCTGGCCCCCTCTCTCCTTCACATCTCCCCTAAACCCTCTGCACCTCCAGATTTTTCATCGTTGTCCTCTCCCACTCTCACTCTTGACTTGGCACTGTTTTCCTGCCTCATCTCTGTGAAGGAAAGAGATGATACAGTCATTTTCAGTCCACGCTTGCAGTGGACAGTGTTTAAGGAAGACCCACTTATCTGGGGGATAAAAAGAGCTTCGGGCATTTCCTTTTGCCTTGAAGACCAGGGTCCTTTAAACTGTAATTTCCTCTGAGATGTTATAAAACAGGGCAGCTGTGAAGACCCAGTTTGTCCAGTCTGTAATGCTGACAAAACATTTTCCTGCAGGGGGTCATTTCAGGCTGCTCTTTAACCCAGGGACACATTGCAGACCTACTTGTTTCCTCCAGACCACCTCTCCCAGAGTTTTCCTGTGGTTTGTAACCCAGGGCTTGGGTTTCCAGCAGCACGGTCCTTGCAGGCAGTGCCTGGCTGTGTCTTCGGGACAGAAGATCCCAGGGGAGGGTTGTGTTGGCCACTATCACCCCACATAGTGACTGTCACAACAAACAGCCTCCTTTGGCTGCTTCCAAGCACTTTTTATTTGAACTAGCTCAGAAGGCAGTTTCTTTTTGTGAGATCGTATTTGTTACAACGTCCCTTCAGTGCAGTAAATAAAGAAAAAGTAATTGACTCTTTATAGATCTGAGCAGGCAGTGGGATGGTTTAGCCCACCCATCCCAGGGCCAGCACCCACCAGTTTCAGCAGATAACAGCCAATGCCCTATTAAAACCAGCTTTATCCTGGTCAGACTGGAGGAGCTTTCTGCCTGCACAGGGAGATTTCTGCCGGCGGCACGCGATGTTGTTGGGGTGCCCGTTTTAGCTGCACACAGTGTTTTCAGGGGAGAAGCTGGTGGTGCAGCCTCCTGACAGTTTGTGGGAAGGGCTGGCTCTTGGCAGTGACTGAGCAATTTGAAACAGCGTGAACACATTGCTTATCTAATGGCTCCTTTTGTCTGGAGGGGAAACAAACAGCTCTGGACCTGAAATGGTTTTCCGTACATCACATGGAGGGGAAACTTTTTTTTTTCCCCCCCTTCTCAGAAAGATCATTCGTTTTAGCCTCCTGTAAACAACAAAAACCTCTTTTTTCTTCTAATAGCCAAGCTTTCAGGCGCCATCTAGTGTTACCCCCGCCCCCCCCAGCACTGGAAACCTGTTACCTCATCGGTCCCGACCGCAAACAGCGCTCGCTAAGAGATGTGAAAATCAAAGCCACGTCACTTCTGAGATGGCTTAGCCAAGCTTGCCTCGGCCAGCCCCTGCAGAGGCTGGTTTGAGGCCGAGGCTTAAGGATATGGGTCATTTTTATGTCTGTGCAGATTTCAGAGAGGCTGGAGCTGTGATCTGTAGTGGTGGGATAAAAGAAGGAAGTGGTCGAGTGTAAAAGCAAATCCAAGAGTGAGGTTGTTAGTGGTTGGAAGAGCTTCTGCCATCCCGTGTCCTCTGGTTAGTTTTCTTTCAGATTTAAGGGAGAAGTGATGCCCTCCTCATCCCCAGAATGGGACTCCTTGCTTTGCTTTGGTGCTGATTCTTCTCCTTGCATGGATTTGGTAGGGTGAGGGGAGACAAACAGAAACTGAGAAGGGATCCCAGGATGTCAAAAGTAGGGGCACTTTGTTTAACTGGCTTCTCCAGACATGTTTGGCAGCTTCTGTAGGTTTATGCTGACCCCCCTGTTCTTGCAAGGCATGAAATTCCCCATGGCTTTTCCTTACAGTCAGGTTTGCCCAGTGGCATCTCTCCCCGAGCGTTGATGGTGTAGGTTTTATCCCCCTGCAAACCATCATACACTGGGAATGTCAGTGCCATAAACATATAAAAAGAGTGAGATCGTGTTTAAACGAGGTGGATAGGGACAGTCTGGATTCTCCATAAAATAGCAGCCTTGTTGGACATTTGAGATGTGAGAGTTCAGACTGCTTAGAGACACATTTTATCCCCAAATGTCTTGCGTAGGGCAGGTTCTCAGCGTTCTTCCCAAGTTTGCTTTAAGCTGATCTGTTTGGGAGGGATTAATTCCTCTCCCACAAAAGCTGCAGTTTCCCAGTAAGCGCAGTCTGTGCGTTTTGCCCCATCCTTTGTAAAACTACTGCCCCATCCCACTAGAACTGCTCCATGAGATAGTCCTAAAAATCTATGTATGTCCTTCCCATGGCCCCTGTTGACCCCTGGTGTGCGCTGCACGCACATAACAAGGGCAGGATCTGCACTGGGGCGGTGACCTCAGGCTTTGGCTGTGTTTTCCTGGCAATAAAAGCTCCTTTTTTTCTCCTTGCAGCGGCATGAGTTGGAGTTGGGGTTGGGCATCTGCCGGAAGCAGCATCTTAGCAGAATTTGGTACCTTGCATTTGGAATTCCTGCACCTCTCGGAGCTCTCTGGCAACCCAGTGTTTGCAGAAAAGGCAAGTACTTCCCAATTTGGTGTTCAGTAAATTGGTTTCTTTATGCTCCTGGGGTCAGGGCCCTCATCTGCCTCTCCGTCACTGGGGAGATGGGGATGTTGTTCCCAACATCTCAGTTGTGTGAAGTTGTAGCAAAAACTTCCTCAGACAAGGGCACGGCCAAAATTAAACCATCTGGTGGATGCAGACTGCAAAGATAATTGTTAATTCTGATATCCTAATAGCAGTGCCTTGTACTTGCAGACCTTTTTACTTTAAACAGGCATTAAATGTTATGCTCCAGCCAGCAAGATTTCTGCTGAGGTTTGGTGGGTAGGAAAGGCCTGACAGTTGACATATTGGATTCCTTTTGTGCAACTTGTAACTGAAAATCTATTAATATTATACATTACCTTGAGCTTTTTTTTTTTTTTTTTTTTTCCACAAGTGATCTTGTAATGCATGTGAGAGGAACTTAATAAATATGCTGTTGGATACCAGCGAGTCATTAGCTTTCGCTGCACGTCCCCGAGGAACCAGCTTTGAGGGAGACAAATTGTTCCAGTTAAAACCCAAACTGCCCCCATGAGCCCAAAGGAAATGGGGCCTGTCCGGAGTCCCACAGTGGGGTGAAAACAGACAGTGGTTCTGGGATTGCTGAGGGGTAGCTCAAAATGGTGCTTTCCCAAGATGTTTGCAATGTTTGCAGGTCTGTCAGTTTGTGAAACAGGGAAAGGATTTGCAGAAGAGACAGGAAGAAAGAGAAAGAAGAAGGTAGGAGAGCAAAATGGAGAATAGGATGGAGTGTATGGAAAGCAATAAGGGGGGTGAGCAAGAGGGATGTCACAGAGGGGTGAGCGGGAGAGGGAGGCAGAGGGTGAAGGAAAACTAGAAACCCAGGAAACTCTGTAGGGAAGATGAAGACAGGCTGGTGATTTGAAATGAAGGAGACAAGCTAAAGATTGCCTAGAACAACGACAGTGACAGATTGCTCAGAGGAAGGGGGGAGCTGAGGAAAAACCAGCGAAGGGAACAGTGGAACGGAAAGAAAATGTGTGTGAAGGAAATGGAGGGGGGAAGAGAGACGAGCACTGAAAACACAAGGGCAAGAAGATGCACCGTTAAAAACTAGAATTGCATCCATACTCAAGGTTCAAACTGTGGCATTTTGAGGCAGGGTCAAGCCTCTGTCCCCAGCCTGATGTTTCCCTCTTTTCCTCCTAAGCCCTGAGAGGGACAAGGACAGAACCTTTCTCCTGGACTCTCCTGAGCTGAGGGCACAGAAAAAGTCTCGCGTTCATCCTAACACCCTCTGAGAGAAAAAATGTAGGATGATGTGGACTCAAACAGCCCATCCTCTGGGAAATTACTTCAGAGGAACAGATCAACTCATTAACTTGCAGCTTGGGACTTGTGTGATTTTAGCAAGAATAAAGTCCATCTGTGTCTTTTATTCAAACATATCATTAATATGCCATGCTACTAAACTTCAGTAAATATTATCCAGCCTGACGACTTACTTGGAAGCGTCGACTTAAGTCTGTAGCCAGCTTTTGGCTTACAAATTGTCTAATTTTATAAAAGGTTTAGAGTGTATTAGCTGCTCTGTAGGTTATAATAGAATATTTATGCTGCATACCATTTAACTTTGTCCCTTATGGGAAAGGCCTGTTGGATTTAATGGGGGTGAAACCAAGGGAGGTTTTAGAAAATAAGTACGGCTGTTCTAGCATATTAAAGGAGCTGGCTGTTGTTGAAATTAAAGGCCCCAATTCATCATGTTAAGTGACCGCATGGTGAATTTAAGTACTGTGTGAGTCACTCATCCCTGCCACTCCTTTCCCTTTGGATCATGGAAAAAATCACCCTCCACGTCTCATACATTTCCACCCAGATCCTGAATCCTTCTGGACCACTGTTAGTGAACTGCTCCCGCTGCCTGCTGACCTGGGGCCTTGCAGGCGTTTTTAGAATTGTTTCTAAAACCCCCCAGAGCTGGATAAAGCTTGTGCTGGGGAGTCCAGCAGGAAAGTTTCTCCATCACAGCCCTGGCACCGGAGAGCCCTGTCACTGGGCTCTGCTCACACGATGAATCCCAGCGTTACAGGCTGCTGTGCTCATTCAGCACTGATGAATTCTCAGTGATACTGCAAAACTGTCAGCTTTTTCAGCAGAGAAGTAACACAGTTCTTGTCTCTCCTCTCTCCTAGGTGATGAACATCCGCAAAGTCCTGAACAGAGTTGAGAAGCCCCAGGGCCTTTATCCCAACTTTCTCAGCCCGGTGACAGGCAACTGGGTGCAGCGTAGGTATCAGAGAGTCCTGCCTGGAGCATTTCAGTCTTCCCATTCTTCTTTAGGAAGCAATAGCAACTGTCAGAGCAGCGAGCCAAGGAATTGTCATGTCAGGCAGCCTGTTGTACACGTGATTAGATAATGCAGCCCGATTTGTAAGATGCAATATAGTAATTGTACACTTAGTCCATCAGCCTTGTTTCCAGCTGAGCGTCTCACCTCCAGAGAGAATTAGGGCCTCCCTTGCAGAGGGGAGGATAATGGCACATGGTTCATCACACAGATATTAGAAATCAGTACATCTCTTTAAGATCTCATCCTGCAGTCATCACATAGCCCACAGACCTACTTGGGAGTTGCACGTGAAGGATGTGAGCAGAAGCACTATGAGATTTGCTTCCTGAGTGTGCTGCAGCAAGTAGGGAACCACCTGGAGAGGCAGAGGGCTTAGAGTCTCAGATCCCCCAAAGATCTAGGGCTGTGTTCTCCTGTGTGCATTTCTGTACCTGTCCCTGTGGGTGCAAAGAGGCAGAGGGCTTAGAGAGTCTCAGATCCCCCGAAGATCTAGGGCTGTGTTCTCCTGTGTGCATTTCTGTACCTGTCACCCTGGGTGCAGTTTTGTGTGAGGAGGGTGAGACATCTAGGTGCTCTTTTCTCTTGGTGGGAACCCAGCACTGGAGACGTGGGCAATAAATAGACACTGCTCTGATATAAAAGAGGAGCAATAACCAGGAAAGGGCTTGAAAAGAGCAAGGAAATACTTGAAGCAGGGTACCCAGGGAAAGGTTATTTACTTTCCTTACCTGGAGAAGAGACTGTACCCCTCTTTTTGTGCCACCAAAGGGCAGAAGCTTGGTCTCCAGTAGGAACCTGAGAGGCTATTTCTGGCTCTGTGCTCCACATCTCTGACCTCAACTTCCTGCTGTTAGGGACTGGCAAGGGAGGTTTGCTGGATTTTGTGTTTCTCTGTCAAATGAAAGAAAACTCTCTCTTTGTAGAAGCCGTTTTTAACCTGTCAGTGGATTGCATTTATGTTGTTTAAGCAGTTTTCTTTGAGTCACTGCACTACCTGGTTGTCCCCATGTCTCGTTGCACTCTTTGCTCTGCTCCAGAGCTTTCTAACGACTGCATTAATAGCTCTGATTGTAACTGAGGGCAGCTGCCTGGCTGCCATCATCTGAGGCAGTGAGAGAGCCCTGGCTGTGAGCAATCCCTGACCTTCAACTGCCACATGGGCACCTCTAATGGCAATTGACAGGGCTTGGCTTGAAAGGTGTCCCAGCAAAGCATCTTGGATGGTTGCAGTTGTCCCATTAAACCAGAGCTGTCCTTCAGTGCCACGAGGAAAGAAAATAGGCTTCTGTGTTTGTCCCATTAATTGATCTTCAAAGTTATCCAATCTCTTTGTAAGCAGTTCAGCTTCCCCTCCACATTTGTCTCTGCAGAGTTGTTGCAATATGTTCCACTTGAAAAGCTAATCTCCCATCCCCTACTGCCCCCCTGAGATGCCATTTTCTTTAGGTTATTCTCAACTGGCAGCCACACCGCACATTTTCCCAGACACAAGCATTAATTCTGCCTATTCATTGGTGCTGGGAGGAATAGAAGTGCCTGTCCATTGCCATAACTGATCGTTACAGGATCTTTGGGAAACCAAAGAGCTGTGCTCTTAATTCAGATGGTTAAAATACTCAGCTTGAGACTCAGCGTTCATCTCTTCTGCCACTAATTTAATTCTATTTATGTCTGCAAATTTGACTTCATTGTACTGACCTGCTCCCACCCCTTGCTGACAGAGAGAGGGGCCTGTTGCTGGTTCTTGGAGCTCATTAAAAGTAGTTCCTGATTGCTTGTTCTGGGACAGGCTGATGCATTAGGAAAATTTTTTTCACTGAAAGGGTTCTCAGCCATTGGGATGGGCTGCCCAGGGAGGTGGTGGAGGCACCATCCCTGGAGGTGTTCAAAAGAGGGGTTGATGTAGTGCTGGGAGGTCTGGTTTAGTGATGATGCTCCTTGTTTGTTGTGTGGGTGTCTATTTTTGTCAGTTAGGTTGATGGTTGGACAAGATGATCTTTAAGGTCCCTTCCAACCTAGAAGATTCTGTGATTCTGTGATTGCAAAAGGACTAGGGATAACCTCTCTCCGAGACTTTCACATCCAGAGGGCAGCTCGTGGCAGAGGCTGTTTGTGGTGGTTGCTCCTAATACGACCTTGTGGTCTGACTCCATATTCCAGGGAGGGGAAAAGGCTGAGCAGCCTCTTCTGCCTCTCGAATGCTGCTGGTAAGAAACAGATTAGGACCAAAGCAGGGAGGCAGCTGCCGCCCGCCACAGAGATGGTCCCTGTAGGTGCCAGGCTCTCATTTTCTCTCGTCGTTAAAGCTCTTTGCGGGAAGCTGTTTTTTCTTGGAATTGCTGTCATTTTCTTAAAAGGTGTATCTTTGACCTGGCTGAATGAGCAGATCTTCTAAATGAAGAGGCAGCTCTGTACCTCTTCTGAGGGCGGTTGTTACCTTTAGAAAATTAAAAGGACGGTCCCCTGCTGAAATAAGAGATTTGTTTATGCAAAGTGCCTGGGAGGCAAATGCTGGCAAAGCTGATGCCATATGGAAAGCAATTATGTACCAGAGCTCCTGCTTTGGTGATTTTATGAATGACACACTTAGGATCACAGAGCTTCTCTTTAAAGACAGGCTGTGCAGCCGCTGTTTGCAAATAGTCTGCCCTCCTTTTTTTTTTTTTTTTTCATGCGTCTAATCTCATTGTTTTGCTATGGATTATTCCCTGGATCATCAGACACACTGTATCGGGGATATTTGCTCTTCAGGTCAGGAAAATGCATGGCTGTTGATCTCTTCTGTTGGTAGGATTTAGCATTTAGAATAAGCCTCGGGACTTTATGTATGTACAGTGAAAGGGAAAATAAAAATCTGACCAGCTAACTCTGAAAACCCTGCTGCATCTGCTTCCTTTTGAAATGAGGATGCACACGGACACAGAGGTGGATGCTGTTAATTAACAGGGATGGTCCAGTCCATGGTGGGTCATTTGTCTTGCTCTTCTAAAAAGGGGAGTAGGTGGCTGCTTGAAAGAAGGAACGCCGCTTTTCCCCCTGTGGTATAGTTTAAAGATATAAATCCAGCCAGCAGTTCCCCCCAGGCAGAAACCTGCAGCTGTCATGCCCATTTCACAGTGCAATTCTTTAGCATCCTCCTCTCCAGTAAGGTCAGAGCACTGTGTACTCTCAACAGATAGCCTTGAAAATCCGATTTCTGCAGGAGAAAATATTCGGTGCGCATCCTTGTACCTGACTTGATCGTTTTAATACGCCAACAACCCCAGCCTTCCCCAGGCCACAGAGTCCTGCCATGAGGCAGGAATACAAATGGCACGACTGAGAGGTCCCTCCAGCACCTCCGTGTGATCCAACGTGCATCCTCCCTTTCCTGAGGCAGGGAGGCAGCACCCAGTGGCTCCTTAGAGACAGAGATTTATCAATACCTGCCACTGCTTTTGGTTTATGAGGCTGGGATTTATGATGATTGCTTCATAAACAGGAAGCATTCTCAAGTTGCAGTATAAATAACTGTTGCAAAATAAGACCTCTGAATACTTTTGGTAAGGGATACTAATGCTTTGTAAAATGACAGAACATTTTTCTCCTGATTGCACTTTCCACCTTTCTTCCTTTTTGAAAAAGAAATGCTGCAAGCTCTCCCCAGGAACCTGGAAAGAGGGAGGAGAGAACAAGGGCATTAAATAGGACATGGTTGTTTGCTCCTTTGTAAAGCAACTGCTCATTGTACATCATGAACCTGAAGTTCTTTTCTGGCTTTCCCACTACAGACCATGTCTCCATTGGGGGGCTCGGGGACAGCTTTTATGAGTATCTCATCAAGTCTTGGCTGATGTCAGACAAGAAAGACTCTGAAGCTAAAAAGATGTACGACGATGCACTAGAGGTAAGGAGCAGGATGCTGCTCGGTATTTTTTTGTGGGGGACATTGTTCATCAGAATGTTTCAGGCAAAAATGTCTTAGATTTTTGGGTTTCTGTGGGTTTCACTCCTGTCCTCCTAAGTATCTTGAAATACTTAGCAAGGAAGTTTTACTTACTGTCCACTAGGTATCTTGAAATCCTGATTTTTCATCCCTTTAGGCAATAGAAAAGCATTTAGTCAAAAAGTCTGCTGGAGGATTGACCTACATTGCTGAATGGAGGGGTGGCATCTTGGATCACAAAATGGGCCACTTGGCTTGTTTCTCCGGGGGCATGATAGCACTTGGAGCCGAACACGCTGGCGAGGAGAGGAAACAGCATTACATGGACCTGGCTGCAGAAATAACCAACACCTGTCACGAGTCTTACGCACGCTCAGGTAAACCTGTGGGCTGCCTAGAAAATGTCAGCAGGGTATTTTGTGCATCTGCATCTCTGTGTATGATTCTCACTTGTCTTTTCTGGGTTATCTAGAAGAGAAATCAGTATGTTTTACACAGCAGACAGCTGGAGCAGAGGGACGGGCAGATGTGAGCTCCTGAGGCAGAGTTGGGAAATGAATCCAGAGCTGAATCCCTCATCCCACCCCCCCAGTCCCAGAACTAACCGTCTCCCAACAGGGCTGTAGTTTGAGTCAGCCTTTTAAAAGTCAGTACTTTCAAAAGTACATTCTGCCTTCTTAAAGTACATCATTTTCACATCCCTTTGCAGGCAAAAAAGGGAGATTAACAGTGATTAATTGCAGGGCATCCCACTATATGAAGCAGAGCAGCTGAGAAGCCCAACAGGAGAGTGTTGGAAACCTGCAGCTGCTGGTAGGAGCCAGAAAAATGAAGTTACTCAGCCTCTTTTGGCTCCCTAAGTCTTTCTGTTCCACAAGTCCAGTCAAATTTGTTTCACCACCCAGTGTGCTTATCAGTGCTCTGGGAGAGCAGTGACTGGTGATGAATGGGGGACTGGGTTCTCTGCCTGCAGGGCTTTCAGCACGATAAGGGTAAGTTTGTGTTGGATTCTGCCCCTTTCTTTGTAGGCATCACTGTAGCTCACTTCGCAGGCAGCGAAGCAGCAGTCTGGGACCTTGCCAAGACCAGGTCTGGCTGCACAAACTGTTCCCAAGGATCATTTCACACCTTTTTCACACCTTCACCACATCAGCAAGCCCATATTGGCAGCTGGTATTCAGCACATTTGCCCAATAAACTTCAAACTAACCCGAAATGATATTTGCAAATAACTTCCCCCCTGTCTCCCAGCACTTAGAGAACTAAAACAAGCCACCTGCACTGATAACCCTCTGGTTGGGAGTGCCTGGAGCCAATTTTCACCTTCAGCAGCATCCATCAGCATAGGAAGGACAGTAGCAGGCCTGCCCACACTGGTGATGGTGCTGTCATTTCAGTGAGCTCATTGTTTTGCAGAGAATGTCTGTGCACCCTGGCTCCTGGCAAATGGTCCAGCCCACGAGCGCTGGTAGATCCCCACACAGACAGGAGGGAAAGTGTGCAAAATATTTAGAGAAATAAAATTTCACTGAATTTCACTGAATTTCACTGAATTTTAGAGTTGGAAGGGACCATAGAGATCATCTAGTCCAACTCCCCTGCTGAAGCAGGATTGCCTAGAGCTTGTCAGAGCATGTTACTCAGGAGCATCCAGGCGGGTCTTGAAAATCTCCAAGGAAGGGGACTCCACACCCTCCCTGGGCAGCCTGTTCCAGGGCTCTGCCACCCTCACCGTGAAGAAGTTTCTCCTCATATTTGAGTGGAACCTCTTCTGTTCCAACTTGTGCCCGTTGCCCCTCGTCCTCTCACTGGGAACCACTGAAAAGAGTCTGGCTCCCTCCTCCTTCAACCCTCCCTTGAGATACTTGTAGGCATTGATAAGGTCTCCCCTTAAAATGACTCCCTGAAATCCAGCCTTGTGGTAAACACATGGGTGCAACAAGAGAAACCTTGGGGCATGATCATAAACAACTCTCTGCTCAGTTTCCCTGGTTTTTGGATAGGAAGAGGGTTGGTGCTCAGAAGTAGGGATCCAAGTGCTTGCTAATGCTTGCAAGGGATTGAGATTCTCCTGTAAGGGACACTTAAAAAGAACAAGGTACCCTTAATGTTTTATGTATAAAATACCAGTGAATTTGATAAAAGCTTCCCCATCATCCTGATGGCTTCTTTTCAAAGAGGCTGCTGGTGGACCAGGGGGAAAGGCAGCAGAAGTGAAATGGCTGTGTCTGGTGGGGTGAGAGCTGTGATAGAAACCCCTGCCTGGGAGCGGGGTGTCCATAGCTCTGTTGCAGCAGGGTCAGCAGCGTGGCTGCATTTTCCTTTAAATGTGTTTTCTCTTTGAGGCTTTATGACAGGATCTGCCTCCCCTTTCTTTCTCATCTGCATTCTGGGTTTGTCTCCAATGACACACTCTGCTCTCGGGGCCAGGAGCAGTGCAATTCCTAGGAGCAAAAGTGGTAGGACACGGGGGGGATTTGTACCTGCCCTCTCCTCGCTCAAATCTGATCCAAATCTGTGTTTTGTCCGTTGTATCCACCCTCAGAAAGACTTTATCCTCACCTCGATAGTACCCAGACATACCACAGAGTGAGCATCACCTGGGTGCCCCTGGTTTGACATCAGCCCTGAGGTTGAGGTGACACACGGGCACGACCGATCTGCTCATCTGACTTTAGTTAAATCCTGGCAGCCTGAGCAGCATAAAAACTTGAAAGACCTGGACAGTCTTGTTTACTTGCTTCCTCCTCAAATTGACCGTGGCGTGTGTGTGATTTTTTTTTTTTTGGTCTAGATACCAAACTGGGCCCCGAAGCCTTTCGCTTTGATGCTGGAAGTGAAGCCATGGCAACCAGACTCAGCGAGCGCTACTACATCCTACGCCCAGAAGTGGTGGAGAGCTACATGTACATGTGGAGGCTGACACACCATCCCAAGTACAGGCAGTGGGGCTGGGAGGTTGTGCAGGTAAGATTGGGAAGCTCAGAACTCCTACAGCCTGCTGGATTCTTTCCAAAAATATTTCCTTCAGTCGATAAAAAGAGCAGAAATCATTTAAATTGTGTTAGACGCTAAGACGCGTTAGCACTGGGGCAGGGATATGTGGAATAGTTTGATTTACTGTGACATCTCTGGTGATGGTTGTGAATGTTTTTTTCACCCTTTTGGGCTATGCTAAAGTCAATCAGTCAGTCAAAACAGGGGAGGGTTATGGAGAGGAGCACTGAAGACAGGGAAACCTGCTATTAATGGAACAGCCCTCTGCAAAACGGAGTCAACCTTCTCTTTGAAATGTCCTCACACTCCGAACCACTGGCCAGGGAAAATCAGGAAACCTGCCTTTGCCCTTTTTCCTGTCTCCTTCCCACAAAGACCTCCCGGGCAGAAAGTCCCTCAGCTCTTTTTCTAGCTCATGCAATAGCCCTTTCGCTGCTGCCCTGCCACAACTGTCATTTGTCTGCTGCCCTGCAAAAAAGGCCCCACAAACAGCCCGGGTGGCCACTTGTGATCTGCTTTTGCTACGTGTCTAACATCAAGGTCAATCAACCACCTAACTCGGGTGGTTTCTGTTTCTCTTGCTATTTCATTAGAACCAGCTTTATTCCCAGAGTCTGGAGTAATCACCGCGCTCTTCAGTAAGAGACAGAGGCTATTATAAACCTGGAATTAGATTTGTAAAGCTGACTTGTAATGCAGCTGATGATGATGAATGAGTTACTCCGTGCTATGGTGTGTTACTGAGATTTCTTCTCTTTTCTCAGGCCCTGGAAAAATATTGTAGAGTAGAAGCTGGTTTTTCTGGCATCCGAGATGTTTACACCACAACCCCAACCCACGACAACATGCAACAGAGTTTTTTCCTCGCAGAGACTCTGAAGTAAGTCTAGTATCACCGGGGCCTTTCTGAGTAGCATAATTCCTGCAGCATCAACACTCTGTGCTTAATAAGACTCTAATAATAAGGTGGGGGGTGGGATCCTCTGGGGGGAAAACCGGGCAAGGCCATGGGTGCTGCAAAGCTTTGGTGGCTTCCTCCTGCAGAACCACTGCTGTCATTGGCACCCTCGAGGTTTCTGCTCGTGGGCTGGATTTAAAGGACTCTTCCTGTGATTTAGAGCTGCTCTAGGTGGGAGGCTCTGACTGCTGAGCTCCCTTGAGTTTATCTCTGATGGTTTAAGAGATGGCTGTCTCCTCTGCCAGGCCCATGTCCTGCCTACAGAGGTGACTGTGGCCTGAATTTGCTGCAGATCTGCCTTTGCTGGTAGCGTGAGGTGGTGTTTGTGGGGTGGCTGGGCACAGATGCCCATCCCATTTTGCCACCTTTACCCCAGGGGTGGTGGTTTCCAGCAGGAAAATGAGGCAGGGAGTTGAGAAATGTGTCAAACAAGGGAAATGCACAGGGAGTTGGGAAACAACAGAATGAGAGGGAACAGCTTCAAGCTCCAACAGGGCAGGTTTAGATTGAACATTAGGAAGGAATTTTTCACTGAAAGAGTGGTTGGGCATTGGAACAAACTGCCCAGGGAGGGGGTGCAGTCCCCATCCCTGGCTGTGTTTAAGGGCTGTTTAGATGCAGTGCTGAGGGACATGGTGTAGGGGAGGACTTTGTAGAGTAGGGGAGATGGTTGGACTCGATGATCCCAAGGGTCTCTTCCAACCTCAATGATTCTTGCGTTCTATGTGTCACCATAAACCGTGGCAGCTGAGGCCAAAGGCAGCCCCATCACGCTCCTGATGCCGGTGTTTGCTCGTGCGCGCTCGGAGTCCTGCTTGAATTTCCTTTAATCTCCCTTTGTGTCCACCTTCCTCCCGCCCGCCCTCGCCTTGTGGCTCCAGGTACCTCTATCTTCTGTTCTGTGAAGATGACGTGCTCTCTCTGGACGACTGGGTGTTCAACACCGAGGCTCACCCCCTGCCAGTCAACCACACGAACTTTAAAGCCAGTGTGCAGTAGGGAGGCTGCTGCCCAGCGCCCTGCGGCGGCAGCGGCGGCGGGTTCCTGCATTTGGTTTCCATTAAAGGAATTCGAGTTGTTCCTAAAATGGTATTTTGGGGCACTAGTCCAATTCCGGACAGTATTATATTGGGGAGATGAAACCGTGACATAAGCACCTTCTTTTCCTCTGTGAGGAGCTTTATTAGCCTGATAATGAGATGTTTATTCTGGGCCATATTGTACACAGTTCATAGACATTCCTTTATACAGAGAATTTATATGAAATCCACTGACTTTGCTTTATAGTGGCCAAAGGACTGGAAGTTTGCCATAAAATAGACTTCACACACATAAACAACACACATCCTCCTTTCATTTTTTCTGTTTCATTTTTGCCTTTTATATACTCTTGGATTTATCACCTTTCTTAATTAACAGTTTTCAATATGCTGTGCTTTCTAGGTGGTAGGCTTTCTAGGCTCTTTAGGAAGGACGGGCTAGGAGAAGGAGGAAGGGGAGTTGCCCTTCATCTGAGAGAACAGCTGGAGATGGCTGAGGAGCTAAGAGCTTATGGGTTAGGACTAAAGAGGGGACAGGTAAAGGTGACATTACAGAGGGTGTCTGCTACAGGCCACCTGACTAAGAAGAACAAGAGGATCAGGCCATCTACAGACAGGTAGGAACAGCCCCAGGTTTGAATTTGCTGGCCCCGGTCCTCATGGGGGACTTCAGCCACCCTGATACCTGCTGGAGGGACAACACAGCAGGATATAAGCAATCCATGAGGTTCCTTGGGTGGACTGATGATAAATTCCTCCTCAAACTGACAGAGGAGCCAACAAAGAAAGGTGCTCTACTGCCTTGTAGTCACCAAGAAGGGTCTCACTGGGGATGTGAAGATCAAAGGCAGCTTTGGCTGCAGTGACCGTGAGATTGTGGAGTTCAGGGTCCTGAGGGCAGGAAGGAGGCTGTAAAAGCAAGCTCAGAACCCTGGACTTCAAGAGAGCAGACTTTGGGCTCTTCAAAGATCTACTTGGATCTTGGAGAAGTCCTGTGGGATACAACCCTGGAGGGAAGAGGGCCCTGAGAAGGTCAGTTAATACTCAAGAGTCTTGTCATCCAAGCTGAAGAAGTTCCATTCCAATGAGCAGGAGGTCAAGCAAAAATACCAGGAGGCCTGTGTGGCTGAGCAGAGAACTCCTAGCCAAGCTCAAACACAAAAAGGAAGGATAGAGAGGGTGGAAGCAGGAATGGGTGACCTGGGAGGACTACAGAAACATTGTCTGAGTGTCCAGGGCTGACGTTAGGAAAGCTAAAACCCAAATGGAATTGAATTCAGCCAGGAATGTCAAAGACAGAAGAGCTTTTAGAATAACATAGGCAAAAAAAAGGAAGACTAGGAAGATGTGGTCCCACTGCTCAACAGGACAGGAGACTGGTTACACAGGACACGGAAAAGGCCGAAATACCAAACTTTGCCTTTGCCTCAGTCTTTCCTAGCAGGGTCAGCCTTCAGGGATCTCAGGCTCCAGAGACTGGGGGGAAAGGCTGGAGTGAGGAAGACGTTCCCTTGGTGGAAGAGGATCAGGTCAGGGAATCCGGGTTCCAGAGACTGGGGGGAAAGGCTGGAGCGAGGAAGATGTTCCCTTGATGGAAGAGGATCAGGTCAGGGAATACTTCAGCAAACTGGACATAGATAAGTCCATGGGCCCTGGCCAGTAAGTAGCAGAGTAGCCCAGGGGCCAGTACTGGGTCCAGTCCCATTTAACATCTTCATAGTAACTAGCAGAGTAGCCCAGGGGCCAATACTGGGTCCAGTCCCATTTAACATCTTCATTGATGATCTGTCAGAGAGTTTGTTGATGACACAAAACTAGGAGGGGTGGCTGATAGACCAGAGCATCGTGCTGCCACCCAGAGGGACCTCGACAAGCTGGAGAAGTGGGCTGGTAAGAACTTCATGAAATTCAACAAGCAGGTCCTGTGCCTGGAAGGGACAACCCCACGCAGGACACCTGGCTGGAAAACAGCTCAGCAGAAAAGGATCTGTGGACACCAAATTGACCATGAACCAGCAATGGGCTCTTGCTGCAAAGGTTTCCTGGGCTGCATTAGACAAAGTATTTGCCAACGGGGTGAGGGAGGTGGTCCTTCTCCTCTGCTCGGCACTGGTGAGGCCACACCTGGAGCACTGTGTCCAGTTCTGGGCTCCCCAGTACAAGAGAGACATGGACATACTGGAGAGAGTCCAACCAAAGGCCACCAAGATCAATGAGGGAGTGCATCTCTCCTGTGAGGAAAAGCTGAGAGAGCTGGGACTTGTAGCCTAGAGAAGGCTCAGGTATTTATATCCAATAAATATAGAAATGTATATAAATATATTAATGTATATAAATACCTGAAGGGGGGTGCAAAGGGGACAGAGCCAGGCTCTTTCCAGTGGTGCCCAGTGACAGGACCAGAGGCCGTGGGCACCAACTGGAACACAGGAGGGTCCCTCCAAACATGAGGAAACCCTTTTTTAGGGCGTGGGCACCAACTGAAACACAGGAGGGTCCCTCCAAACATGAGGAAACCCTTTTTTAGGGGTAAACCCCCCCCCCGAGGGTGAGCGAGCACTGGCAGAGGTTGCCCAGGAGGGCTGTGGCGTTGCCATCCTTGGAGATATTCAGAAGCCTCCTGGGCAAGTGGCTCTGGGTTGTCCTCCTTGAGTGGTGGGGTTGGACCAGTTGATCTCCAGCCTCAACCATCCTGTGACTCTGTGATTCTGTGGTGTCAAAATTGTAACTAAATCAAAACCTGTCTGCAACATTCTTGATCCTAATGTATTTTTATATACTTTTTCTGTGCTCTTAAAACACATTTACCACACATCACATCTCATTTAACTTCCCTTTATCGTTTTTGTGTTTTTCTACTTTTATTTGGAACTAAATGTTATGAGTCACTTGTAATAATTTCACTGCTGTAATAGTCAAATCTGTGAAACAGAATAAAAGTCTTGTAAAATAAAAAGCATGTTTGGGTTGATCCTCTTTAAAGCATCTGTCAAAGACCTGTTACATCATGCTTGGAATAACTAGGTGACAATACTGGTTGATTTCAAGAATATTTCACAATAGATGTTGATTTCTAGAGCAATCTCGCCAGTGTATGGACAGCAATTCCCATCTGCACCAGCTTTTAAATTGCTTGTTCACATCTGAGATGGGTTAGTGGGAGTTCTACTAAACGGCTGATTTTTCTAGCAAAAAATAAATAATCCCCAGCCAAGTTTGCTCCTCGGTATACATTGCTTCTGGGCTGAAGTAACAGAAGAAAAAGAAAGGAAAAAAATTGAAGGCAGATTCTTCCACACGTCCTGCTGCTGAACCAGCATGTCCTCTGTGTCCATGGGCAGGAAGACTGTGCAGAGATGTCCACACCATCCCTCTTCTCGTTCTGGCAGCTGTGAGTACACACTTAACAGTTCCTGCACCACAGGCTGGATTTGGGACCAGTATCCCTTCTCCCAGCAGCTGTTCCTCTGCTCACGGCAAAGCCACGTGGCCCATGGCTCAGCCTGGAGAAGAGGAGGCTCCAGGGCGTGGCCCATGGCTCAGCCTGGAGAAGAGAAGGGTCCAGCGAGACCTTAGAGCCCCTTCCAGTCCCTAAAGGGGCTCCAGGAGCGATGGGGAAGGACTCTTGATCAGGGAGGGGAGCCATAGGATGAGGAGGAAGGGTTTTAAATTGAACGAGGGGAGATTGAGATGAGATGAGATCTCAGGAAGAACTTGTTTGCTGTGAGGGTGGTGAGAGCCTGGCCCAGGTTGCCCAGAGAAGCTGTGGCGGCCCCATCCCTGGAGGGGTTCAAGGCCAGGTTGGAGGGGGCTTGGAGCAACCTGGGCTGGTGGGAGGTGTCCCTGCCCAGGGCAGGGGGTGGCACTTCAAGGTCCCTTCCAACCCAAACCATCCTGTGGTTATATGATTTTTGTTCATTCTTGTGCCATTCTCTTGATAATCGGTTCGTTCAGCAACTTGGGAAGACAAAGTTGCTCTGAGCAAGTTGCGAAAACAAAAAAAAAACATGCTTGTAAATTCATGCTTTTGTAATTCCCCAAGAGAAATAAGGTTGTCAGATGGGGACTTAGCATCATCCCGGGGATAAAGCTGCTGGCTGGTGAGCTTGGCCTGGAGGAATGGTTATTGGTAAATAAACATCTCGGGAGTGAGTTGTGTTATCCGGGAGATTTGGATACAGGGAAGCTGGTTTAGCTCAGAGGGGTTTTATAGTGGATTAAAGGAATTCCATAAATAAAAATGTCCTGTTCTTGGAGTAACTGAAGACGCTTTGCCTGGGAAAATATAAAACCCTAAAATATATAACACGCCTCTAGTTTCCTTTAGAAATAGATCCTTGGTGTTACATTAAAACTCTGCTCTTGTTTCCTCTGCCACGGCAGTGAGTGAGAACGGCAGTGGTAAAGTCACACACACCTCTGGAGGAGAGCTGCTGCTTTCCTGCAGTTTGGTGCCTGCAGAGTGAATACACAGGTTTTTTTAGTTGCCCAGCAGCCCCGACGATATAAACCTTACTGATATTTTGCTTTCCAAGACAGCGGTGTGGAGTGAGCACCGGTCACAACAAAAGGGTTTTGTTGCAAACAGCCACGCTTGAAAATCACCCCTCTCCTAGACCACAAACGTGCAAATACTTCTGCCCGAGCTCCCAGACATCCCCAGTGAAATCCCTGAGCCTGGCGGATTCTTTCCAGGCAGGGAGTTGAGCGTGTGTGCCTTCAGCAGGAGCAGAGACCTGTTCCAAGGATCAGTTTTGTTCCAAGGCCTGGCCCGGCGCCACGACGGGCATTTCTCTGTCCTACGGCGATGCAGGTAACGGAAATGTTTGGCCCTGATGGTATCTTGAAACTGTTCTGCTCCTCCTTTGCTCCTCTGCACACCTGGAGCCTTGGCTGGAAGCTCCTGCTGGAGCAGAGCCCTCTGCTCGGGGAGCCCTGGGATTTCACCCCTCTTTCCTTGCACCCACCCTGCGAGGTGGGGGTGGCAGGACAACTCCTGTTCACCCAGCTGGGAACTGTGAGCAGATAAATAAATTATCTTTGTGCCAGAGGGTTGGTTTTAAATGTCCTGGGGAAGTGATCTGGGAAGATGTGTGTCTTTTGAGCTGCCTTCCTGCCTTTTCAGGCATGTGCGCCACCAGTGGGAATTCTGTTGTTGATTTACGATGGTTTTTTTCGATGGTTTTGAGTCACGTTACCAGGAAACGTGAGCAGCCGAGGTAATTTCCCATTTCCCATGTTAGATTCAAATTCAGGAGCCGCCATCACCACGGTCATTTTCACCATCAGGACAGGCCCTACTTCATGTCAGATGGAATTTCCTGGAAATGAAGTTACGATAAAAGAAAGTTGCATCAGTGGTAGAGAAGAAAACTATCAACTGTCGCTTGTAGAACAGCCGGCTGTTGCCGCCTGACCATACCAGGAGATAAGACAAAACTACCCAGAAAACAAATGCATCTTTCTGTAACCCACACTTCATTTTTTACAGCGTTATTAAATTCCCTCGGAAGGCTTTCAGCGGAATTGGTTATTGAATTCAAAAGCCTGGCAGTCGTAGTATTTTTCCACATACATTTTGATCTGATCTATTTATCCGATTGTTTCAGATGTGATGCATCGAGCGCTGGCTCCCAGCGCGAGCGGTTTCAAAGTTCCAGCCATTACTTCTGATCACGTTTGGCTCTTTGGCTTCATTCCCTGTGGAGCCTCAAGCAGGTACCGGGCTATAATTAAGAATTCTCTCACTAAAACACCCCCTACATCGTAAATTTGGTTGTTTAGTGAGAGCCAGCGAGTGTCAGAACCATAAGTGACCCTACTGAACGGGAGAGGCCAAGGGGGAGTTAGGAATGTGAGCTCTTGGGAATTGGGCAGACATTTGGGTCTCACTCTTCCACTCAATGGCCAAATTTGAAACGTCGTTTCACTCCCCAGCCTTTGCTGGGTGTCTTCTTCTGGGATGAACTCTGTTTTCCATGGCTGCAAAGCTTTGTCACAGCACACCCCTGCAGCAGGATGCAAACCTCCAGTTTTCTTGTCCCCTGAAAAAGCCCCATGTGAAACCAGACGTGGATACTCCTTGTTCCTTACTGGTTTTCAGAGGATTTATATTTTTGGGCCTCGGTCTGGTCAGGACTTGCTTCCTCAGGGGTTTTGTGTTTCCAGGTGCTTTCTCCATTTGTGCACAGAGCTCCGATTTGAATGCCGCCTTCCATTACATCACGATGGCTTTGACTTTAAAAGGGGCCAGGGTTTCAGGCTGTGGGAAGGGGGCCATCAATTTAAACCAGGACAGGGTTTCTCTGCTCTCACAACGTGCCACCCTGGAACGTGTTGCTGCTGCGTGTCCTCCCACATATGGGAAACCCATCCCTCGACTGCAGAAGAGATGGCTCCAAGCTTTTCATCCCTGCATCCAATTTCTCACTATTTTCCTCATTCCCAGCCAGACTCTCTCCCTGCTGGCAAAGGGGAAATCTGGGAGAGTTTTTCCTGCTGGGTGAGCTTTTTTGGTGGAAATCTTCCTTGTTATTTCTCTGTCACAAGGATTTCCTTCGATACGAGTGTGCCTGGGTGGGCCACGCAGCAGATGTCTGGATATTTCAAATTCTTCCCCAGCGCTGTAATCTGGAGAACCAGCAGCGTAGAGCCAGGAGCTGTTGGGTTTGTCCTCCTTGGAGGAGGGTTAGTTCCCAGCAGATGCCCTGAATCATTTCACCTTTTGTCTTTCGTTCTTTTTTTTTTTCCCCTATCAAATAATTCATCTTTATGTGGCCGCTGGTGACGCTGGAAATGGTTCAGATGTAAAATGAGCCTCTGCTTCTCCTCCGAATGGTACCATCTTGGCCCTGCCTCCCACCCTGCCAGGTTGCCTTCTCCGGCCGGGTGTCTGCAGGCTCTGTCATCTCACGTCACCTTTTGCTGGTTTCCCAGGCACCCAGGTACATTTATCCTGTTTCAGAGCTATCTCCTCCTGTTACATTTTGTGCTCTAAAGGTACTTTGTAGGTTATTTGAGGTAAGCAAAAGCTCTCCACACCTCACCGCCCAACCTAATGAGTCCAGGAAATTTTAAAGCACATCTGCTTAAAGTGCTTGAGTGCTTAACTCATTCTGCTCCCAGACATTATTTCAGTGCTCTGAGAATTCGTTTCCTCCCATCTCCTCCCCGTGGCCCAAGTTCTTTGACAGATGAGGAGGTGGAAAGCAAAGAGCGGTGGCAGAGCTTCACGAATGTGGAGCTTCATTTCTTCTGTGGTGGGGCTGGCAGAAGGAACCTTCTCTTTCCTTCCTTGGCCATGCAGATGATCTGGGTTACAAATAACCCAGAGTTTATTCTGTTCCTGAGCTCCTCAGCCTGGTCCACTGTGTTGGCCAAGCTCATGCCATCGCTGCAAGAGGAGCATCAAGGGCTATGTGGGATCTATGGCAGAGAGAACAGTGCCCAGCTCCCAGGGAGAAGGTTCCTCTTCACCAACCAAGTCCTCCTCCCTCCAGTCTTGCTTGCTGTGGTCTGCAAGAAAATGCACCGTGGGATTTTTATGTCTTGTCCCAGGAATTACTCAAAAATCCAGACGCTCCCGGCCTGCTCCGCCCAGGATTACCCTCCTCTTCCTCCTGCCTTGGTGCAGCCACTGCTCTCTTAACGGCTTGGTCATGCTCTCCTCATCTCCAACCAAAATGCTCTTTAAACCTGAAACAAAAAAAAATGATTAGGCAGGCTTAGGAAACAGCACCAGCTTCAAAGGATTAAATGCTAACGCTTCCCTTAGAGAGATCAAACATTCTGCGCTGTTAGCCCTGCAGCAGCAGAAAATGGTACTAAATCTTCCCCAGCAATCAGGGGATTTCTGTGGCAGTGCAGGGTTGCGTGTGAGGAGGAGCAGGAGACTGATTTATGAGGAAAGATTAAAATGACTAAATATATATATATCTCTCTCTTTGGCCAAGCCACTGCTAAGGAGGGATGTGACAACCCTGCAGAAGAACCTGAAGGGCACGAAGAACACAGGGAGGGTGGAAAACTTTGCGGGGGGGTGGCAGTGGGAGTTGTAAAAGAGCGGTAGAAATGACTCAGAAGTGTGGGGTGATGGTAGCAATGGCTCCAAATTTGGGGATTGGGGTGGCCGAGGCTCGGTGATGGCTGCGAAATCATTCCCATCCCTGCAAGGCCAGGGTTTAAACCCCAGTGAGATCACTGCAAGTAAAATTGCCATTTAAAAAACTATATAAATATATCCATTTTGGTGAGCTGAAACCAAGCAGAAAAGCTGGATACGGCTCCTTTTTTTGTGTGTGGGAGAAACACTGAATTAAGGACCAAGGACTGCTTTGGATATGCCACTCTCCCATTGATAATTTCAATAATTAAAAAAGCAAAAAAACCAAAAAACCCAGTGAAATCACTGCAAGTAAAACATGTAATTAACCTGGGTTTAAAAAAAAAAATAAAAATCCATTTTGGTGAGCAGAAAAGCTGGATACGGCTCCGGAGGAGAGATGGACCGGAGAGGGGAGAGAGGGGCCGGACGGGGCCTCAGGCCCCGTCCGGCCCCTCTCCCCCCTCTCCGGTCCATCTCTCCTCCCTCTCCGGTCCCCGCTGGGAGGACACCGACACCGGCCCCGGGCCCGGCCCCTCTTCTCCGGGCCCTGCCCGCCTGACGCCTCCTCCCCCGGCCGGCGCGGCCATGGCGGCGGGGCGGGGGCGGCGGTAAGCGGCGCTGAACGACGCCAGTATGGCGGGGCCCGGCGCGGCCCCTCCGCGCTTGGCACTTGCCCTGGCCGCTTTAGCAGCTTTGGTAGCCGTGAAGTATTACCGGGACGGTGAAGTAGCCCGCCAGCAGGTAACGGGGAAAAAAAAGCGGGGAGAGGTGGCCGGGGGGAAGGGGGAGAGGCGGTCCTTGAGGCCGCGCTGCCCCTCACGGAGGGGAGGGAGGAAATGGCGGGCGGACCCTGTGGCGCCGCTGTGGGGGTCGGGGTGATGGCGGCCGCCGGGCTGAGGGGGAGACGGGCGTTGAGGTGGCCGCCTGGGGATGAGGTGGCCGCTGCTGGGCTGAGGGGACCGCCATACATCGGTGGGCACTGGGGTTGAGGTGGCCACCACCGGACTAAGGGAAGCACCGGTTATCAGCGGCCACCGGGGTTGAGGTGGCTACAGGGGATGTGGTGGTGGAAAGGCTGAGGTGACTGCCAGGGAGCAGTGGCCACCAGGGTTGGGGTGACCACCAGGCATCAGTGGCCACAGGAGTTGAGATGGCTCCTGGGGGTTGAGGTGACTGCCTGGCATCAGTGGACACCAGGGGTGAGGTGGCCGCTGTTGGGCTGAGTTGACCACCAGGCAGTGGTAGCTATGGGGGTTTAGGTGGCCACTGCTGGACTGAGAGGACCATCACACATTGGTGGCGACCACCAGGTATTGGTGGCCACAGGAGCTGAGATGGCTTCTGGGGGTTGAGGTGACTGCCTGGCATCAGTGGACACCAGGGGTGAGGTGGCCGCTGTTGGGCTGAGTTGACCACCAGGCAGTGGTAGCTATGGGGGTTTAGGTGGCCACTGCTGGACTGAGAGGACCATCACACATTGGTGGCGACCACCAGGTATTGGTGGCCACAGGAGCTGAGATGGCTTCTGGGGGTTGAGGTGACTGCCTGGCATCAGTGGACACCAGGGGTGAGGTGGCCGCTGTTGGGCTGAGGTGACCACCAGTCAGTGGTAGCTACAGGGGTTGAGGTGGCCACTGGGGTTGAGGTGACCACCAGGCCAGTGGGACTGAGGTGGTCGCAGGAGCTGAGGTAGCTGCTACACATCAGTGGCTTCTGGGTTGAGGTGCCCACCAGGGTTGAGGTGGTGGCCGTCACCAGACTGAGGGGACCACAGAGCTGTGGTGGCTGCCACTGGGTGCTGGTGGCCACAGGGCATTGGTGGCTGCCAGGGTTGAGGTGGCCACCACTGGGCTGTGGTGACCATGAAGCTGCCAGGCTATGGGGAAAACCATCTACCAGCAGCTGTGGAGCTTGAGTTGGCCACCACCAGGCTGTGGGGACCACAAAGCTTTGGCAGCCACCAGCCAAGCTGTAGGGACCACCAGGCATCAGCAGCGTCACCTCCTCTCAACATGGCTTCAGGAGGTGTCTCCTTCCCTGGAAAAAAGGCCCAAAACTCTCAGATTTTTGTGGATTTTTTTCATCCCAGAAATGCAGGTCGTGTGTTCCCTGAACAACTCTGGCTGTAGAAGCAGCAAAAGAATGAGCTGAAAAACGGGAAGGTTTTTTAGGAGCTTTATTGTGTTGTGGTTTGGTTTTTGTTTTGTTGTTGGTTGTTTTTTTTAAACTTGGCCTAATTGACACTGGTTTTGACTGTAATCTGTATAAAGGGTACTTTGTGAAAGCTCCTGCTCCCCTGGCTCTTTGCTTCCACGTGCATCTTTCAACATCTAAAAAAGGTTTGCGGAAAAGAGCAGAATTCTCTTTCTTGAGATTCCTATAGTAAAAGGACAAGTGTTTTTAAAGGATGCCTCCTTTCTTTGTCTCTTGCACTGAAAAAAGAAACAAACAGAAAAAAACAAAAACAAAAACCAGGGGAAATGGCTCAAACCAGTTAATTAGAAGAACTCTTCTGATGGAGACAGAAGGGTGAGGATGGTGGCTGAGGGGACCTGACAAAAAGCCAGGTCTCACCTGGAGGTTTGTTTTTTTCCGAGAGGACAGGCAGGGGGCTGTTCCTGGGCACTGCTGGAGAGGAGAACACCATGTGAACAGTCCAAGGTTTTTATTTTTCCTTCCTCTCGCTTAGAGCATATGTCTTGTCTCTTTCGACAGAAATGTTTATTTAGCTAAACAACCCACAAGCAGGTGGGAGAAGAAAACTCTTTGTGAAAACCGCAGCTCTCCTCCTCTACAAAGAGACTGAAAAAGCTCAGTCTTATTCCTCTGGCACAAACAGGGAAACTTTTTATTTCTTATAATCGCAGATTAGAAAGAAGAAGAAAAAAAAGGACAAGCTCTGGAGAGCTTTCTTTAATGTGAATGTTATCAGAAAGCGAAAGGCCAAGCCCTGACATCTCTCTTGCCTTTTAAACATAATTTTTATCATCCCCTTTGAGCAAGCGTGGCAGGACCGGTGGAAATCTTTGCTCTTCCGCGGTTGGGGTCTTATCTCTGGCCGGGTGGGTCCCTGCGGTGTCGGTGTCAGGGGCTCGTGCGACGCTGTTGTGCTATGTGGGTGTGGAAATGAATGTTTTCTGGAGGGAGCGATGTGTCCCGGTGCTGCCCGCAGCGTGCCGTTGCCCGAGCAGCGGGTGTTGGAGCCGGCTCTGGGGAGGGCAGTGTTGCCTGGAGCCCGCAGGAGCCCAGTTCTGATCCCATTATCCGGGATGCTGCGTTCAGCCGGCTGCTGGCACACGCGTGTGAGGTGGGTGCACACACAAGAGTTGCCTGACCACAAAGCTACCACATCTCTAGCCAGCTGTGGTTGTAGGAGTAATTATCTGGTGGTTTTTCATCGCTTAACCCATGTTAAGTGCAGGCTGAGGGGATGGGAGCGTGCTCTCAATTCAGATTGATTTTTGGAGGCCAGCATCTAACACCAGGAACACATATTCCCCCTTTCACCTCTGCTGTCTTATTAAAGACACAACCAGAGAAGTTTTTCTGTATCCATAGGGTATAACTGGTTTCCTTTCTGCCTTCAGCCCCGTTAAGTAAATGATCATGAGTTTTTCCTAATAGTGCAGCAGCAGGCGGTCTAACCAACTAAAAACTTTGTTGCTCGTTTGCCTTCCCGTCCCTTGAGGTCGGTGTCTGTGAAGTGCAGAAGGAAGAAAGGCTCTTAAAAGATTCGTCAGCGGGGAATCGCTGATGCGCTGCGGAGGGGACGAGGAAATGGACCGTCTCTTCAGAGCTCAGTAGGCATCCAGGACAGCCCCCTCTGCAGAGGAGGACGCCGTCGCTCGCTCCCTGCTCGCTTCCCTGCACTCCCTGCTCACTTCCCTGCACTCCCTGCTCCCTTCCCTGCATTCTCCACACGCTTCCCTGCACCGTGAGCCAGCTCCCAGACAGTGAGCGATCACCCGGGCCCTCCCGAGGTTAATCCGTTACGTGCCGAGCACAAGCAGGGTCTGGAGCTGAGAGGGGCACTGAAGCCTGGCTCAAAGCTCCTTGATGTGACCCCAGCTGTCAGGGGACAGGGCAGTTGCTCAGGAAGATGTTGTTTCCTATTTGATGATTCAAGGATTCAAGGATTGGAGCATCTCCCTTATGAAGAAAGACTGAGAGAGCTGGGGCTCTTTAGTCTGGAGAAGAGAAGGCTGAGGGGAGACCTTATTAATGCTGACAAGGATCTCAAGGGAGGGTTGAAGGAGGAGGGAGCCAGACTCTTTTCAGTGGTTCCCAGTGAGAGGACAAGGGGCAACGGGCACAAGTTGGAACAGAAGAGGTTCCACTCAAATATGAGGAGAAACTTCTTCACAGTGAGGGTGACAGAGCCCTGGAAGAGGCTGCCCAGGGAGGGTGTGGAGTCCCCTTCTTTGGAGATTTTCAGGACCCACCTGGATGCTCCTGAGTAACATGCTCTGACAAGCTCTAGGCAATCCTGCTTCAGCAGGGGAGTTGGACTAGATGACCTCTATGGTCCCTTCCAACTCTAAAAATTCAGTGAAATTCAGTGAAATTTGCAGGGCTGAGGATGTGCATCCCCGTTCATTTGGGGATTGAAGTCACGCTTTTGGCCCCAGAAACGTTGACAGTCCAGAGCAGATTGTTCCTGCACATAGATAAATAACCATCCTGTCCCTTCACTCCTTTTTTTCAGCTGGGTAGTTCCTGCTCCCTCCCCTCCTTGTCTTTCCTCGGGTCTCCACATCCAGGTCTCTGGATTGTATTCCAGGGTCTTTATTTCTGTCCGTCTCAGTCCTGAAACTGCCCTAGAAAGCTCTTAAGTGCTTTTGTTGCTGCAGTTGACGGGAGCAAAGCCTTCCAGGCTGCATTAGTGCTGCTTCAGGCTGGCAGGCAACAGATGGAAAATAAACTAGTTCAGGAGCTCTGGGGATGGTAATGGTGCTGCAGGCAGTAGAGAATAAACACCGTTAAACAGCAGAATACAGAGTATTTATCCTTGCAGCTTCAGGCTTTTACGGGGGTGGCAGGAGAAGCTGCCCCAAATGATGGCTGGCAGGGATGTGCCTGCCCTGACTTGTTCTGTGTCTCTCTTTTCCCCTCACACCAACGTGGAGCTCTTTTCTTCTGCCTGGAAGTTCTTCCCTTCATTGCTGTGGAGTGGAAATGACCAGAAACATCCAGAGCCTTTGTGGAGCTGCTCCAAGGGAGACCCTGGGTTTCGATGGGGTTTTCCTCTGGGCGATCTCCCTGGGGACCTTGCAGAGGGAGAAACTGAGGCTCGGGGTGGCTGGGATCTTGCAGAACTTTTTGGAGAAGACCGTGGGGTTTGTGGCTCTCCAGTGTGTGGCCAGATGAGCAGGCAGTGCTCCCTGTGGAGCACAGGGCCGAGATGTTCCTTCCATCCCTGAGTCTGGAGACTCAGAGGGGAACCTGACCTGAGCAGGGCGGTTGTGTGTGGTGATGCTGGCGTGGATCTCAGTCAGTGAAGGCACTTTCTGCAGAGTTACAAGGGCTCGGTTCATTTCCTTTGTGTTTTTGTAATGTGGATAGTCGTGTATTTGACTGCCTTTGTTTCACTGCGCATCAGTTAATTACAGAAATCACCATCTCCAGGTGCTCTGAATATCTGCAGCTTTAGGACTAACTATCTGGAAAAAAGTTGGAAATTTTTCTAACAAAGGACTTTGAGGCCGACTGAGCAAATGATTCAGTTTGAATTACTCAGCCAGATGTAGTTTTAATATGCTCATGCCAACGGTTCCTGGACACCGATCCCTATTGTAAATAGCACGAAATCCTGCCAAGGGGCGTTAATCTTTCCATGTGATGGTTGTGTTTGTGTGCTGGAAAGAATGCAAATAAACTCTGAAGTCGAGAGGGGCTGGAGTGAATTTCTGTAAGAGGTTGGAATGAAATCTGACTTTGTGTTTCTTCCCGACCTAGGAGCTGGCACTGAAGTCTTTGGGAAGTGAGGGGCTGTTTCTCTTCTCTTCTCTGGACACAAACAACGACCTGTACCTCAGTCCAGAAGAGTTCAAGCCGATAGCTGAGAAGCTGACGGGTGGGTATCTATCAACCTTGCAGAACACTCTGCACAGACTGAGCAAAAGCCAAAGATAACACACTCAACAGTTTTTATTCATGTCTTTACTCTTTTCTGGGGGCTGTTTTGGGTCTTGCTTACACGAAGAGAGGCTGCTAAGCTTTACGTATTTCTGAAAAGGCTTAAGCACTAGACATCACCTTCACAAAGTGGAGTTTTTACAAGACGGAACATCCCATCGCTGGACTGGCAAAGTACAGGAGTCACTTTGTCTAGAGCTTAAAGGGGATTTGGGATGGGTGAATGCAACAAATACAGCTCAGCCCAGGCTGGGCCAAATCTATTAAGAGAGTTGCAGTGCTTCGTTGATACGCTGCTCCGGCTGCAGCTGCCTCTCTCAGAGAACAGTCCTGAGAGATCAGGTTTGAAGACTATCAGCGTGTGGCAAACGTCTCTTGGTGGTGCCAAGGAGGAAGAAGCGTGGTGATAATGTACAGTGCAGTCGAAATACAGGCAGTTGTTTGCTTGTGCTGTGATGAACTGGCTAAAGCGTGTGTTTTCATCCCTCCTGGGTGAAAAGAGACTGATTCACTGAGGGTTTAGAGAGATGTCCGCTAAAAGGAGGGCTCCCCTTTAATTCATGCAGGTCCCTGGGGTGGCTCTGAGTTCTGCCACTTCATAGGGACAGCTGGGAAGCTCCTGGATTTGCCAGGATAAATGTGTAATCACTTCACAATTGCTTAAAAGGCGAGGGAGGGGAAACAGCTGCTTAAATTCCTGTCCCTTTGTCTAGGGGTTGCTCCCGTCTCAGAGTTCGAAGAGGAGGAGACGCCTGACCCAAGCGGGGAGACCTTGTCCCTTGTGGCTAAATTCCAGCCCTTGGTCATGGAAACGATGACGAAGAGCAAAGATGGTTTCTTGGGAGTAGGTATCACACAGGATGCGTATGGCCAGAAATTCTGGTATAAACACATCCAATGTGGGCTGGTAACATCACCAGGGATAAGCACTAGCGCCTTTGGAGGGGGAGGTGGTCTTGCTGTCTGTGGGATTTGCTTTGATGATCAAGCTCATGGCTTCCTGCAGCGTTTCATTGTTATCAGTGCGCTCGGCAGCGCTGTGCCCTAATTAATACACCCTTCCTGGGAAGCTTGAAGCAGACATTAGGGATGGCTCTCCTGGAGCTGAGTCCAAAAGCAGTGGTGTAACGTGGCGTGTTCCCCTCCCAGTTCCTATTACTCCCATCATTGAAAGCTGACGGAACTATTTGGTGGGGTTTGGGGTAGTAGGAAGAATTTAAAACGTGGTTAGTTGTTTGTTTTGTTTTTTTACACTCTTCTCCAAAGCCTAGTTACATCCATCAGCATTACTGCACGTTTGAAGAGTCCAGTCTAGGCTCTGATAGTGTCTTTTGTTCACAGATTTCTCACGTTGCTCTGTCTGGGCTGAGGAATTGGACTGCCCCAGCAGCCCCCATGAGCGTGATGCTTGCCAGGCAGTTTAAAGCCTTTCTTCCTCCAAAGAATAAACTGGATCTTGGGGATCCGTGGTGGATAATCCCTAGTGAATTGAACATCTTCACCGGGTATCTTTCCAACAACAGATTTTACCCTCCGCCTCCCAAGGGCAAAGAGGTGAGATATGAAACTCAATTTCTTTATACCTGAGAAGTAGTTTGTGTAAATGTTCTGCCATATAGCCCAGATGAACTGCAGGAATCCCTAGAGTGATAAGGCTACTGCTTTATGTCTCCCTGGACTTACTAAGGGAGCAAAAAAGCTGCAGCATACAGCACCATCTCCTAAATTTGAAGTAAAACTGAGAGCAGGCAGAAGCTCTGGGTGTCTGTCATGGCCAGATGAGCCTGATTAGAATATCTTCATCTTGCTTCATTTAAATGTTTGGGGTTTTTGGGCTAGTCTTTTCCAGACAGGGAGGGGAGAGGGTTATTCAGAAAGCGCTTGTATGAAGTGATGGTACCCCGTGGAGCAGTTGCTGAGTGGTACCCCAGAGGTGAGAATTTCATTCACAAGTGAAACGATGTGTATACATGGTTTGTACATGGTTTGTAAAGCGAGGCCTCTATCTCGCTCTCCCCCGGGGTGTCGGGTAGGTGTTAGTGATCCAATAGTTGATAGACCTTCCCAGCCCCGTGTGTTTATCGATTGCGTACCCGCTCCTTCAAAGTCTTAAGTGGTATTGATGGAGGCAGCCTCACAGATCAGTTTACCAAACTTAGACATTCATCCAACTGGGGTGAGGGAAACTTGCAAACAATGGGAATAGCATAAAAAGGGTGGAAGATGGATTTATTTTTCAAAGCGGTCTCTTGCTTTATCTCCTTGTTTTGTGATGAGGTAGGTCTCTGAGCTAGTTTTTAAGTTGTAGCAATTGACTTGCCTTCTTGAGCTGGTGGAGAGAGTTACTTTGGAGCTGCAGCTGACCTGTGTTGGAGGAGCTGGTCTCATTTTTCCTCTCTTACAACTCTTTCTCTAGATCATAATCCACAAGCTTTTGAGCATGTTCCACCCGCGGCCCTTCGTGAAAACCCGCTTTGCTCCCCAAGGAGCAGTGGCCTGCATCCAAGCCATCAGCACCTTCTACTACACCATAGCGTTCAGGTAAGGTTCCGGGTGTTAGAGGAGGGCCTGGGGGGCACTTTCTGACTTTATTCCATATCTCAGGGGAGTGGAGGAGGCTGCTGTGAGCCCATGGCAGAGAGCACACGCCACTGGTCCCGGGTGTTAGAGGGGGGCCTGGGGGGCACTTTCTGACTTTGTTCCATATCTCAGGGGAGTGGAGGAAGCTGCTGTGAGCCCATGGCAGAGAGCACACGTGTCATTGCATTCCCAGGCAAGAAGAGATGTGCCCTGGCTGGGAGGGAGGAGAAGCAGTTGGAGGAAGAGGGTGGTTCACAGCCAGCTCTTGCCCATGTGTGATGCTTTGCTGACTCCCAAAGAGGGCACCCGTGTTCCCAGTTTTGCTGGGTGAGGAGGGGACTGGTGCCCAGATGCAGGACAGCAGCCATTCTCTATCACTCTTGGTTTGGAGCTGTATCTGGCCAAAAGGGGAGAGTCTAATTAGCAAGAAATCTGTTAGATTTTGGTTAATCGGGGAGTGGAGTGCCTTTCCAGGGTGAGAGTCTGGAGAATTCTCTTTTTTTGTTTTACTGGGAGTGTTAAACACAGCTTTTATTTGCCTGATCAAGCTGAAAGGGTCTTAGTCTGTTCCTGCATTTGAAGGAGTGATAACTTAATTCATCCTTTCTGGATGGAAACTTGTTGCCCAGTTCCAAAAGGCATTGATCCTGGAGATGATCCTGACCCCAGGGGATCTGCTCCAGTCTTTTACTCTCTTCATTGTGTGACATGAAAAGCTTTTTGAACTGAACCTCTCTGCCCCAATTTAGCTTCATAATTTCTGGTGCCTGGAGATAACTTTTCCCTGCTGTCATCTGCAGTGCCTGATTTTTTTTCTCTCCTCCCGGCACCGCAGCTGACGGCTCATTTCTCATTTCAGGATCCACGCTGAGTTCCAGCTGAACGAGCCACCAGACTTCCCCTTCTGGTTTTCCCCGGGCCAGTTCACAGGTCACATCATCCTCTCCAAGGATTCTTCCCATGTCCGAGAGTTTAAGCTCTTTGTCCCTAACAACAGGTAGGGACAACTCTTTCTTTTTGGGTGCTAAAGAGAGACTTCAGGATTGTTATTAAATGAGGCCCGGTAGAACCCAGGGGCTCTGGGATCTTCTCCTGTGCAGTACTGGGGGCTGTGCATGGGGGAAAGGCTGGTGGGCTCCTTTTCTGTGAGGATAGGAGTGCAGTGACAGCCCTGTCCCCTGTGGTATGTGACATCCTGGCCCATGTGGAGAAAGCAAATCTGCAGTTTGAGCTTTGGGTGGGTGAGTTCTGCTCTTTGCTTATCTGTTTTCCCCACATGTCCTTCTGTGCCAGCGGTCATCATGGTCATCCTGTCCTCAGTTCTCCAGATACTGTCGCTCCCTAAACTGCTTCTGATGCAATTTTTCAGGAATAGCTCTGTTTATCAACAGGTCTGGGGGGCGTCTGGCTTGGAAGGGGCAGGGAAGGACAAGGACAGAGGAAGGACAGGGGAGAAAGCAGGACAGGGGTTGCTGGGGACATGGAGCATGGGGTTGGGGATGGATGTCCTCGCACAACCTGGCTGCAAGTGGCATGTGCTTCAACAGTGTCCAAGTCTGAGCTGTTCTGTGCCAAACCACTGTTGAGGGAGGTATCTGCAGGCACGTGGGAAGACACACAGGGAAGAGGAATCCTGATATTGCCCTGGAGGTGGGCAGCAGCCTCTTCTGCCAGCACTGCTGCAATCACTGCTCCCCTAGACCTGTCCCACCAGCCCTGGCTGTGGCAGGGACTCTTGCAGATGTCAGGGACCTGTTGCAAGCTGCAGAAAGCTCCTTGACTGTCTGTGATGGATGAACTCACTCTTTTCAGCCAAGTCCCGGAAAATCTGAGTGAACAGAACTCTGCATTTGTCTTTAAAACTCACAAATGCATCTCTGCAAGTGGCTGAGGATCCCTGACCCATTTCAGGGTTTGATTCACTCACCAGTAGCTGTCCCTTGGTACTTGGAGGATGGGGAGAGACGGGGAGGGTGTGGAGAGCAGCCCCTGCCAGTCCCAGTGCCTGGCTTAAAGCACTGAAGTTCAGCAAAACCTGATGCCCTTTCTTTGACATACTTTTTGCTTGGTGTTTTACAGGTTAAGGCTTTGTGTGCCCAGCTTCCCAGCTTTGCACTAGCTCATTCCCGCTCTCTGGCAAGCAGCTGGAAGCGTTTCAGGGGAAAGAAGCTTCAAATCTCTTTGCCCATGACGGCTGGAGTGAAAATTCTATTATAACATTACCCTGGCGACTCCATCCCTATGGCTCTGTCAGCACATTTGTTAAAGCCGGCAGACACTTAGGGCTCTGCCAGCAACCCCTTACAAAAGCCTTTTGCTTCCAAAAAAACACTTTTAAAAGTTCGGCAGGATCCGAATGTGCAAGTTAAGTGCTGGGAAGGAAGGGAAAGAGCAAAGACACCTCTCTCTTGAGGACTTTGATACTACTCAAAGGTGTGAGTGCGTTTGCCCAGAGTGGTGGGAGGGTGCCCAGGCCCTGATCCAGCAGGGATCTGGTGTTGATGGTCTTGTGCAGACCATCACTTTGGGGCACAGTGATCTCCAGGGAGCCAGAGGCTCTGGGCTTCAGTGCTGAGCCTGCAAAAGGAGCGTTGGATGTTCTCATTTGTTGGGGGTTTCCCATACAGAGCTTTAGCCTTGGGTGACTCTGAACACACCGGGTTCACCTTGCAGGTCTCTGAACGTCGACATGGAGTGGCTCTATGGAGCCAGCGAAAGCAGCAACATGGAAGTGGACATCGGGTACCTGCCTCAGGTCTGTGCTCCCTCCCAGTTCTCCCTGTGCCTGCAGCATCCCAGCTGTAGAAGCTGTAGAACCTCAGTTATCCCTGTTCTTCAGAGCTTTCTTTTGAACATTTCAATATAACCATACAATCCCCAATGATCTGTCTATGTCCTCTGCAGCAGTATGGCTTCCTATTGCCAGTTCTTGTGATATATTTTATTTTTTTCCCTCTGTGTGTATTGAATCCAAAGCTCCTGGAGCTCATGTGGCTTTTTCCATTTGTAAGAAGTTGTCTGACAGGCTTGGGGGTGGGGAAGATTAGGAGCTGAACCCAGCCCCTGAGCCCAGAGGGGTGTATGGACAGCAGTGTGTCTGAATTTAGAAACTGCATGAGGTTATTCCCCCATTCTGTGGTAATTCCAGCTCTTGAGACAGGAAACGTAAGTCAGGATTTTGAATGCCTGAATTTAACAGTCCCGGTTTCTCCTAAACTAGATCCATGTTTCTTTTTAATTGCCAGAAGTCAGGAAAATAGACTTGGAAAATAATTTCAGAGGTACCACAAGCCTGAGCTGCAGGGAGGCTCCTGAACAGCTTTCCCTGTTGCACCCTCTCGTGGCCAGCCAGGGGCTGCTTGAGGGCTGTGCTGCTGGTGGGAACAAGAGCTCCATGGCAGCCCATAATAGCCCTGCAGATCCCAGGGATTTTAAGGATCCAGTGTCCCACAGTTGAAAATCCCCACTGGGATGGTGGGAACACGGAGTGAACAGCCTCATGCATTCCCAGTCTAGTGAGGACAGGCAGTAACTGAAGGAAATGAAGTTGTTTTCCTGCTATTGCTCAGTAAAACACGTTTGCAGTTGGTAAGGTGCAGCTCCAGGAGACAGGAGATCAAGCTGTATCTTAATTAGAAGCTGCACAGTCTTATTTTGCATCTTTATCCTGTCCTGGAGTATGGAAAACCCAGGAGTGGGATATCTGCAGTGCTCAGCTCTCAGCCTGTTCTCCTGCAGATGGAGCTGGAATCGACGGGGCCTTCGATCCCCTCCGTGATCCATGACGAGAACGGAAACGTGATTGACAGCAGGGACCCCTCGGGGGAGCCCATCCAGTTTGTGTTTGAAGAGATAACCTGGCAGCAGGAAATCCCCTGGGAAGAGGCAGCCCGGAAGCTGGAAGTGGCCATGTATCCATTCAAGAAGGTGAGGAAGGGGCCGGGCTCTTCCTTGGCACGTTTATTTGGGGCGTATCATCTTCACTGAGATGTCCAGTCACCTGGAGGACCAGGAGAAACCAGAGGCCACAACCTGATCAGCATTCAGAGCAGTGTGAGGGTCTCCCAGCTCAGCGTGTGCCTCCCAGGAGCTGCGTGTGTGGCTGGATGGACTTCCAGTCCCCAGCTGAGGGAGGACAGCATCTCTGAGGCCGTTTGGGGTGGCTCAGCAGCGCGGGCGGGGGCGAAGCCTAGATGTCATGTGTCCCAGGCTCGTATTGTAAATGTAGGCTCATCCTTCCTTCCTCTTATCAGTAGCTGCCGAGGCGATTTCTGAGCAAGGCAGGTAATCACACTGCTTACAAATGGTTTTCCTCTGGCGTTACTTCTGCAATGTTCAGCTACCTTTGGTCCAAGCTTCCCTTATCAGCACAAAACACACGATGCGCCTGTGCCTCTGCGTGCCGCAGCCAGACACCAATTCATAGCACTGGGTGACCCAAACTATTTAACATGCCAGTAGCCTGTGGAGCAGATGGCTACTGCCTGTCGCTGCTTCCTTGGCTGAAGGGACACGTTTCGATGGCTGCCTCCTTGTGCCTGAGCTTACAAATGTCCCTTTGAGCTGCCAAGATGTTAATAAAGTTCTCTTCATTTGAGCAATTGGAACAATCTCTGTGCAGGGTCCCTCGCAGCCAGTTTTTAGGCCCTTTCGATGAGGTTTTGTAATAAATACCTCAAGACCAGATTTCCTGGGCTGCAGAGGTGCCTTTGCAGACAGCCTGCCCGCAGTCATGCAGTGTGTAAAGATGGGGCTCTGCAGGGGCTGGTAAGAGCCCACAGTGCCATGAGGGGCTCACTACAACCTCACCAGAGATGACGTTGTCCCTGGGGAGAGCACCACAGTTGTCATTCGCTTTAATCGACAGGATCTAGTGCAGATTAAACTCTCTGTGTGTCACCTGTGGGATGCAGCAGGTCTGGTTCCTTCAGACCCTGCTTGTATTTGTGCTGTTCTGTGTCTGTTTTTCAAGCTGTCTCTCTGCCTCCAGGTCTCCTACCTTCCCTTCACGCAAGCTTTCGAGAGAGCAAAAGCAGAAAAGAAGCTGGTGCACTCCATCCTGCTGTGGGGTGCCCTGGACGACCAGTCCTGCTGAGGTGAGGACATTCCTGGAGTGGCTGGAGGAACAATGAGCTTCATTCAGGCTCTGAGAAGAGCTGGGGGTCAGGGAGGCAGCAGTAAATGTTGTGTTAATTGTTTTGGCACTGAAGATGCTGATAGAAAGGGGCTGGAAGTGGGGAATTACTGATCGGAGTTAAGGGGTGGGATGGGATCTGAGACCAGCCTTGGACCAGCTCCCTAATTCCAGTGCCTTTGTCGAGGGGGAGGCACGGGTCTGGTTTTTCTCCTTTCTCTTCCCTTCTCTCTGCTTTGTCCCTGACACCTACAAAGGAGAAGCCAGAGCCAGGGGTTGTCCTGATACAAAGCTATTTTGTCCCCCATGCCTAAGAACTTGCATGCCACGTTGAGCAGGGGTGATGGGTGAGAGAGGGGCAGGTATCTTTAGTCCTGTCTGCCCTTAAAAACTCTCCAGTGTTTATGGGCTCTGCTCGGCACAAACAGCAAAGGCTGTTCCTACTCAGAGTGGATCCGCAGGGCCCGATCCTTTCCTAAATGCACCAAACCTTGCAAGTGGCTGAGGTCTGCTCTGGTGAGTCTTCCCTGCCAGCAGCACACATGGGAAACGATAAGCTGGGGAAAATTGGCAGAAAAGGAGAAAAAACCAAATGGGCTAAGCTGGGGGGAGTCTGAGCCAGCTGCTGCAGCAAGCAGAGTGGTTGGTGGCATCACGGTGGCATCAAATGTGACAAGAGTCAGCTCTGGAAGCCCAGCAAACCACTCTCTGCCTCTTCCTGTGCCAGGTTCGGGGCGAACTCTCCGGGAGACTGTCCTGGAAAGTTCGCCCATCCTCGCCCTGCTGAACGAGAGCTTCATTAGCAGCTGGTCACTGGTGAAGGAGCTGGAGGAGCTGCAGGTGAGTGTCACGGCCACATCTGCCACCTTTGCTTTCGGGGCTTGTGTGCAGGTCTGGAGCCCTCAATATAGGGCTGGTGAAAGTATTGTGTGCAGGTCTGGAGCCCTCAATATAAGAAGGACGTGGACCTGATGGAGAGGGTCCAGAGGAGGGCCACGAGCACCTACGAGGGGGATGGAGCACCTCTGCTACGAGGACAGGCTGAGGGAGCTGGGGTTGTTCACCCTGGAGAAGAGGAGGCTCCGGGGAGACCTAATAGCGGCCTTCCAGTACCTGAGGGGGCTACAGGAAGGCTGGGGAGAGCCTGTTTAGAAAGGGCTGCAGTGACAGGACGAGGGGCAATGGCTTCAAGCTGGAGGGGAACAGATTTAGACTGGAGATGAGGAGAGGGTTCTTCACTGGGAGGGTGGTGGAGCACTGGAACAGGTTGCCCAGGGAGGTGGTTGAGGCCCCATCCCTGGAGATATTCAAGGAGAGGCTCGACGAGGCCCTGGGCAACCTGGTCTAGTTGGGGGTGTCCCTGCTGACTGCGGGGGGGTGGGACTAGATGGCCTTTGGAGGTTCCTTCCAGCCTGGGCAATTCTATAAAATTCTATAAATTCTATAAAGCAGACAGTGCTTGGCACGGGGGAGCTCACCCCTGTGCCAGGGGGGGATTTCGGTTCCAAACCCTCCGTGTCCCAGCGATTGCAGGGGCCAAGCAAACACCAGATGGAGGCAGGCTGAGAAAATGGCACAATGACCCCCTTCACTCTGTCCTGGTGCCAATATTAAACGCTAAACCAGATGCTTCGCTGTGAGATGGCCCTGCCCAAGGCCATTTGTGCCATCAACAAACTGACTTCTCTGTAACCCAGGGAGCAATCAAATACTGTCTGAACCCGGAGCCTCCTGGTTGCACCTTTCCCCACTTATCGACCCATCCCTGGGCCCGTGCCATCAGCTGGGGTCAGGCACGGAGCTGGAGACTCTGGGAAAAGCTGGGAAAAGTTGGTGTGGCTGGGAACTGCTAGTGATGGGGCGATTTTATCCTTCGGGGAGAAAAACTACAGCTGAAAAGTGAGGGGGAGATTGACTGAAGGGGAATAGTAAAGCAGATGGTGAGAATGGAACCAGTTACTACCGTGCTGCAGAGTAGCTTTTGGGTCTCCCTCCTCCTCCTCCTGTGCTCACTGTAACTCCTCCCGTGCTCTTCTGCCGGTTCGGGTGTGTGCCAACATGCTCCTTTGGGGTCTCCTTACAGAGCAACAGAGAGAACGAGTTCTACAGCAAGCTGGCTGACCTGCACCTGGAGAAATACAACTTCCCCGTGGAGATGATCATCTGCCTCCCCAACGGCACGGTGGTGCGTTCCTTATTACCCCTTTAGCTGGGCTTGGCTCTGCCCCATCAGGATGTGCTCTTTTCAGGGTCATCTGCAGACCCTGAAGTGAGTGGCTGCTCCCCTGGCCATTCCCTGGCTCCTCAAGGCCATAGTCCCTCAGGGTGCTGTGCTCTCAGGGGTGCTGAGGCAGACAGACAGCAGCTCCACCAAGAAACCTGAAACAAGTGTCTTTTTATTCAGAGACAGAACAACAGCTGCCCTGGGCAAGGGGGGGTAACAATCAGACTTGGATCAAGTGCCTTCCTGTGTTCCCTCATTGTCCCTGGTGGGAGTCAGGGACCTTTGGGAAGCCATTGTCGCTTGTTTCCTGCACCCTCTGTCCCTTGTGCTCACGCTTTGGAGAAAATCTCTCCTTATCAGCACATTCTGGCACATTTCTCTCCTCTGCGGCAGAGGATCCTGATGGGGCCGGTCTGATCCTGCCCCACACTCACAGATAGTAGCCAGTAACACATGCAGGGACTCCGTGCTGGGGCTGGGGGCTGGTGGGTGGCTCCCCCTCACCCTCTTGAGGTTGCTGTGGTCAGTGGCCACGTGTTCTGGCCTTTAAAGTCTCCTCTCCTGGTCTCTTTTCTTTCCCAGATTCACCACATCAATGCCAACTACTTCCTGGATATTACTTCTATGAAGCCTGAAGATGTTGAAAGCAGCATCTTTAGTTTCTCAACCAATTTTGAAGACCCTTCGACTGCAACTTACCTCCAGTTCCTGAAGGAAGGACTGCAAAGAGCAAAACCCTACCTGCAGACCTAAAAACGGAGGCACCTGAGTGCCCCACAGAGATGGCCAAAGACTTCAGAGCTCTATTTTGATTACAGAAATTCTTCCTCATCTTCATGCCAGACATTGACGTTGAGGTGCAGACACTCCCAGGCTTTGCTCTGGGTGCTGGTTTGAGGCTAAGATTCGAGTGAGACCAGTTTACAGATCACCAGTTGCCCTTTTGAGGTCAGGCAAATTTTTACAGGAGTGAAAATACTTGAACCTATAAATGTTCTCCATCCATACACCTTGGGTTTGCTGCCCACCCCCGTGTTTTCCCAGCTCCTGCTCAGACTCTGTGGTGAAACCTGTGGAACAGCTGGACCAAGTGTCACCCAGAGACCCCAGATCTCCAGGACTGGACTGTGTTGAACCTTGGAGAACAGTGTTGTGACCGAACACTGGTGGTGAGCACCTGTGCCCTGTGGGTGAAGGAAAGAATCCAGCAGAGCTGGGAAGCTCCCTCCTGGCACCCGGTGTCCTCCACACCTCCTGCCCGCTGGCTGGGATGCCAGCTCTCCACCAATTTAGGGATGGTGTCCTCCACACCTCCTGCCTGGTGCCTGGGATGCCAGCTCTCCACCAATTTAGGGACAGCAGTGGTGTGATGGGACTGGAGCTGGTAACGTGTAGACAGGAAAACAGAGGAGGTGGAACTGGAGATTTGAGCTCTGGTGTAGCCCAACCCCCAGGATCCCTGTGTGACAGGGTGGGACAGAGCTCTCACTGAGGTTCTGTGCATCCCAGGGGGGTGCTGAGGTTGGCAGAGTGGATCGGGGACGGAGAGGAGGGCAGGAGAGGTGTGGTGCACCTCAGAGTCGTCAGGCGTGGATTAATTAGATGGAATTAGGAGCCAGAGCCCCCCGTTAGCTCCAGCGGTGCAGAACATGGGACAGGGCAGTGAGCAGTGTCCCCAGGGCTGCTCCCACCCCACCAGCACCCAGAGGTGTCTCCTCGGGGCTGGTGGAACCCTCCATCCTTGTTTGCTTTGAGCTTTGAGGTTCCCTTTGGGAACAGGAGGTTCAGCATCACCCCGAGAGCAGGAACTGGCTGGGAATGGAGCAGTTTCCAAAGCCAGCAGTACTAAAAGAAATTTTCAGGAGATTTTTTTCCAAAGAAATCGTTCAGACAGAACGCCCTTGTCTTACCTGTAACCACCCCCTGAGCAGCTGCTCCTACTCTGTACCAGTCCCGGCTACAGGGTGAGGACAATTTGGGGCAGGAAAGGTTAAATGAAACGGGTTTTTAAGCATATTCCTGTAGGGAGGTGAGGAGACAAAGCATCTGCCACAGATGGCTGCAAACGGCCATGGCTGTTGATGCTTTTTCTCCTCTCTGAAGCACAATTTTGTTGGACCAAATCAAATCGAGAGGGGGGGAAAGCTGATTTTTTTATTTTATTTTTTTTTGGAAGGGGTGTTTTCATTCCTGGGGCTGCAGGACCCGGGAGGAACCCCGGGGGTGGCCATTCCCCTGTCCCCACCCTGCCCCAGCCCTCCTGGAGCTTAGATGGACCTCTGGGCTGAACCAGCGTAGCTTCACTAATTGCTCTGAGGGTGATTAATTTCCCCCTGGAGTGTTTCTCAGCGTCGGCTTTATAACTATGCATTAGCTCTGCACTTTCTGTGACCACAGCCTTGGATCTGGTGGCTCTTTTCAGCTGCACAAAGTGCCAAAGCCTCGGGGGCAGCACTGGAGACCCCGCTCCTGTCCCACCAGCGGTGACATCCCCTCCGGGGACTTTCGGTCTTGTCCTTGATTTTTTGAGGGGGGAATTTTGGCCTCATCCTTTCGGGGAGGCAGCACCACAGCGTGGGGCAGCCCTTCTCCTGAGGTATTTCTGGTGCAGTGGAAGGGGCTGCAAAAGGGCAGGGATTCATTTTTTTGTCTTTCCAGGCTTGGAAAACCAGGAGGAGCCCCTCTCCCAAGGTGGGGATCCCACCGGGATTGATTTTTTGTCTTTCCAGGCTTGGGAGACGCGGCAGGAGCCCACCTCCCATCGTGCAGCCCCTGGAGCTCAGGTGGAGCCTGTGACAGTCCCAGGGTGAGCCCAGATCCTTGGGGAACCCTGGGAGAACCTCGATTTTCCTGGAGCCACCTCTGGGGGGGACACACACACACAGCTGTGTCCCCCATTAACCCATTAACTGCCAACCTGCCCAAGGGATCTCTGGCTCCTGTGCAGAGCCCACCCCGGGGCAGCTCTTTCCCGAGGCTTTTATTAACCCGTGCCAGGCTTTTTGTTTTGTTTTTTAGGTTTTTTTTTTTGCGTCTCCTGTTTGTAAACTTTGTAAAGTTTAATTTCCGATGGGTTTGTGGTGCCTGGGCCGGGGGGCAGAGCTGTTTCCCCCC
>NW_015090900.1:837739-855952 GCF_001431845.1 Calidris pugnax
ATGTCTCCGCCAGCGAGGCCCCGGCGGGGGGGGGAAGCGGTTCGGTGCCCGGTCGGTTGTAGCGGCGTTTCTTTAAACCCATCATCCCCCCCACCCTCGGCCTCCTGCAGTCCTTGCCTCCTCCGGGACGGGCGCTGGGGGGGTGGTACCGGTGGGGGCCGCCATTACGGCTCCACTTCCGGGGGTGAGGGCGGCGGAAGTGCCGGGGGCGGGTTCTACTTCCGGGGGATGGCGGCGGAGGGGAGGGCGGCGGGACCGAGCGCCCCTCAGGTACCGGGGGGGACACCGGGGCCGAGGGGAGCGGGGTAGGAACCGGCCGAGGGGTCACTGCTGCCCGCGGGGGTGTGGGGAGGAGGCTGGGTTGGACGCGGGGGGGGCCGCTCCGTGCGGACCGGCGGCCCCGGGGAGCGCCCGCAGCGACTGGGTTCTGTCCCGCAGTGAGAAGCGGCGGGGAGCGGTGGGGGAAGATGAGCCCGGGCCGCGGCTGTGGGAGCCCCAACACCCAGCGCTGAGCCCGCCCCGGCCGCCGCCAGAGCCAGAACCGGAGATGGCAGCGGAGTCGGTAAGTGGAACGGCGGAGGGAACGCCGCCCCCGCCGGCAGGAACCAGGCCCCTTCTCTCCCTCCCACCGGGGGCCCTTCTCTTCCACCCCCCCGGGGCCCCTTCGCTCCCTCCCGCCGTGGCCGGTAGCCAGAGGGCCGTCCCAACTCGGGAGGTTGATTTTTAAACACACACCAAGGCTTTGAGACCCGGCGTTGGGTGGGGATCACCCGGCTCCGGTGGTAAATTCGTTAACGGGTTTGTTGTGGAATGAGGAAAATGAGCCGGTGGGATCCCCGTTTGTGGCTGTGCAGAGTCCCTGCTGCCTCCTGTCACCAGAGCACGAGATGGCCATAAAACTGTCAGAGGGGAACGCGGTCAAAGGACAGGACTTCACCTTTTGAATCCATTTCAGAAGAACCCAGAGATCACTCAAACATCTGCTCTCTCTGAAAACCCCCAGCAGGGCTGATCCCATCGGCCCTCGGTTGGGACAGGCCTTTCATCCACTTGTCACTTTGCTGTCACCCAAAGAGACGTTCGTGGTCTTATCGGTGCCGCTTGTGTTACAGATCATGGGGAAATGAGAGTGTTCCTTTAAATGGGACTTTCTTCTGATTTAGTTTTTCTCCTGGGTCCTTCGTCTTACACTGTTTTCCTCCTTTTGGTGTGTTTTCATTTGGAGCTCAGTGTCCGTTACCAAGTGCTTTTGGTTTTCAGTCTTGAAAATACTACAGCTGTGTTTAAAATGCCCCTGAGTAACTCCCTGACTTTGTGTGTTCAGCCAAAACGCAGTGGTGTGGAATGAGGCCCTTAGTTCTTAGCGGGTTGCAATTAAAAGCATCACTCAATAAATAAAGAGGCAGAGAGCAGAGCTCTTGAGTAGATTGTATAGGACGATTTCCAAGGGCAACTAACTTGAAATATTAATTGTATCATATGACTTCTTGTAGACGATCCCCATCTGGCAGAACAAACCCCACGGCTCAGCGCGCAGCGTTGTCAGGAGGATCGGCTCAAACCTCCCCTTAAAACCCTGCCCCAGAGCAACCTTTGAGGTGAGCAGACTCAGAAGGGCTTTGGTGATGGCCAGTAGCAACCTGCTCTTCTGTCAGCCACGTGTGTCTGCAGAGCTGCATTCACAAAACTCACGTAGCAGGACAGTTAATTTTAAGATTTTTTTTTTTTTTAGATTTTTTTTTTTTAAATTGTGTTCTTGTAAATTGATTACTGACAGCTTGAGGAAAATCCCTGCTCAAGCAGTGTCCGTGGGCTGGGTCAGGAAGCTGGAGGGGACAGAAACACGGAGTTGTGGAACCAGCCCTTTGTTGCGTGACCTCCAGCCCTCCGGGGCCGTGTTTCCTAAACAGTAAACCAGGGTTTATGGAAAGGTTTTCTGTCACTGTTTAAGCTCAAGGGCAGCGCTGGGACGTGCAGTGTGGCACGTGGCCTTGGCAGCATGAAGCTGTATCAGGTGTCCCTCTGCTGCTGGGTGTCACGGAGCACGGCAACACGTGCCAAAGCCGACACGTTTGGCTGCGTTTCCGTGACAGATCCAGCCACCCAGCCGTGCGGAGGAGAGAGGCTGTGACAGCCCCTGCAGCACATCTGGGAGACATCTGCAGGGTAGAGAGGCTCTGCAGAGAGATCTCGACAGGCTGGATCGATGGGCTGAGACCAATGGGATGAGGTTCAACAAGGCCAAGTGCCAGGTCCTGCACTTGGGTCACACCAACCTCAGGCAGCGCTACAGGCTGGGGGCAGAATGGCTGGAGCTGCCTGGCAGAAAAGGACCTGGGGGTGTTGGTCCACTGTCGGCTGAACATGAGCCAGCAGTGTGCCCAGGTGGGCAAGCAGGAGACAGGACCAGCGTCTCCTTAATGGAACTCTTTTCTCCTTAGGAGGAGACAGGACCAGTGTCTCCTTAATGGAACTCTTTTCTCCTTAGGTCCTACCAAATGTTTCGGAGCTGTATTTAAATGACGTCCCTCCAGTGCCCACCCTGGCAGACATCGTGTGGATAGCAGCAGATGATGAAGAAACATATGCCAGAGTCAGGTTGGTTTCCTCTGTCTCCGCTGCTCCTTGTGTTTATCCACTGGTTTATTTACCTGATCCGGTGCCAGTTGAAAGACATTTTCCACAAGAGACAGGAAAAAGAAAATTGGGCAAAGGACTCTGGGAGGAATTCCTGTAGGAAGTGCTAAGAGCTCGTGCTGTGTTTTCCTCACCGAAGGATCTGTAATCCCCTGATCTGTGGTGTTTTCTGGTTCAAAAGCTGAAGAGTTGAGTTCTCCTGGGGTTGAAGTGCTGTGTCCCCAGGACTTTGGCTCTGGGGAGGTGAACTTTTGTCCTTCCTGATCCGGTGCCAGTTGAAAGACATTTTCCACAAGAGACAGGAAAAAGAAAATTGGGCAAAGGACTCTGGGAGGAATTCCTGTAGGAAGTGCTAAGAGCTCGTGCCATGTTTTCCTCACTGAAGGGTCTGTGCAGAGTAATCCCCTGATCCGTGGTGTTTTCTGGTTCAAAAGTTGAAGAGTTGAGTTCTCCTGGGATTGAAGTGCTGCGTCCCCAGGAGTTTGGCTCTGGGGAGGTGAACTTTTGTCCTTAAAGCTGGGCGATAGTAATAGGTACCTTGTGAAAGATAAATCAGACTTTGAAATAGAGGCAAAAGTTAATGGATAAGTGACATTTCCTATGTGCACCCAGCCCAGCATGGAGGCACAGCCACCAGGAGAGAAGTGACTTGGAACCACGTGAGCACCCCCGGGCTTTTGTCCCTGTGTCCTCTCACCACATCTTGTGCTGCTGGGTCGTGATTTCTGTGACAGGTTTTCTATTCCTTGTCACGTAGAGAGAGCACATACAGCAGCACAGCACAACTATACGGTGGTCCATAGAGTGGCACAGACAGACAGTGGCTTATTTCATGGTGTTGAAGTCTTCTGCTGTCCCAGGGTGGAGCATTGCCAAGTGTTTTTGTCACAGAGGGGTCTGGGCCTTGTAAGTGACCAACAGGGTGTTTTTTTTCCCTGTAGAAGTGACACTCGCCCGCTGAAGCACAAGTGGAAGCCGAGTCCCTTCACTGTCATACAGCGAAACGCTTCGGTGCCCAACCTGAGGAAGCAGGAGGAGAAGCTGCTGGCCTTGAAGAAACCTGGTTTACCAGCCCTGAGCCGAACAACGGAGCTGCAGGACGAGCTGAGTCACCTCCGGAGTCAGATCGCGAAAATAGTGGCTGCAGAGTCAGGTAGGAATATTTTCACAGATTCCAGCTTCGCTTTGTTTCACGAGAAGGGCTGAGTTAATTAACCCTGTCGTTTCCTCCCTGCAAACCAGACTCCTGTTGTGTTTCCAGCAGAGCTGTGGCTCCTGTTGCTGGGATGCCATCTGTGGTGTCTGCTCAGTGCAGGTTCTGTGGTCAGGTGTTTGCATCTGTGTCACTGGAGGGTTCCAGCTTCTTATAAAGAAATATCAAGTCCTGTTTGTGACCCCATTTGATCTGGAGGCCAACTTGTCTCAAACACCTTGTCTCATGAAAATATTGATGTATTCTTGCCATTTCTGCCCCACATTGGCCATGAGCACGAGGGTTATGTCTGATTTGGGGAGAAGTGAGAATTAGTGTTTGTTTCTGGTGAGAAAATGCCAGTGCTGCTTCTGTAGCAAATGAGGTATTTGGGGAAAAGCCTGAACCGATTTATTTATTTCCTTTAGTAAATTTGTGTGCAACTAAAAGCCATGTTTTAGCCACAAAACTGAACTGTGAGGAAAGAGTTTTTCTCCTTCTTTCATGGCGTTTCCTGTATTCTCAGCTCTGGAAATGTGACAATATTTGGTAGGATCCAAATCCCAGTGGTTCTACAAGTCATCCTAAAACAGTGGCTGGTTTAGAGTGTGGAATCTGGGAAGAGAGAAGTGCCTTGGTATCTATTTATGGAGTTCTCAGAAGGCAGAGCAGCTGATCTCCCAACTCAAAAACATTGAACAGTTTTGCAAACTAAAGGAATTTAGTCCTCCTTGAAGAGAGTTTTTCTTAAAAGCTGCATTTCTTTTATGCAGAATACTTTTGCCAATAACAAAGGGGCCAGCTGTGTGGTGGCTGCTTCCCAGAGGAAATGAAGGACCTACCATTCTTCCCATTACTTAAAAACAACCAACCCAAACAGGGTTGTGCCACACTCGAGATGATATCAGGCGGGTTAATTCCTGTTTATGATGGGTAATGGCAGCTGATGAAACCTTCCTTATCTTACATCTTGCAAATCCCTTTTTAATTCCCCAATTGCCGCTCTGCGCCGGAGTGAGCGCACGAGACCAGATCTCTTGTGATCTGCTGAAGATGATGTGATCATCTAATTGTTGTAGCCCCAAGGGACCTGTGGCTTTAATGACTGCTTATATTTAGTCCAGCTTTCCACGCACTTCAACGTGAAGCAGAGTTGAGGTGTTTGATTCAGTTGAAATTCTGGTTTCTACAGGGGAGACTTGGGCTTCTTTTTCACTTCTGTGCCATGGTCGGTGGACTCGTAAGAATCTATTTGATATCGATAGTGTAAATGCCACCACGTGAGAATATATGTGATGGTTTTAGTGTGTGAAGTTGTATTTGGATGAGAGATTTCTTCACTTCCATGGTAAAATGCACGTGGTGGTGTTTCTTGTCCCCTTTGGTCCTGTCACAGAGCACAGGACCCCGTGTGCTGCTGGAAATGAACCCTCTTGGAGGATGAGGGAGCCACGTTACCCTCAACTCTGCAGGGAAAAAGCATAAAACAAGGCATCACAGATGTCCCCTTCAGAGAGGCTGCGTGTGTCCTCTTTCTTCTTCATCCAAAATGAGAGGAACAACCAAATTGCAATAAAGAGCAGGGGAATTTCTGTGATTTTTTTTCTTATTTTTCCTTCTAAGTGTTGTCTCGGCTCTAGAGCTGCTCAGGCTGACTGGGGAATTTCTGTGATTTTTTTCTTATTGTTGTCTCGGCTCTAGAGCTGCTCAGGCTGCGTGCTGGAAAAGTCCTCTTTAATTCAAGGAGAGTAATAATGAAGAAAATTAGAGGTCCAGATGGGAGAAAAATGATTTAATCATTTAATACCTTTTTCTCTCCCTCTCTGCTGAGCAGAGTGCCTGGTTGTTATCAGCTGGCATTTGGGAACAATTCCTATTGACTTCCCGGCCCCTGAGTCAATACCCGGGAGCTGTGATTTAGGGCCTGGCTGGAGCTCGGTCCTCTGATGGAGGAGATAACCATTTAGCAGGCTTATTTTGGAAAGATTGATGTCAAAAAAAGAAATATTGTGCAATCTGCTTTATTATATACCGTTAGAGAAATCCCTTAATTGGAAATTGATAACTATCTACAAGTTTACTCATGAGGCCAAGGGCATTAGTGCTTTAAGGTAGAGTTTGTTTTCAATACAGGAAGGTTTTTTCAAGGAGATGTGGACCTCTCCTTGGTTTGTTGGTTGTTTTACCCTGGAAATATCTAACTCATTTTAATTTAATAACACTCAGAATTTATGTAGCTGTTCTTACCCTCCCTGCAGTTTAAAGCACGAACAAATAAATCCCATCTTCCCTGTGGAATAGGTGGGTGCTGTTGTCACTGTTGTCATTTCCAGATGGTGATACTTTGCAGAACAGGTCAGGATGCTGCAGTCACAGGGGGAATTGCTGTCACCTGGTGTAAAATACTGGAGCTCCCAAACCTGCTCTGCATCCTCACTGGGAGTAGTGGGCATGGGGGAAGGAGCCCGAAAGGAAAAGGCAAACAGTTCTCAGGGAGATGAAGAGAAAGAGGAGAAAAGACAATTAAGAATTGACATTTTGACACAAGCTCCGTCACCCTGAGCAGCAGCTAAATCTCTCTTCTTCCACTTCTTATGTGTAAAAGCTGAAAAAATAAACATTGCCTGATTTCTGCAGGTGTTTGAGCTGGAGGGGTGATACGGTGATGGGCGCGACAGGAATGGGGACACGTTAGGGGTTGGTGGGATAAAAGGTACTGGAGAAGGTCCTGTGGTGCAGCCTGGTGTTGTAGGAAACAGGGTGGACGTAGAGGGTGACAGAAAATATGATGAATTTGTTTTCTTAGAGTGAGGGGGAGGGTGGCTTATGATGCCTCTTGATTCCTATTCTCTTGTTTTGGGGGAAAAAAATACCTACCTGGTTTGGTATTAGCTTATCTATCCACCTTATTGTTTTCTTTTCCAGCTTCTGCTTCGTTAACACCAGATCTATTATCTCCAGGAAGTTCAAATGCATCTTCTCCTTTACCTTGTTTCGGACCCTCTTTCCAATCTACAACTTCCTTTGTCATCAGCGATATCACGGAGGAGGAGGCAGAACTGGAAAGCCCCGACCTGCCCTCGGTCTCCCTGCTCTGTTCTGCCGCCTCCGAGTGCTGCAAACCAGAACCAAAGGATCCTGAGGAGGAAGACTCCGTGTCCCTCTCGAAGGCCAGCAGTTTTGCCGACATGATGGGCATTCTCAAAGACATTCATAGGATGAAGCAGAGCAAAGACTTGTAAGTGCTTCCCTAATTTTATTTTATCTGGTTCCTTTTGTTGGTCAAATCATTGGAGATGGCATTCACTGCTTGTTGATTCTGCTCTATTTTCATGCTTCACAGCGGGGAAATACCTGTTTATAGCAGAATTTGCATTTATGGGTTGGTTTTTTCTTTAATGCTGACTTATCTGCCTGGATAGAAAGCAATGGAGGGGCACTTAAACCAATTAAGCACCACGTTTGGCTGCTTCAAATCGTTCACCTGAAAAAAAGAAAAAAGCCAGATGAAAACCAGTTTGCCCAGATGAAAACCAGAACCGTGTTACTGGTGACCATCAGAGGGCCAAGGCTGCTCCCTCTGCTTGCACTGGTTCCAGGTGCTGGGATGGTTCTGCAGAGCCAAGGGGTCAGGAAGCTCAGCAGCGTTTTCCACACGCGGCACGTGCAGGAATTAACAGGCAGAGCTTCTCAGCTTCTCAGCTTTTGCATCCGAGCGTGGGCAGAGTGAGTTTTCACTTGTCTCCTGATGAGTTTACACATTGATCACAAGAAGGGCCTCAAGCTGCTGCCACTCCAGCTGCTGCCAGGATTCTGCCCAGCAGATAAAGTAGTTTCTTTAATCTTAGCTGCGCTGCCTTCGCTTTTACATGTGAAATCACAGCCATACACTTCAGTTCCCACATTTTTTCCAGCCAGAAGATCTACCCAGCCATTATGTTGTGTGAGTTAAGATTCCTGGCCAAAAATAGCATGTTGTGTGATGGCTGTTCACGATTTCTATGCCAAATTCAGTTTAAAAGAAATCAAATTCTTAGCACTGAAAAAATTACAGAGTCAAGTGAGAGAAATCTGTTCAGGTTGTACCCAGCCTGAATTCACAGAACTCACAGAACTCACACAGCATCCCCTTGTGCTCCTCTTTTCCTAAGTGTTAAATATTACTCAAAGCTTTAAAAGCTCACTTGTTTTATCTAACCCCCTAGAATCTTTCTTGATGGTGAGTAGAATTCATGCACCAGGGATTAATTGTTCCTCCTCTTTCTTCCTGTCTGTTGCAAAGCAGTGCTTTGGGCACCCAAAATTCTGAATTATTAGTCAATGGGAGGGAGGATTCTCCGCTGCTGTGTGTGACTGGGCCACGTTGGCCCAGCAGAGGTTTGGGTTTGGCTGTAGGTAACTTGTCTGTGCCACTCCAGTGCTCATTTGGTGGCTCTTTTAAATCCAGAAGAGTTTGCAGATGCTTCACGTTGTGACACGCAACGTTTTAATCTTATCAGAAAGGTGTGTGCCTCTGGGACTCAGCATTCACATGGTACAATGTAATTATCAATCTTTTAATTAGTGCAGACCGGTATGTCAGCCTTCTGTGGAAGCAGACTTTGCAGAGTAAGAAAACTGCCACCATCTCTGCCAGATGAAGACAGAGAAATGTGTGTTATTCAGGGGGGGGGAGAATTTATACAAATACAGACTCCGGTAGGGAGAGCTGAGGCATTTCTTACCCCCTGCCTGGATTTGCCAGCGAGGCTCCTGGCAGCCCGGGCACAATCACGAGGAGCCTGGTGCTGACAGGGGGAGGCTGTTTGGAAAGTCTTGGAGGAGGCCTGGAGCAGATCCACAAGGGAGAGGCAAAAATGTGACTTGTGTGTGTGTGTGTTCATTAGCCACAGCCCAGGCCAGGGGCTGGGTGGTTGGCGGTTGTTAGACTGATACTGGGATAATCCACTCTATCACCCCCTGTGTCTGGTAGTTGTGGGGTGCACAAGTGTGTCCCCAGCAGCTGTGTAGCTCAGCCTGGAGGTGACAGGGACTGTTGTGATATAACAGGGTCACAATTCGACTTCAGTTTCCTTGAGGGAATGTCTGAGACCAGCAGGTGATGGGTGATGGTGTCTGATCTCCCTTATCCTGGTGAGCTGAGTGGGAGGGAGGGGGGCGTTGTGCTCAAGGTGGGATTTACCAACAGCGCTGATTTGGAACATCTTAGGAGATGGAGGAGAGAGAGGATTTTGTACTGGGGAGTTCCTGCAGGAGGGAGAGCTGCCAAATCCCTCCTCGCTGGGGCACAGCGGGCAAAGGAACTGAACCACTGGGACCCCTTTCTCCCCTGTGATGGCTCAACTGGGTGATGCTGCTGCTGCTTCCATCAGGGCCAGGAACACTGGAACAGAAAAGCTGGAGGCTCTTTCTTCCTACAGCTGAACCGTTTTCCTCTCATCTCTTTTTCTATCTCAGCCTCTCTTGCCTCCTACAGGCAACAGTGATGGTTTAGGACACGGTTATTACAGCTTAATTAAAGCCGTTTGAAGAATCACAGGTAACTGAGAAAAAAAATCAAATTAAATACACCATGGATGTTCATTAATTGATGAGCTTTAATTCCTAGACACCATCCTGCAGGGTCCCTGCAGGGTTATGAGCAGCCTGTGCTAGAAGCTGCTGGTGTTGCGTTGTGGTGGTGTCCGTGTGCTGCTTAAAAGGATCATGTCCTCTTTAAGTGGATGAAGGTACCAAACGATGCTTAAGGAGATAATTACTTAGGTGCTTTCTCTGATGTTCCTGTTTAGGACTTGGTGCTTAAACACAACCTTGGAAGCTTCAGGGATGAGTGGGAAGCGCTTGCAGGAATGTGTGTGTGTCCGTGATTGTGAACTAGTGTCTGTGGTGGCTTCTGTGGGGGGAACAGCCGAGGGCTGTGCCCGTGGAGGGGGGACAGGGAGCATGAGGAGCTGCTTGGACTGTGAGTACTCCTTTATTTGTGAGTATTGTTGGTGTGGAACAGCTTGATCTTTCCATGATTGTCCTTGGAGTGGCTGTAAAGACACAGGTTGAGTGCTGGGGCTCCGTGGTGCTGGGGCTCCATGGTGCTGGTGGTCGTGCCCGGCTGTAGGACATTGTACCCTTTGGTAGAAGAGGTTGCTGGTCTCACCCCAGTCTGGGTTCTCTGTCTCTTCACTCATCCCAGGAGAGCTTTTCCAGGTGATGGGCACAGCTCGAGGCTGTGTCGGCGCTGTCTCTCCTCATTGCTGTCACTGTCACTGTCACCTCCTCCTCGGGCTGCCTCGGTTCCCCCCGTCCCTCTCCGGAGGCAGCTGAGGACACGGGGTTCACCCTGGTGGAAGGAGGGGTCTGGGGAGGGCTCTAGACCTTGTGCCCTGTGCTCTCTCTGCACCTTTTTCTGAAGGAACAGTTCTGTCTGAAATCAAGGGCGTGATTCTGGCTACAAAATCAGCTTTTATGCAACTGGAAATTAATAACTTGGATCATACATGTGAGACGGCGCTGAGGGGAACCTGGAGCAGCTTCCACTAAAAGCCTTCGCTGTTCATTTTTGAACTAAGCCCCTCCTGAGCACACATGGAAATACTTTGCAGGGGATTTTTTCATTTAGGAATGTTTAAAACACCCATAATATTTTCTGACCAAGGGAGGATTTCAGCTATTTTAAAAAAAAAAATATAAAGGTTAAGCTCTGAAGTTATTATTGCAGGTTCTAAACAAAACCTCAGTGAGCAATTCATGAGACGTGAGGAAAAAGAACCAGGTTTTGGCTTCTTGTAAAATAAGCTCATTAACACTTCCAATAACGAGCTGCTTGTCTGAACCTGTTCAAAGAGGCAGGGGCTTTGGTGACTGAAAGCTACAGAAAAACTGAAAGAAAAACTCAAGAGCAGTAGCAAAGCGGAGGGAAATCCGTATCAGCCCTCCCTTTAAAACACCTGTAATTCCCTGTATTTAAATATGAATATATATATGAAAGCATATACCCATTGTATGGCAAAATTAATGAAAAATGAGTTCTAGGACTTCGACTCAAACACTTGGAGGGTTACATTGAGGGGATGTAGGCTGGAAATCACTTGTGAATTTTATTTACTCACCTGTTACTAACAAAGGGCTGAATTTTTAGCTACTTTTTGTTGGTTTGTGTGGTTCTCACACCTCCATTTGTGACAAAAGCCGACTGAAAAGGCTGCAGGAGAACCTCTAGAAGGCTGTAACCAGGCTGTGAGCCAGGGGCTCCTAAACACTTCTCTTCACTAATTCTCTGTGTTTTTGTCTCCCTCCTCCCTCGTAGAAACCGAACTTCGATGAAGGAGGAGGACCCGGCCGTCCTTATAGCAGAAGTTCTGAGAAGAAAGTTTGCCCTCAAGGATGAGGATCTGGCCATGAAGGAGAAATGATGTTACTGTCATTAAACTCTGTAAGCAAAAGTGTTACGCACCCAAAATTTCCTCCACAGTAGCTGCCTTCCTAAGGATTGAGCCTTTTGCCTCTTTTAATTAGAAATGGTTTCTGCACTGGACACTTCCTTAGCAAAGACCCTACGGATTTGATGTGTTTTCCATGTATTGTTATATTTAAAAGAGGAAAAAAAAAAAAAAAACTTTTTAAGAAGATGGAAATTGTTTTCCACCTGTATTTTGATGTTGATTATTGATAAGGATCTTCTGACGAGTGCAATGAGTGTTGCTGGAGGACGTTCTTTCTACCTACGATTTTCCTTAAGTTCAAATTAAGCATTAACTTCTAACGGCCTCGTTAGGATATAACCAGTTACCACTTCCAGTATCGAGGGATGTCGAACATCCGCTTCTCTGTTCTGAGCACGGTACAGAGCTACTGAGAATAAGCTAATTAATTAACGCTTCCTCATCTGCAGTGGTTGGGAGGTTGTTGGATCACGGTGGTAAAAGGCGTCTTCCCCCCTGACTCCCTCAGACCCGACGTGGTCGATGATCAAATCTGGAGGATTCTGGCTGCTTTTAGCGCGTCCCGGGTACTTCTTCACTCACAAATGATCCCCACAGTTGCATGACAGAATGGCCCCGATTTCTTGCCAGTAATTTAATGTTTCATTAATAGTCCTCGTATTCAGATAATGTATTTTATTTAGCCTTCAAAAGGTCTATTTATTGAACCACCCATGCTAGGAACCCAGCACCCACCCCAGCGAAGGGAAGAAGGACCTTGGCACCGGCCGCAGTTCTCACTGACTGAAGAGGTTTCCTTCAGCTACACGTCCTCTGCAATGTTCCTCATGGCTGTATTTAAAGTATGTTTGGTTTTTTTTTTTTCCTTTATATAAAATGGAGCCTTAATAAGACAGTGGTTGTCCTTGAGATTGTTGGTGGTTGTCCTTGCAGCGTCCAAGCGTGTCAGCAGCGGGGTTCTGGGGAGGGTGGGGGCATTTCAGCTGCTGCTGGTGCTGCAAATGAACACGCTCAATGCCAAGGATTTTCTTAATCCTCCAGGCCCTCAGCCCTTGAAAAAAATTAAAGTCACCCCCCCACCTTAGAGCAGAGGCTTGTGTTGCCTCTGGCCACCCATCAGAAACAGCATTTACAACTTAATCAGCTTTACAGGGAGTTGTTGCAGCTCTCCCCCCCTCGGGAGCACACCAAGAGCCTCTGGATGGTACCATCAGCCTCTCTGTGTCCCAAAAAGGCTGCTCTGTGTAACGCTGTGGTGGGGATACACCTGCCTGTGGAGAAGGGGTCCCTGGGTGTAAGGGTGTAGCAGCAGGTCACTCCTGGCCTATGACACAGCTCCACTTTGGTCCACAGTAAATGCTGGCCCCAGGGAAGAGTAAAGACAGCTTAATGGCAACACCTGCAGTGTTGAAGACATAGTTAAGAAAAAAAAAAACAACAAAAAAACCAAAACAGTAGAAACCCAGGCTGTTGCTGCTGCCAAAGCAGCTGTTCTGGAGTGTGGTCATGGTCACAGAGGGACACAGAGGGTTTTTGAGCAGCTGGTCCCACACCTCAGGGACAGACACAACCTAAAGCCCCGTCTGAAACGCTGCATGTCCCACAGCAGGGGATGATGTTGAACGAGCTGCACCGCAGCGAAGGGGGAGCTCCACTGCCATTATTAGTGAGATAAACCAGTACTGACCAGTCCTTACTGGGGCCCACAGAGCTTAGAAACCCAGGCTGTTGCTGCTGCCAAAGCAGCTGTTCTGGAGTGTGGTCATGGTCACAGAGGGACACAGAGGGTTTTTGAGCAGCTGGTCCCACACCTCAGGGACAGACACAACCTAAAGCCCCGTCTGAAACGCTGCATGTCCCACAGCAGGGGATGATGTTGAACGAGCTGCACCGCAGCGAAGGGGGAGCTCCACTGCCATTATTAGTGAGATAAACCAGTACTGACCAGTCCTTACTGGGGCCCACAGAGCTCTTCACCTCACTTGGGGCCAGACTGACAGACCCACCCTGGGGCTGTGACCCCCCCTGGGCACACCCCACTCCAGCCACAGGCCACCCCTGCCTGTCTGGCTTTAGACTTACCCCCAACAGACACACTGTGACAACTCCTCCTGTGATTCTTACTGTCTCACACCCCAGATGTCACCTACAAGGGGCTGGCACAACTGCAGTCCAGAACTGAGCCTAGAAAAACCTTTCAATTCAGACTTCCAGCACCCTAAGACAGATTAACAGCGGGCTTTCAGGCTAAACAGAACCCTGACACACACAAACAGCGGGCAGTACTAACACCTGTCTCACACCCCAGATGTCACCTACAAGGGGCTGGCACAACTGCAGTCCAGAACTGAGCCTAGAAAAACCTTTCAATTCAGACTTCCAGCACCCTAAGACAGATTAACAGCGGGCTTTCAGGCTGTACAGAACCATGACACACACAAACAGCGGGCAGTACTAACGCCAGAGCTTGGCCACAGGGGCCATAATCACCATTGAACCAGTCAGACCACTATAAACTGACTCCTTCAATATTGAATTTTTATTAACATCAACATTTCTGAGAACAAAAGAGGTCCTGCTCGTTGCGTGGGTCTACTACTGGCCAGCCCATATAGACATAAATAATGGGTACACTTACTCATACTAAAAAAATGCTTTCCTGAGGCTTCACAAGAGGTCGTTACGTGACCTGTTGGTCACGTAACGACCTCTTGTGAAGCCTCAGGCCAGAGCTTGGCCACAGGGGCCATAATCACCATTGAACCAGTCAGACCACTATAAACTGACTCCTTCAATATTGAATTTTTATTAACATCAACATTTCTGAGAACAAAAGAGGTCCTGCTCGTTGCGTGGGTCTACTACTGGCCAGCCCATATAGACATAAATAATGGGTACACTTACTCATACTAAAAAAATGCTTTCCTGAGGCTTCACAAGAGGTCGTTACGGGACCTGTTGGTCACGTAACGACCTCTTGTGAAGCCTCAGGAAAGGTCACTTACCAGTGTTTAATCACTCTGTTCCCTTCTGAATCCTGTGTGAACAGTAAATCGTAGCATGTGTCCAACTTGTGCTCCTCAGCTTCGCTCAAGCTCCCGTTGCCGGAGCAGCCCTTGGAGGGGGATGGAAGGGTCTGGGCACGGTGAGCGATCACCCTGTTCCCCTGGGAGTCCTGGGTGAAGAGCTCCCTGCAGGGACTGCCCCGTCCCTCCTGGGCTGATCCAGCCCCCACGTTGTGGTTGCGTTCTCTCAGGGGCTGCGCTCTGGCCGATCTCTGGGGAGAGGGATAAAAGCCAGCAGCACAGGTGCTGTCTCTCCTCAGAGTAGGATTTGTATTCTCAGTCTCAGTGAAATCAGTGAAAGAATTAATGCTACTCGATGGGTGTGGTTTCTTCTTCTCGTTTGCACCGAGTCTGGGTTGGAAATCGAGTCCAATTGTCTCCTCTGGGAGCAGCCTCCCCCCTCGTTTGCTGCTCACCGAAACTGTTTCTCCAGCAAATAAATCAGATGCGTTTCTGTGAGCGATGATGCGGTTGCCCTCCGAGTCCTGGGTGAAGCTGAAGAAGCAGGAATCCTCTCCCACCCCACAGGAGGCTTCGCTCGTGCCACAGGACTCCCCTTCTAACACCGAAGAGTCCGGCAAAGGGGACGGAGCAGGACACCGCGGCGCAGCCCGCGCCGTCCCCACCTCGGTGCTGAACGATTCCTTACGGCCTTCCTCCATCTGCGGCAAAGCCAAGATCTTCACAGGGGAAGCAGCCAAAGAAATACCTTTTTCTTTACATTTTGGGATGAAAGGAGACAGCCTGGAGTTTTCTTTATCATCTGAAAACAAGAGGGAATTGGTTAAAGCCAGAGCTGGCACACACATTTCTCAGGGTTAGTCACTCCCCCACAGCACCGTTCCTTGGGGCTTGACTCAGAGCTGCCCCTTCTCCGCTCCGTGGAGCAGTGACAGCCTGTCCCACACCAGCTGCGCTGCCACTGCCTCAAAGACCTCTCTCTGTTCAGCCAGGGCCACGATGGAACAGCAGCCTAAAACCTGGAGCAGTTCAAAAAAGTACAGTTCCCTCCCGTGAGACGCAAGAGCCGCATCTCCAGCTGCACCGGTCTTGGCTTCTCTGCCTTCCTCCTCTCAGCCATCCAGGCCCTTCACCTGAGACCTTCCCTTTAAAAGCAGCAGCTCAAAAGTTACCAAAAAAACCCACCCAAACCACAAAATCCCACAGTGAAACTTCTACATCTCACATTCATTGCCTGATGAAGGCATCACGTCCCCGCATTTGCTTCTGAAACCATTTATTATAAAAACCTAATATAACATCTCAATAAAATAGAGCTCATCCTCTATTCAGCATATGCTAAAAGGACAAAAATACAAATAAGAAATACTCTACATCTTAAATCCCCCAGACCTGTGACAAACAGCAGCGTTCAGTGAATCCAAACACACACAGCGACCAAGCGAGTGCAATCAATCGAGGGAATCACATGAAAAAGGAGAAAGCACACAACACATTCAAAAGGAGCAGCAATAACAAATCCAAAGAAAAAAAACTGTCAATGGCCCTGTCACAACATAAAAATTGTCAAATAATTAAATTGTACAATTTATGCGATGCCTCCCCTCATCTGCTGATTGCTGAACTAGGTTAATGTTGATGAATTAGCTGTGACACAACTCACAACACACAAACAGCTACACAATCCCACACTCCTGGCTCCCATACTCATTTAATTTCTCTTCATATTCATTAATTTGAGACCCACAGACAAATTCCAGTTTCCTGTATTCCAGAGCACAAAAGCAGCCTCACAGGCGCAGAGGTGGTGAGCTGGCTTAATTAGCTGAAATATTCCAGTTCCCTTGTGATTCCTTCATCTGGTTCAGTTTGGATTAAACACTGCATTCCTCAGAAAAGCCTTTGTCCAACCCCGTCACAAAAAGCTTTCCCCCCACACCTCCCGCTGACTCCCCTTCCAGGGGGGTTGTTTGAATCAAGTAACATTAATTTTCACTTCCAATAATAATTCCAAAGGGTGTTTAATTGACAACGTAGAGCTGTTATCGTTTGGAACAAACCCGGCAGGGAACGCCCTGCTCCTGCCCAGACCCACCCTGCCCCTGCCCAAGCAGCATTCCCAACTGGATTGTCCTTTATGGGATGCCATCAGGTGACCCAGAACTGGGTGTTTTGCCACCTGGACGGTTTCTATCAGTGCTTGGGCTGGGTCAGGCTTCCCAAAATCCCTCTGAAAACTCCACTTCTGCAGGGAGTAAAGCCCCGTGCGTTATTTAGAGCTCAGATTGCTCTGCAGTGAAGGCTGGCTGTGACCGCTGTCACTCACACTTTAGCCTAACACTAAAAGGTGCCTGCACTTAGATCAACCATCACAATAAAATTATTTCTGGGAATTCAAGCCTTTAACCTTCACCCTCATCACTAGAAAAGGTACTTTTTCTGCCTAATAAAGCTGACAAGGACCAAAGCGAGGTGATTTCCTATTACTGCCTGAAAATACTTTCCTGCAGGGTGGTTGGTGGTACCTGTCTGGGAGCTGAAGAAGGCAGAGATGGTGGTTTGCTTGGTGCGTGGCTGAGAGGATCTTGTCTGTGTGAAAGTGACCGAGGCCTGTTTCCTTTCCAGAACTCGACGAGATGCTTTCGACTTGGCTACCAGAGCCTGGGTAGGGAAAGAAACAAGTGGAAAATGAAGATACATCGTTAAAAACAATTCTACCTTTCTTCCAGTGTCATGGCGCAGTTCCTGCCTCTCTTAATGCTTCAGCTCTCCCTGTGACACCATCGAGCTGGGAAGGGGCCCATGGAGGTCACTTTGTCCGCCCCCTCCTCGGGCAGGGTGACCCTGAGCAGGAGGCTCAGGCCCAAGGCCATTGATTGTCCCTGTGTCCTGCTGCCTCTAAGCTCTGCGAATCCCATCCTGCCCCTCTGGCACCTCTTGAAATACCCCTGGATGGCACCCAGCCATAGAACCACAGGACGAGGTTGGAAGGGACCAGATCATCGAGTCCAACCATCAACCTAACGATGAGGAAGCCACCACTAACCCATGTCCCTCAGCACCAGGCCCACCCGTCCTTCAAACACCTCCAGGGACGGTGATTTCGCCAGCAGTGTGCCCAGGTGGCCAAGAAAGCCAACAGCATCCTGGCCTGTGTCAGGAACAGCGTGGCGAGTAGGGCCCGAGAGGTGATTGTCTTCCCGTACTGGGCACTAGTGAGGCCTCACCTTGAGTACTGTGTCCAGTTTTGGGCCCCTTACCATAAAAAAGACATTGAGGTGCTGGAGCGGGTCCAGAGAAGGGCAACAAAGCTGGTGAGGGGTCTGGAGCACAAGTCTTATGAGGAGAGGCTGAGGGAGCTGGGGGTGTTCAGCCTGGAGAAGAGGAGGCTGAGGGGAGACCTTATTGCTCTCTCCAACTCCCTGAAAGGAGGGTGGAGAGAGATGGGGGTCGGTCTCTTTTCTCAAGTCCCAGGCGACAGGACAAGAGGAAATGGCCTCAAGTTGCACCAGGGGAGGTTCAGGCTGGAGATTAGGAAGAATTTTGTCACGGAAAGGGTTCTCAGCCATTGGACTGGGCTGCCCAGGGAGGTGGTGGAGGCCCCATCCCTGGAGGTGTTTGAAGGACGGGTGGGCCTGGCGCTGAGGGACATGGGTTAGTGGTGGGTTCCTCATCGTTAGGTTGATGGTTGGACTCGATGATCTGGTCCCTTCCAACCTAGAAGATTCTGTGATTCCACCCCTTCCCCGGGCAGCCCGCTTGATAACCCTTTTGAGGAAGAAATTTTTCCTAATATCCAACCTAAACCTCCCAACTCGCCGCCAGCCCCTTCTGGCCCACACCACCGCGCAACCCCGCACCCCGGGGACCCACACGGGGGCCTGGGCACTCCCCGGCCGGCCCCAGGCCCCCCCCCCCCCCC
>NW_015090900.1:856132-860609 GCF_001431845.1 Calidris pugnax
CGCTCCTTCTTCCCGCCTCTCGCTCGCGCCGCCACCCCCGGCCCCACCGGCCGCCAACGGCCGCCGCGCGCGCTCGCGGTGGAGAGAGACCAATCCGAGGGGAGGGGCGGGATGAGCGGCAGGCGGAGCCCCGCCCACCACGGGCCGTGCCCTATATAAGGCGCCGGCCCGTTGAGGGGACAGCATGGCGGCGGGCGGCCTCGTATGGGCACTGGGGTGGGGACCGGGGGCTTCTCGGCAAGAGGGGGCCGAGTGGGGGCAGAGATGACCGGGCAGCGTGAAACGGGGGTTGCTGGAGGGGGAGCAGCACCATACACCTGGGGTTTTTCCCCACCACCACCTCATCTCATCATTACGAGCCCCAGCTGCAGGCCCAGCACAGGGCCCTCCCTTTGCCCCCTCTCCTCAGGTCAGGGTTGTTTGCTTCAAAGCAGCACAGCTGTGCCTGGCGCAGGGTCATCCACCCGGGGCTCAGCCTCCATCACATCAACCCCCCCTTCCATGCCCTCTCTGCGCTTCCAAGGACAAGGTCCTGTCTGTGTCACCGTGTAAAGGACAATGCCCTGTCACTGCCCAGATAGCCCTCTTTACTCCCTTACCCACATAAAAGGGGGCCTGAAATGACATTAAATAAAATTTCCTACCCTTGTTTGTGGTTTATACAAGCTCACCTTGGTCTGTTTCCATGGGTTGGATTCTGCCCCCGCTCATGGGCCTGGGGGGCATCTCCTCACCTTCTGCTTCCAAGCCCCTTTCCCAGCCCAGGGCTGCAGCGCTAACAACGGTTTGTTCCAACTGTTTATTCAGGTGAATTAAACCAGTGTACCATTTTAAGAGCGAGCTGGGACTAATTCTGAATTTAAAAAAAACAAAACACCAAACCAGCATAAAAAGCAGCTCCTACTTTCCCTTCCCTACAGAGCGCACCGCTGAGTTAACAGTTCGCCAAGCATTTAATTCCTCTTCTCCTCAAAGTTTGAAGCCAGATTCGCACCAGCATCACCACAGGCAGCTGCAGATCAACCGTTGGGATGAGCTCACCTGCTTCTCCTTGAGGGCTCTTATTCTTCTTTGAAGCTCAGTTTGTTCTTCACCTTCCTGGCCATGAAAGCGGCTGTGAGGACAGAGCAGGTGACAGTGAAGAGGCACAGGGCAGAGAAATTGTGTGCCAGATCACCCTGAAGCGTGGAATAGATGTGTCTCCTGGACTCATAGTCCAACACCACCCCCTCGATCTGCGCCAGCGTGCAGAGCACCAGGCACACATGAAAAATCTGATGGCTCTGGCCAAAGAAGTGACATTTCCCCGGGAACCACTTCTCGGGGTAAGGGTGTGAGAAAAAAAAGGCGCCGATGAGGAAAAACACCACCTGGCATTTGTGATACAGAAGGGCCGGGTCCTCCTGCTCAGAGGGCGGCGCGGTGAAGATGCGGTGGAGCACGGGGCTGATGTCCAGCACATAGGCCAGGCCGGAGGGCAGCTCCTGGCAGAGCCGGCTCAGGAGGAGAGCAGACTGGTGGTACCGGTACTTGGCGTAGCAGGAACCAGCGCAGGACAGCCAGGCTAACAGGACAGCTGCTGGCATGTAAAACCCCTTAATCTTCTCGTGCCAACTTGGCTCGATGGCGTAGTAGTAGTGCCCCAAAGCGCTGCCATACTGGTAAATGGCCACCCCCACGTAGTCCATGAAGAAGAAGCTGTAGTGCCAGAACTCGGATTTGGCCTGCAGAAGGTGAGCGAGGGTGCTGAAGGTCAGGTAGGTGATGGAGGCCACGATGATGATGAGGAGGGGTTGGGCGTGAAGGTCCTGCCCGAAAGCCACCCGCTGCGAGAGCTGTTGGAACCGCAGCAGCAGGATCAGGGCTGCCACCAGATGGGTCCAGACGTTGATGGCCTCGTTGTGCTGCTGGAAGAGGGTCGAGAAGTAATAACGCCAGGTCTGCTGCACCGGCCGGTAACCGGTGTGGATGTAGGGCTTCCAGAAGACCTTTGGCACCTCCGAACTGCTGACGGTGGAGGGAGAGAGGGGGCCCAGCAGCTGGGGGACCTGCCTCACGTTAATGAAGAGGCGGCTGAGCTTCTCGGTGACAACCGTTGCCATGATGCAGCCCAACTCGGGGTCCCTGCCACGGGAAGCAACCTTTGGGATGGAAAGAGTTTTGTTGCAAGGTTTAATAGTGATTTCATAAAAAACAATAATAACAATCAACAAGGAGCGGTTGTTTGGATGCTTTGGGTTTTTTTCCCCCCAAAGGTATGTGACTGGAGAATGGCCTCATAATAACTGAAATAAAAGAATCACCAAAAATAGTAATAGGAAGGAGGCTGAAGGGAGATTTAAGATCCCCTGGAGCGGCCCGTGCTGCACAGGCGACAGCCTGTCTGGAGGAGTACAGGGGTAGAGAACATGACTATGGGGTTAATTGATACAATAATTAACACACCAGGACCCATCAGCTCCTAGCTCCCCCCTTCCCAGCAGTTTGGGAACTGCTAAACAAATGAAACATCCTGAACAAACTCCAGGAACAGCCCAGATTCCCTCCCCCCTTGTAAACTCTTCACAGTATCATCTTCACAAAGGACAACGAGCCACGTTCCCCCCAGCAGCGAGACCTGGCATTCAAGAACATAAATAACTGTAACGCCAGCAACAGAAGATACAACTTTTGCATTTAGAGTTTTTTTACTGTCTTTTTTTTTCAGCTCCTGATTTTCCATGTGGTTTTGCACAAAACCAACACAGCTCAAGTGAGTTCATCCTGTTGCATCACCGAGGTCCAGCAGCGTAATCTTTGAGAGCAAGCCTTTCCATATTTACATTTTTGAGGCTGCTGTCCTTACCCAGATAAAGGCAACCCTGCTTTTTTTTTTTTTCCTGCCTTTTCAGGGCAGCCTTAGAAACACATTGAACAGAAGGTGCTCGAAAGGAGATTCCCCCCCTCTTTACCTGCTCAGACAAGTTCCGAAGAAAACAGCCTGACTCCCGTCCAGCTCCGGTGCCGATTTACGCCTCAATTCCTGGCAAGTGCAGTCATTTCAGGGACAGCTCAGGCAGGAAAAGCTCTTCAAAGTTTGGGAACAGAAAGAGGAGGGGATGAGACTGTTTATTTTAAAGATCTCTACAATTTCCCCATAAAAACGGAGTAGTTAGGTCTGTAACTCATGCCTGCCTGAAGCTGAGGAGCACAGATGAAGATAAAAACAGGGTGTTTGCCGCTTGACTTCCCTCTTGAATGCTCTTTTCCTACCTCACCTGGTTAAAGAGGCCCCAGGTGGAAGCCAGCACCTGGTGGAGAGTGGTCCTGACCCTCCCGTGGCCTCCTAAACCCTCCCTTACCTCTGCAACACGCACAGGCTGCCAGTGAAAAATTAACTTCAGAAACCTCTTCCGGACTTGCAGCTACTGCGCCGAGCTGAAACAGCCTCCAGTCCTGCCGGGGGGGCAGGGGGGGAACCGAGGCAAAAGCAGAACTTGCCAGGCTAAGCTATTTTCACCCAAAATTCAATGGGTAGTTCAGAAGAAAACGCTGCATTCCCACCACCCGGAGAACTTGCCTCTGTGCCAGGGCTGCCCACGGAGATGCCTGGGGAGGGGGCTCAGCCCCAAATCCTGTCACAGCTGCCAGAAGACAAATTCCTACGGGGAAAAAAAGCTCAGGTTGGGCTCAGGGAGAGGCTGCGGAAAAGCCGCGTCCAGGCACGAGGCAGGAAAGCGACCCCGTCACGGGCTGCCAGAAGACAAATTCCTACGGGGGAAAAAAAGCTCAGGTTGGGCTCAGGGAGAGGCTGCGGAAAAGCCGCGTCCAGGCACGAGGCAGGAAAGGGAGCGGTGTTTACTCCAGGTCCTCCAAAACTTGTTGGAGCAGGATTTAATTTGCTGAGCTCTTCCCCGTTACGAAGCCTTGAGCAACGCTGGGTCCGGGAGGGAGCGCATCCTGCGCGGGGCTGGAAATCATTAATCTGCCTTGTGCTGGGGAACAACAACAACCCCCCCAGGTACCCAGGAGATGTCGGGGGAGGCTGCCTCCCAACGCCTCTGATTTCCTCCGGAGCATTTCCTTTCTCCGGCCGCATCCACCCATCCTGCTGAATTTTTTCTCAATGATACAGACTCCGGCCCCCAGCTGTTTACATGCCTGCCCGCTCCGCATCCATCTTTACCCTTCTAAAGGGCTTTTTTAAGGTGGTTTTGGTTTTGTTTTGTTTGTTGGTTGTTTTTTTTTTAAAGTTATACTCAGTTTTTTCCCCAGCACAAACCCACCGAGCCCCACCCCAAGCACACACAAGCCATATTTTGGGGTGCCTGAGCTCCACCCCCCGCACCCAAGCAGCCTCTCCCTCCTCCCAGCACATCAACCCCCCCTTTGGGGCATCCAGGGATCGATCCCCCCCCCCGGGAATATTATTTTCCCGGTGAGGGGGGGGTATTTCAGGCCACGGCTGCAGCTGGAGGTCAAAGTCGGGGGTGGGGGG
>NW_015090900.1:861442-888427 GCF_001431845.1 Calidris pugnax
CTCCTCCAGGCTCCCCCCGAGGAACCAGGCTCAGACCCCAGGCGTTAAGAGCAAAGCAGAACCCCGAGGAGGGAACAGAAGGCCCCGAGCTGAGCTCTGACAGCTCTGGCAAATCAAGAAAAAAAAGAAAAAAACTCACATTCAACATCTCTTTGTGCTCTTAACGCCATTTGGGGCTTGGCAGCCATCATCCTCCTCCTCCTCCCCTCCTTGATAAGCCAAGGAGGGAAAACCTCCACAATTTGGGATACCAGGTCTTGTCTCAGCAGGTAAAGAAATAAATCACGCCTTCATTTTAATGTTGGGTTGTTTTTTTTTTCTCTCTCATTCCAAATTATGCCTGATCTTGTCTATGGGATCTGAGCCAGTCATCACTGCAACCTCCAGAAGGTTTGGATATTCAGTTGGAACATCTAATGGCAGTCAAATTAAATATTCGACTTCAGTCACAAGCACACGATGGTTCCAGCCTTTGTCTCCAAGTTCAGCCCAGCATTCCCCGTGCTCCCAGTTTATCCATCGATATGTGCCATTAAAACCCCCCAAACCTGCTCTCTGCCCCCCAACAGGTCCAAGTTATGGTCTCTCTTACCTTAAATTCTGAAGTATCAAACCGCTTTGGAAAATCCTTCAGGGAGAGGGTCTGATCCCAGCCTGGCTTTGTCTCCTTCTTTCATTCCTTCAGTGCAACATCAGCTTTTGGTCAAGTAAAACTCTGGTGCAAAAGTGTAAGTGTGATACTCAAAGCTTTCTAAACTGAGGTTCCTTCTTTCACCAGCCCCAAGAGGACAGGTCAAGGGGTGCAGGGCTCAATGAGCCCCTTAGAATAATAATTCCCAAGAAGCCAGGCAGCCCCAGGGTCAAGGACACAACTCAGGAAAGGCAGGACCCCAGCGAGACCAGTGTCACCAAGAGTTTGGCTTCCTGGCTCCAGGGGAAAGCACTTAGTAAAGCCAAATACTTCAGAAAATGGTGTTTATAGTGAAGAATTAGGTGGCTGTTCACACACACCAACCTCAACCTTGTCTTTACCATGGAGCAGCACAAGTACCTGTGGGTGTCTTCAGAGGAAGGGGTTGGAGGTTTTTTAAGGCACCTGTACCCAAATCCATCTCAAAAACCACTTTTCCTCAGAGCACAGGGTACAGCCCTACCCCTTTCTCACACCTCAGAGAAAACAAATGGAAAAATGCAAATCTCATTGTGGGCAAGAGTTAACCTTCAGCCTGGCCCTGTGGCACCATGTACCATCCCAACACATCTGCAGCAGACACCAAAACAAAAATAATCCTTATCCCAAACAGCATTTTCAGTAGGGACAGGCTGACCAGCCCGGCACAGAACAGGTTGCTGATTTTTAGGCTCTGACACTGCAGGAAACAGTACACAAACCACCATTGAACAGCACATCTCCTAGAAACCCTCACCCCCCCCCCCCCAAAAATAAAAGGGCTCAGATAAGTCATGTGGTAACAAGGCTTCGTTTGTTGAAGTGTCAGCATCCAAAGGGAGGTGGCTCCCAACTCTTTTTAACAAACACACACACAACAGCTGACAACTGCTGAGGTGTCAAAACAAAGCTCCAATTGTAAAATTAAGACAATGGAAGGGCTCTGGGGGAAAGCAAAGCCTGCCCAGGGGACACAAGGAAAAGCACCACCACAGCCCCTTTCCACCCAGCGCCGGGCACGGACACCCCTCGCAGCCCTCCACCAACCAACTCCATTTCCAGAAGGAATTCTTATGATAACAGCACTGTGCAGCTTTATTTAGTCACTCAGTTACAGCAGTATTTTAGCAGAGTGGGACAGTCAGATATTTTTTTTTTGCAGTGTAACAGATATTCAGCATGGAACAGGAGATACTACAGATTCCTTTCACAAACGTCTTACAGAGCTGATACAGTACTAGCCATCAACCCAGTAGCAAGAGCACTGGAGTAGAAAAAGGATGCAACAAGAAGATAGCTACACTGGAAAGACAACACTTCTTTTTTCTTTTTTAGAAAAAGTGAAACATGTAAGTTCTCCCCTCTAGCCCCCAAAAGAAAAAGTGTACAGTTCGGATCTAATTTTAACAGTTCTACATCAGTTTCTAGAAACTTAAAAAAAACAAACAAAACAAACAAAACCAAAAGATAAAACCACTGGCCAGTACAGTCTTTGGATATTTAGAGGTGGGGGAGAGAGTCAGTTTCCAGAATGAAATCAGTCGGTTTCAGCCTCACCGGGGTCTTTGCCTTCTTTGTTCTTTCGAACCTCCTCAATGTGCTTGTCCTGAAAGACAGCAGTGGGGAGCAGTCAGCTGTGTGAGCCCCAGGGCCAGCCCCCCCAATTCCCACCCCCCGCAGGAGCTCCAGGGATAGGTTACTGGGGGGGGGCTACCAGCTTTGTGGGCCCCAGGGCCAGCCCCCCCAGTTCCCACCCCCAGAAGAGCAGGAACCCTGGGTGTTGGTTACTGGAAGGGGTTTACAGGATGCTGCTTTACAAGAAAAATTGAGATGTTTCTCTCCATCTACCCCATCTCCCACCAAGAGAAGGATTTCTGAATAATTTTGCAGATTTATTAATCTTAATAATTTAAGACTAGACCAGCAGAGAACTCCCAAGGATACCCATCTATTCATACCCCCTCCTCACTCGGCCATTTACTCAGCTTTTTTCAGCCAATTTTCAAAGTAAGGAGCATGGATAATCTCTCTCCCAAAGGAGAACTGGGACTCTACACCCACCTTCTCCCTCAAGCGTTCCAGTTTAGCAGCCATTTGCGCCTCACGGTTTTCTTTGTTGGCTTCCATTTTGTGGGTCAGCTTCTCCTCTGCCATTTTGCTGAAGTTGTTGTTTTCTTCAATGGCTTTCTGAAGCACCTCCTTTTCATGCTCCCGCTTCTCAGCGAGCTGCTTCAAGACTTCTGCTTCATGAGACTAACAGAAGAGAGGACGCAGGCTTTGAACACAAACCAGATGAACTATACAGACAACTACGTGGCTCACAACTCCTGAGAGACAAGATTTTCCACTATTTTACCAGAGAATGGCATTAACTCCACGACACAGGACACAGCTCCCTGGTGCTTCCCCCCCACCCACATAACCCAGATGTCACCATTATAAGCTACCAGGAAAGTTAAGTTTTTATCATCACTTGCAAGTCTTGTTAAATGAGATTTTTGTGGAAAAAAGAACATGGATTGTTTTATGTTAACACTGATAAATCTTTTCCTAGAAGATTCTTCCTTCTCCTAACGGTGAATCACCAAGATCCACATCACACAGGAGTTAATTAATAAATTTGGTTAATAAGCCTTTGCACGGTTGAGGGCTCCAAGCTACATCTCAACAGCAAGATCTTCCATCAAGTCAGGCACTGTATTGGCAAACCTTTTAATTACAGAACCACCACTACATTTTCTAAGAGAAAATTAATCTGTTATTATGTTAATGACAAGAAAAAACAGCTTCTTCATTAAAGATTCCCTCTCAACTAAATGTCTTCTCTCATTTCGGATCACTCTGGGAACAAAGCTATGGCCTTGCAGACCATAACAAAGGTTCATAAAAGCCCCAGAGATTACAACAAAGTTCAATTAGTATTTGATTTACCATAATACAAACTGCTAATCACTTGTCCCTTCCAACAATTAAAAAAAAACAACCCCTAAACCACCACAGCTTGCACAGACTTAACTTAACCTGTTTCAAATTTACCTTGCGTCTCTCTTCTGCCGCTTCCAACTTCTTTTGAATCTCCTCCAATGACACATCCTTCTTCTTTGGGGGAGAAAGAGGGAATTCTGGAACTGCTTCTTTCGAGCGAGGGCTGAGTATCAGCTCAAAGGCCTGCCCGGAGGCACGCTTCTCCAGTTCCTTCACTTGAATATCTAGGAACATGGGGAAAAAAACCCAAACAAATGGTATTTTAAGCCAGGAAGGGGCTTGGCTGACCTGAATATTCAGAAATGCAATGCCACAAAGCTCTCTCGGGGACAGCATCTGAGCTGATAGTTTTGATTTAAGCAGCAGCAGCACCCCCACTCAAACATGTGGCAGGCAATTTTGTTTGCAATTCTTCCTTGACACGGCATTACGCAAGCACCTGACATTTTATTTCAGACTTTAATATCCAGCATCACGAAAACAAATTCATCAGCACTTCAAATAAAAAGCCATCCTTTCTCCAATGACAAGTCTGAGGAAGAGTTCAAGGCGTTCGCCTGAGAGCTGACACAGCCAAGAATGGAAACCAGTTTTCAAAGAAATATGTAAGCCAGCGTTCTCTCCTCAAACACCTCTGAGCAGGCACGTCAGCCCTGCACGGTGTCAGCTGCACCAGAACACCAGTTTTGATCACCAAGACGTCTAGATGATAGTCAGTTCTGTTAACGGAGCAGATGGCATGCAGATGAGCTCAAGCCCATCTGCTAACAGCCTGGGCTGAGAGGGCTCTTGCTACGTTTTTCACAAGCACCCAGTTTTAACAGCTCCTCCAAAGCAGCCTGGGGATGGGAGAAAAGCACGGAGGTGACAGTTTATTTCACCATGTGAGATTTTAAAATTATTTCTGAGGAAATTAAGAGAAAAGACACATTTAGTCCACAATACTACATACCAGAAGTAGCCATGACCAAGAAAATACAGCTCCAGAAGCCAACTCTGGGAGGATTTCAATCGGTTGAATTCCTAGATAACAGAGAGACATGCATTTGAACAGTGAGTATGTTAATTTTATTTCTTCTAACTCCTAGTAGAAATTGCTAAACATAATTAGACCTGCTGAACAAAAGACTGTTGGGTAGGCTACTGCAGTCAGTAATTGCAGTCAGTCTGTGGGGCTGAGGCTGATGAACGTCGTTAGGAACAGCAGAGATGCTCTCAATTATTGCTGTTGCAGGATCCATATGCACAATTGTATAACTGGGTGTTTTCAGTCCTTGTTTTACTACACCATAATTAAGGTATGCAAACAAAGAGTCCAGTTATACCATTAATTCAACACCATGTGGTGCTATGGATATTTCACAGACATTACACATAGCAGACATGGCTCTTTGAATTAAAATACAGCACTTAACAGGACAGTAGAGACAGAACATCCGCTGCTACAAAAGGATCTTAAATGGGAGCATCGAGCTCATTTAAAATTCAATTTTATTTTTGCAGCTGAAGCCAGGTGCTGCACACCATGACAGACACGGAGCCCGCACACTGCCCAACATCACGCTTTAAAGGGAGGAAATAATAATAAAAAATAGTCATAAAAGGCTCTAAAAACCCTAAAAAGGAGGATTTTTTCTCCGGCTTTTAAGCCGTCGATGAAGCGGGGTTGGGGTGGGCGCGCCGCCCGGGCGGGCGCTAGGACCGCGCACCCACCCGATCCCCCAGCGGTACCGCCCCCCCTCTCGCCGCCGACCAATAGGCGCCGAGGCGGAGGCCCCGCCCCTTTTTCTAACCGCACCGAATTCAAACCGCCGGGGAGAGCGCGAGCGGGAGCGCGCGCGCTAAATATTCGACTTCAGTCACAAGCACACGATGGTTCCAGCCTTTGTCTCCAAGTTCAGCCCAGCATTCCCCGTGCTCCCAGTTTATCCATCGATATGTGCCATTAAAACCCCCCAAACCTGCTCTCTGCCCCCCAACAGGTCCAAGTTATGGTCTCTCTTACCTTAAATTCTGAAGTATCAAACCGCTTTGGAAAATCCTTCAGGGAGAGGGTCTGATCCCAGCCTGGCTTTGTCTCCTTCTTTCATTCCTTCAGTGCAACATCAGCTTTTGGTCAAGTAAAACTCTGGTGCAAAAGTGTAAGTGTGATACTCAAAGCTTTCTAAACTGAGGTTCCTTCTTTCACCAGCCCCAAGAGGACAGGTCAAGGGGTGCAGGGCTCAATGAACCCCTTAGAATAATAATTCCCAAGAAGCCAGGCAGCCCCAGGGTCAAGGACACAACTCAGGAAAGGCAGGACCCCAGCGAGACCAGTGTCACCAAGAGTTTGGCTTCCTGGCTCCAGGGGAAAGCACTTAGTAAAGCCAAATACTTCAGAAAATGGTGTTTATAGTGAAGAATTAGGTGGCTGTTCACACACACCAACCTCAACCTTGTCTTTACCATGGAGCAGCACAAGTACCTGTGGGTGTCTTCAGAGGAAGGGGTTGGAGGTTTTTTAAGGCACCTGTACCCAAATCCATCTCAAAAACCACTTTTCCTCAGAGCACAGGGTACAGCCCTACCCCTTTCTCACACCTCAGAGAAAACAAATGGAAAAATGCAAATCTCATTGTGGGCAAGAGTTAACCTTCAGCCTGGCCCTGTGGCACCATGTACCATCCCAACACATCTGCAGCAGACACCAAAACAAAAATAATCCTTATCCCAAACAGCATTTTCAGTAGGGACAGGCTGACCAGCCCGGCACAGAACAGGTTGCTGATTTTTAGGCTCTGACACTGCAGGAAACAGTACACAAACCACCATTGAACAGCCACACCCCCAAAAACCCCCCCCCCCCCCCCCCAAAATAAAAGGGCTCAGATCAGTCATGTGGTAACAAGGCTTCGTTTGTTGAAGTGTCAGCATCCAAAGGGAGGTGGCTCCCAACTCTTTTTAACAAACACACACACAACAGCTGACAACTGCTGAGGTGTCAAAACAAAGCTCCAATTGTAAAATTAAGACAATGGAAGGGCTCTGGGGGAAAGCAAAGCCTGCCCAGGGGACACAAGGAAAAGCACCACCACAGCCCCTTTCCACCCAGCGCCGGGCACGGACACCCCTCGCAGCCCTCCACCAACCAACTCCATTTCCAGAAGGAATTCTTATGATAACAGCACTGTGCAGCTTTATTTAGTCACTCAGTTACAGCAGTATTTTAGCAGAGTGGGACAGTCAGATATTTTTTTTTTGCAGTGTAACAGATATTCAGCATGGAACAGGAGATACTACAGATTCCTTTCACAAACGTCTTACAGAGCTGATACAGTACTAGCCATCAACCCAGTAGCAAGAGCACTGGAGTAGAAAAAGGATGCAACAAGAAGATAGCTACACTGGAAAGACAACACTTCTTTTTTCTTTTTTAGAAAAAGTGAAACATGTAAGTTCTCCCCTCTAGCCCCCAAAAGAAAAAGTGTACAGTTCGGATCTAATTTTAACAGTTCTACATCAGTTTCTAGAAACTTAAAAAAAACAAACAAAACAAACAAAACCAAAAGATAAAACCACTGGCCAGTACAGTCTTTGGATATTTAGAGGTGGGGGAGAGAGTCAGTTTCCAGAATGAAATCAGTCGGTTTCAGCCTCACCGGGGTCTTTGCCTTCTTTGTTCTTTCGAACCTCCTCAATGTGCTTGTCCTGAAAGACAGCAGTGGGGAGCAGTCAGCTGTGTGAGCCCCAGGGGCTGGTCCCCCCAATTCCCACCCCCAGCAGGAGCTCCAGGGATAGGTTACTGGGGGGGGGCTACCAGCTTTGTGGGCCCCAGGGCCAGCCCCCCCAGTTCCCACCCCCAGAAGAGCAGGAACCCTGGGTGTTGGTTACTGGAAGGGGTTTACAGGATGCTGCTTTACAAGAAAAATTGAGATGTTTCTCTCCATCTACCCCATCTCCCACCAAGAGAAGGATTTCTGAATAATTTTGCAGATTTATTAATCTTAATAATTTAAGACTAGACCAGCAGAGAACTCCCAAGGATACCCATCTATTCATACCCCCTCCTCACTCGGCCATTTACTCAGCTTTTTTCAGCCAATTTTCAAAGTAAGGAGCACGGATAATCTCTCTCCCAAAGGGGAACTGGGACTCTACACCCACCTTCTCCCTCAAGCGTTCCAGTTTAGCAGCCATTTGCGCCTCACGGTTTTCTTTGTTGGCTTCCATTTTGTGGGTCAGCTTCTCCTCTGCCATTTTGCTGAAGTTGTTGTTTTCTTCAATGGCTTTCTGAAGCACCTCCTTTTCATGCTCCCGCTTCTCAGCGAGCTGCTTCAAGACTTCTGCTTCATGAGACTAACAGAAGAGAGGACGCAGGCTTTGAACACAAACCAGATGAACTATACAGACAACTACGTGGCTCACAACTCCTGAGAGACAAGATTTTCCACTATTTTACCAGAGAATAGCATTAACTCCACGACACAGGACACAGCTCCCTGGTGCTTCCCCCCCACCCACATAACCCAGATGTCACCATTATAAGCTACCAGGAAAGTTAAGTTTTTATCATCACTTGCAAGTCTTGTTAAATGAGATTTTTCTGGAAAAAAGAACATGGATTGTTTTATGTTAACACTGATAAATCTTTTCCTAGAAGATTCTTCCTTCTCCTAACGGTGAATCACCAAGATCCACATCACACAGGAGTTAATTAATAAATTTGGTTAATAAGCCTTTGCACGGTTGAGGGCTCCAAGCTACATCTCAACAGCAAGATCTTCCATCAAGTCAGGCACTGTATTGGCAAACCTTTTAATTACAGAACCACCACTACATTTTCTAAGAGAAAATTAATCTGTTATTATGTTAAAGACAAGAAAAAACAGCTTCTTCATTAAAGATTCCCTCTCAACTAAATGTCTTCTCTCATTTCGGATCACTCTGGGAACAAAGCTATGGCCTTGCAGACCATAACAAAGGTTCATAAAAGCCCCAGAGATTACAACAAAGTTCAATTAGTATTTGATTTACCATAATACAAACTGCTAATCACTTGTCCCTTCCAACAATTAAAAAAAAACAACCCCTAAACCACCACAGCTTGCACAGACTTAACTTAACCTGTTTCAAATTTACCTTGCGTCTCTCTTCTGCCGCTTCCAACTTCTTTTGAATCTCCTCCAATGACACATCCTTCTTCTTTGGGGGAGAAAGAGGGAATTCTGGAACTGCTTCTTTCGAGCGAGGGCTGAGTATCAGCTCAAAGGCCTGCCCGGAGGCACGCTTCTCCAGTTCCTTCACTTGAATATCTAGGAACATGGGGAAAAAAACCCAAACAAATGGTATTTTAAGCCAGGAAGGGGCTTGGCTGACCTGAATATTCAGAAATGCAATGCCACAAAGCTCTCTCGGGGACAGCATCTGAGCTGATAGTTTTGATTTAAGCAGCAGCAGCACCCCCACTCAAACATGTGGCAGGCAATTTTGTTTGCAATTCTTCCTTGACACGGCATTACGCAAGCACCTGACATTTTATTTCAGACTTTAATATCCAGCATCACGAAAACAAATTCATCAGCACTTCAAATAAAAAGCCATCCTTTCTCCAATGACAAGTCTGAGGAAGAGTTCAAGGCGTTCGCCTGAGAGCTGACACAGCCAAGAATGGAAACCAGTTTTCAAAGAAATATGTAAGCCAGCGTTCTCTCCTCAAACACCTCTGAGCAGGCACGTCAGCCCTGCACGGTGTCAGCTGCACCAGAACACCAGTTTTGATCACCAAGACGTCTAGATGATAGTCAGTTCTGTTAACGGAGCAGATGGCATGCAGATGAGCTCAAGCCCATCTGCTAACAGCCTGGGCTGAGAGGGCTCTTGCTACGTTTTTCACAAGCACCCAGTTTTAACAGCTCCTCCAAAGCAGCCTGGGGATGGGAGAAAAGCACGGAGGTGACAGTTTATTTCACCATGTGAGATTTTAAAATTATTTCTGAGGAAATTAAGAGAAAAGACACATTTAGTCCACAATACTACATACCAGAAGTAGCCATGACCAAGAAAATACAGCTCCAGAAGCCAACTCTGGGAGGATTTCAATCGGTTGAATTCCTAGATAACAGAGAGACATGCATTTGAACAGTGAGTATGTTAATTTTATTTCTTCTAACTCCTAGTAGAAATTGCTAAACATAATTAGACCTGCTGAACAAAAGACTGTTGGGTAGGCTACTGCAGTCAGTAATTGCAGTCAGTCTGTGGGGCTGAGGCTGATGAACGTCGTTAGGAACAGCAGAGATGCTCTCAATTATTGCTGTTGCAGGATCCATATGCACAATTGTATAACTGGGTGTTTTCAGTCCTTGTTTTACTACACCATAATTAAGGTATGCAAACAAAGAGTCCAGTTATACCATTAATTCAACACCATGTGGTGCTATGGATATTTCACAGACATTACACATAGCAGACATGGCTCTTTGAATTAAAATACAGCACTTAACAGGACAGTAGAGACAGAACATCCGCTGCTACAAAAGGATCTTAAATGGGAGCATCGAGCTCATTTAAAATTCAATTTTATTTTTGCAGCTGAAGCCAGGTGCTGCACACCATGACAGACACGGAGCCCGCACACTGCCCAACATCACGCTTTAAAGGGAGGAAATAATAATAAAAAATAGTCATAAAAGGCTCTAAAAACCCTAAAAAGGAGGATTTTTTCTCCGGCTTTTAAGCCGTCGATGAAGCGGGGTTGGGGTGGGCGCGCCGCCCGGGCGGGCGCTAGGACCGCGCACCCACCCGATCCCCCAGCGGTACCGCCCCCCCTCTCGCCGCCGACCAATAGGCGCCGAGGCGGAGGCCCCGCCCCTTTTTCTAACCGCACCGAATTCAAACCGCCGGGGAGAGCGCGAGCGGGAGCGCGCGCGCGCGGGGGCGCCGTCACCGCCGCCAGAAGGGCGTTGCCCCTCACGGCGCGGCTCCAGGGGACAATAGACACCCCCCCCACACATTGTCTCCCGCCGCCCCTTCCCCTTATATCCCCGCGACGCCCCACAAGCGGGCGGCGACGCGACGCCCGTCTCCCGTGAGGAGAAGAAACAACAAAAAAAGGAGCCAGCGCGGCGCAAACCCCCCCCATCCTCTCCCTGACACCCACCCTCGGACCTCCGCCTCCCCCGCTTTCCCCACACCCGCGGGGGTTCGCCTCAGTTCCCCGGGGGGGTGGGCGGATGGGTGAGGGGAGGGAGCCGCCGCGCACCCACCTGCCCGCTCGGCCGCTCCGGTCACACTCCGCTCGCGCCCGCCCCGCCGCGCACAAAAGCGCCAAACAATGGCACGTGACCCGCCCCGCCCCGCCCCTATTGGCCGAGCGCGGCGGCACGTGCCGCCCGCCGCGGATGAAGGGGAGGGGGGAGCGAGGAGAGGGGCGCGCGACCACCCCTCCCTCCATCCCCCCTCCTCCCTCTCCGCCCGCTGCATGCCGGGAAATGTAGTCCGCTAAAGGCGGGAGGGGGCGGAGGGGGGCGGCGGCCCCCGCGGCCCGGCGGGGAAGGGGCGGAGGGCGCGGGACCCCGCCGCCACGACCCACATCTCCGCGGGCCTCCCCCCGGCCGGGCGGACCCCCCACCCTCCTGTCCGCCCTCGCTACGGTGGGCGGTGGGACTCCCTTTGTCTCCCACCCCGGTGGCGGGGGGGAGTGAGGCCCCTCGGTGGGCTCGTTTGGGCAGGGTCGCCCGTCCCCTCAGGGGGAGCGGAGCCGTGGCTCGGGTGGTCTCCTCGGGGGTGGCCACTGGCCTCGGGGCTACAGTCACCTCAGCACCATGCCTCAGGACCCTTGGTCACCTCAGGGCCACCATCACCTCATGGCTGTGGCCATGTACCTGGGGGCCATGGTCACCAAAGGGCTACAGTCACCTCCCTCAGGGCCCTTGGTCACCTCAGGGCCATGGCCACCTACTTCATGACTATGGTCACCACAGGGTCCTGGTCACCTAGCTCAGGGCCATGGTCACCTCAGGGCCACCATCACCTCATGGCTGTGGCCATGTACCTGGGGGCCATGGTCACCAAAGGGCTACAGTCACCTCCCTCAGGGCCCTTGGTCACCTCAGGGCCATGGTCACCTCAGGGCCACCATCACCTCATGGCTGTGGCCACCTACCTCGGGGCCGTGGTTACCTCGGGGCTACAGTCACCTCCCTCAGGGTCCTTGGTCATTTCAGGGCCATGGCCACTTACTTCATGACTACAGTCACCTCAGGGCCATGGCCACTTACTTCATGACTATGGTCACTCAGGGCTATAGTCACCTACCTCAGGTCCACAGTCACCTCAAGGCCACAGCCAGCTACCTCAGCTCCTTCGGTCATCTCAGGACTACAGTCACCTTCAAGGCCATGGCCACTTACCTTGGGGCCATGGTCACCTCAGGGCCATGGTCACCTACTTCAGGACCATGGCCACCTCAGGATCACAATCACCTCAGCATCATTGCCACTTACCTTGGGGCCATTGTCACCCTGGGTCCATGGTCACCTGCTTGGGGGCATGGCCACCTCAGGGCCAGCCAGTTATCTCAGGGCCTGGTCACTCAGGGCTATAGTCACCTACCTCAGGTCCACAGTCACCTCAAGGCCACAGCCAGCTACCTCAGCTCCTTCGGTCATCTCAGGACTACAGTCACCTTCAAGGCCATGGCCACTTACCTTGGGGCCATGGTCACCTCAGGGCCATGGTCACCTACTTCAGGACCATGGCCACCTCAGGATCACAATCACCTCAGCATCATTGCCACTTACCTTGGGGCCATTGTCACCCTGGGTCCATGGTCACCTGCTTGGGGGCATGGCCACCTCAGGGCCAGCCAGTTATCTCAGGGCCACAATAACCTTAGGGCTCTTGGTCATCATCAAGATGACCACCATGTTCCTTTGGTCACCTCAAGGTCACAGCCCAAGCCCAAATAGGATCTGTGGGTCTGACCACACGTTGTCCCCGTAGCCCCTGGCGGTGTGTTTTGGGGGACAGCCACACAGCCTCCTTTGGGGAGGATTCTGGTTCCCAATGGAGGATTCTCCTTTGGGGTGATACCAGCACGTCAAAGCAAGTCAAGAAGAGCCATAATTTCTGCAGATTCTATAACGTGTACATAACGGCCATGTAAAGACCATCCATCCTTGTCCCATGGGCTGCACTGGGAGCAGCTCCCTTCCCGAGATAACGCTGTTGCCAAGCGTGGGGAAGTGGTTTGCTCACAAATGGGCTTTAAATGAACTGGCTGCATTTTTGCACGTCCCTGTACAAATGACACCGGTACGATTCCCCTGGTATTTTCCACCCTCCAGTCACCGGAGCTACACCAAGAGTCAATACACATAAAAGACGACCATCCAGAGAACAGCATAGATCTCCTGCGACAACTCAAGCCCAGCACAACAGGCTCCCTACCCTAAATACCTAAAAAAAAATAGGACTTTTCTGAGGGGACCCACCCTTGTTGTGCACACTCTTAAAACCAAAGATTTTGCACCAAAAAAAAAAAAAATCCCACCTTGAGGAAGGTTAATATTGTGACAGAAATGCATAAAGCTTTCAAAACAGAGATTATTTTAAACACTTGCCCTGTTTTTTTTTTTTACCGATCTGACGTCTATTTCCATGGAAACCACATCCAGCCGCCGAGCTGCTAGAATTGGGAGAGGTTTCTGCCGGAGCGGCTCGCCGGGCATGGGAAGAGCCATTTTCCAGCAGCTTGGTAGAACCTTCTTTTTTTTTTTTTTTGTGGGATTGAAGGGATTTCAGACTCAAAAAGGGTTTGGCTGCTTGGCCCTCCAGGGTGATGCCTGGTAGATTCACAGGGTTCCTGGCTTGGTACCGGGGGTGTGTGCGCAGATACCGCATACAACACACGTGTTTTTCAATGAGACATCTTGAGTGCTTGGATTAAATCGCCTCAAATGTTGCTGGAAGACAAAGCAGCCAAAAGACCGTGCCACCAGCCTGTGTTTTACTGTATCATTTATTAATTATCATCCGTTTAGATCAACAGTGTGTTGGATGCTTTAATATTAACGCCTTTTAGTAAAATCAATGAGCTTATCCTGGGATAATCTCAGGATTTCCCAGAGGAAACAAGGCTTCCTGGGCTCGGGGCTTTTTGTTTGGTACCTGTGTGACTGCCTTTAGTCCATCCTCTCCCCCTGGAGAGAAGATGATGATGAAATGTCTTTTACTGCTTTTGAAGAAGGGATGCGGGCTGAGATAAAACCACGAGTCATGCAGGGGCTGTCCTCAGAGCTTTCCATCTTATTTCCTGGGCTTCTCACGGGTGAAAAAAAAAAAAAAGAGAGAGAAAAAAGAAAAAGACCCGAATGTAACTTACTTTCCTTTGCAGATTGGTTTTAAAGCCAAAAAAGGTGAAAACAAAAAAAAGAGAGAGAAAAAGGAAAAAGACCCAAATGTAACTTAACCTTCCTTTGCAGATTGGTTTTAAAGCCAAAAACATTTTGGTTTATTGACGAGAGGCACTGAGTTGGGAATCAAGATTTGGGATCTGTTCTCAGCTCTGACATTTTCCACGCCATGTCACCTGGGTTGAGACTCTTCAGCAACCCCTCTACAACACCTGCTACAACTGCTTTCCATTTAAACCAAAATCTTTGAATGTTATTGTGAGACAAAGGGGATGAACAGCTCTTAGCAGCTGGAAAGGCATGGAGACGATCTCATTTTTGGCCTCGTTGCAAGAGCGGTTTTATTTTTGGAACGTTTCATAAAACTCATTTGTTTGTGTGGCATTTATTTTTGTCTGATCTCAAGGAGAATGGAGAATATGAAAAGCTTTTATTTAATTTGCATTTGGTTTGTGTTTATCAACACATTTACTGCAATTCCAAGCAAACTCTTGTTTCCTCAAGCCCAGCGGCGTGTGGCTGCAGTAGTTTTTGTCTCCTGGATTCCTCATCGCCACGAAGAAGAGATTTTTGCCATAATTCCAGGTTTTTCCAAGAAAAGAGGGCGAGATCAAGTGGGCTTGTTCTCAGCACAGACACAACACGAGGCCCCTGGGCTGAGGTTCAACACTCTCAGTGCAACGTGTAAGTCAGGGTCTCGTCAGGAGGACTCCTTGTACGTGTGAATTTGGGACGTGACGCGATCAGATTTAGCATAAAGATTAAAGCGTCTCCTCTGATGTGCTTATCAAAATACCCCACAAAGAGACCGACATAATTAGGTGACAACTCAGCCCACGGCAGCTCTTTTAACTTGCAAAAATATTTAATCTCCAATAAGAAAATGTGCTTTCCGAGTATTAAATTGCCACCCTTAAGCACCCGTGGCGGATGGACTGACAGCTTATTTGTTAAGCAGGGAATGTTTTAAAGCACCTTGGTAAGTAATATGAGCAAGCATTTGCTGAGACTGGTAACAGTTCATTCTAAAACTAGAAATCCAATATACTATTTGACCTGAGTCAATCAGTTTAACCGATTTAATAAATAACCTGCTAGAGGAGACAGTCATTTAAAAGAAACTTGCACTCAGAGGGACAGAGAAGGGCTAAAAGATTTCTTTCTACCCGTGTTTTTCAGTCTTTCTATTAACCCTCAGCAAATTTTTCTCCATGCTGCAGCTTTCCCATCTCCACGCCGGCCGTGCTGACGTGCTGCTGCCCAACAAAGGGCTCACAAGGAAAATTAGGGGCTGCAAAGATCTCACTGATCTTCAGATAAAACCACATTTTAATCTAAATGTAGTTGAGGAGTCCACAGAAATGAAGACTAAACCAAGACTTTTAGGGAGTGTCTCTCCCACAGTGAGAGCTCTTCCACAGGCAAGAAATGTTTAAGGTAATTGATATTTGCTGACTAGAGGGGTTTAGGTTGATACTGTGTTTATGCTGAAAAATGCCATTAAGAAAATGTTCCCTTCGGAACAAATTTGCACTTGCTGATGTGCTGGTGGAAAGGATTTAATTATTTTCAGATGAGACAGGGCGCCTGGCTTCCATTGCTACTTTGTTTGTTGAGAAATTCACTCAAACTCGCTTTCCTCCATAAAATGAGACAAGTAAAAACACTCACCACAGACAACGATTGCGCCTGCAGCAGGAGAGATGAAAATATAAATGAATTGCTTCGTTATTGGGGCAGTATAACCCTGAAATGCCATACTCACCTCTTCAAATGCAGTCATAGGACTGTATTGCAAAGATCTCCAAATACTATGGTGATGAGGGCTATAAATAGTGTAAGAAAATGATGTAAGCTTCTAATGAACAAAAGACAAAGGCCCCACACTTTTCTGTCCTTGCAAAAAAATTCTCCAACACACTGAAATGGTGATGAACCCTATGGTGATACAGTCACAGCAGTGGCTGTGGTACCCACCCACGAGCACCTTCATCCTGGCTGCAACCAGGATGCTGAAGGAGACCTCATCATTCTCCTAAATAGAGAGATCCAGCCTGGGCAAAGGAAGAGCAGAATTCCCTTCCCAGCCTGCTGGTAGATCTCCTGGCACGTTTTTTATTCTTTGTTTCCCCCAAAAATGAGGTTTTACATGATCAAACTACTTCCATATATCCAACGGGTCTTCTCTCCCTGCTTTTAGCTTTGTGAGCCAGTCTCTGCCCCTCCCATAAATATGGATAAGAGCTCGGTGATATGAATTCCACAAGTTTCTTGGAAACAGATGGCTGGGGAGAGGGAAGCGGGAGGAGAAGGCTTCAGCACAAGCCCAACTATTATTAGAGACCAGAGACTTCTCACCGAGGAGAGCCATCAGGGACTCTCCCAACGGCGGGTACAGTTTCAGGGCTGGGTGTTTTCCTCACAGCACCAGCAGATCCCCCAAGACACTGATGGGCAGTTGTGCTCTCCTGGCAGAGAGAGCTCTACCTGCCGAATATAAGGATGGATCATAGAATCATAGAAGGGTTAGAGTTGGAAGGGACCTTAAAGGTCATCGAGTTCCAACCCCCCTGCCCTGGGCAGGGACACCTCCCACCAGCCCAGGTTGCTCCAAGCCCCCTCCAACCTGGCCTTGAACCTCTCCAGGGATGGGGCAGCCACAGCTTCTCTGGGCAACCTTTTCCAGTGCCTCACCACCCTCACAGGAAAGAATTTCTTCCTAATATCTAATCTAACTCTCCCCTCTTCCAATTCAAAACCTTTACCCCTTGTCCTGTCACTGCACTCCCTGACAAAGAGTCCCTCCCCAGCTCTCCTGGAGCTCCCTTCAGATGTTGGGAGGCTGCTCTAAGGTCTCCCTGGAGCCTTCTCTTCTCCAGGCTGAACACCCCCAGCTCTCTCAGCCTGTCTTCACAGCAGAGGGGCTCCATCCCTCTGAGCATCTTCATGGCCCTCCGCTAGACCCCTTCCAACAGGTCCTAGATCCAACAGGATCTATGTGGGTTCTGCCTCCCACCTCCCCTACATCCAGAAGCACGTGGTGAACGTCATCCTGGAGATCTCCTTGCTTTCCCCCCTTCCTTCTCCTTGCTCCCATAGCTCCCCATAGCTCGACCCATTTCTCAGCATCCTCGCTGCTTTTCCCTTTCTCCTCCTGACTGGGAGCCTACAAAAAATTTGCATGTCCCATATGGAGCACCAAGAGCTTTTGCTATTCAAGGAAGCCCGTAAACAACTCGCTGCTGAGGGTTCAAAAATAGCTGCTCTGCACGGGGGCTGCATCCCCCGGCGATAGCGAGCGGCGGGGAGAAAAGCAGGAAGAAAAGGTTTATGGGGTGGGTTTTTTGTTTTTTTTTTCTTTTCTGTGTGTGAGCCAACAGGAGATGCGCTAATTAATTTCCAAAGTGTCGGGGAGTCAGCTATTTCAGCTGGGATAGAGCAAAAGAGGCAGCCTGATTTTGACAACCACATGGAATAGCGATGCATAGGGAAGCCATCAAATATTCAACAGCCATGGAAGATTCCAGTAAAGACATTTGCTTTGGCTCTTTGAAAATGAAGTTGGGGGGGGAGGGGGGGGAGAAAGAAAATCTGGGTATAGCACTAGTTATTCCCCAGTTCCTAATTAGTTCTTTGAATTTAAAATATGGATTCAGCTCTCCCAGCAGCTCAGCCAGCCTATTGTGCTATTAATACTTCCCTGGCGTGATATAGTTAAAAATACTCCCACCCTTTCCAGACAAAATGTAGCTTGGAAGTGTCACGATGGGAGGAGTCCAGGGATGGAAATCCTCTTAAAGGAATATGACTTCCCCCCGTGTCAAATAAACAAGACGAATGAGCTTCCAGCAGCCCCCAGACCCAGCCTGTCCCCACCAAGAGCAAATTGGAGAATAAGGCTCGACGCCGGGCTCTGGGGCCGCTCGCTCTCAAAGCTCTTTCGCTGACAAAACCGGTGCGTGGCCAAATGGTAACAGGTTTTACTGATTTTAGGTGGTTTTTGTTTTTTTTTTTTTTTTTGCAGAGATCTGCCGCCTGGGGAGCAGGTGGGTTTGCAATTCTCGAGAGCCTGGGTCTGGAGAGCGCAGGGTCCAATTCCAATCAAAAGGCAGGATTTTGAAGTGCCCCCCCCCCCCCCCCCCCGCTCTCGGGTCACACAGGAGATCCCCACCACCAGCCACAGCTAATTTTTCCCTGGCAATATCTCTGGGGGCTGTTTATGGATGAGATCGTCAGACACCATGGGCAGAATAAAACCTGCCTCTTCCCACAGGATTTGTGAGCCAAGGAAACGAGTCTGGGGTTGGCTTTTTTGTTGTTTTTTTTTAATGGCACCTTTCGACTTGCGGTCCGACGAGGAGGTCCAGGTCTCTGCTTTCACACTTTAGATCCTCTCAGGACAATAAGCAGTTCCCCTCCCATCCCCACCGACAATTCTGCTTCAAAATGGGTTAATTCCTGCTCCTTCCCACCCGGCTCTTCACTCCCTGCCTGTAATTGCTCAGTGATACCAGCCTGGAAACAATACCTCCACTTAACATTTGCTCTGTGCTCTTTGATCCTTATTTCCCTCCCCCCCCCAACTAATTTGAGCTCATAATAGATCAATATATATGTTAAAAGAAAAAAAAAAAGACCAGACGCATCCACCGTGGCTGCGAGAAGAGGCAAACAAAGCCAGCCTTTCTGGAGGAAAAACACATCTCTGTCTCTTTCATGCAATAAAGCAGCAAACTGCTGCCGTACGCTAAAATCAATTCCCGGAGAGACACACTCAGGGTGTGATTGCCAACAGAAGTGCTTCATTTTAATTAAAAAAAAAAAGAAAAAGAAAAAAAAAAAAGAAGAAAACCCACAAAACTCCTCCCAACCCAGGCCTTGTGTGATGGATGTCGTTAGAGAGCTGCTGTCAGTGAGATAAAGGCATCTGAAGCTGGTGGGTTGGGTTGGGGGGGGTCTGGTGTCACCCCAGGGAGGGGTGACGATGGAAGCCCAAGGGGTTAAAAAGGAGGATGGGACATTGGGGGTCCCCACCTCACACAGTTCTCCCCGCTTTCCCTCTCCCTCCCCACCACGCTGGGGTGCAAAGCAGGAGCCAGCATCCTGAGCTCAGCCTGTCCTTCCTAAAATGGGGGAAATCTGGATATCGCCCAAAACCCATCCCTCCAAGCTGTTTCAGAGGCTTTTTCGGAGAAGCCTGGAAGTAGAGAGACCTCACACAGCCCCTTCTCTCCCCCAGCACCTCAGTTTCCCTTCTCATTCCTTTTTTTTCCCCCTCCTGTTTATTCAGGAATCATCTCTAGGGTCAGCAAGAGGCTGCTCCAACCTGAAATGGGGCTTCTGCTGCGGAGTGGAAACTGCCAAAAAACCAGTGGTGCCCTCAAAATACCCTAAATGCTGCTGGTGAGGGAACGGGAGCCCTCTTGGCCCGCGGCACTGCATTTTGAAGGGTCAGGGAATTTGGCAAACACCGTGCCTGCAGCCCAGCCCTGCGGCATCGCACCTCGAAGCTGACAAACACGTGCCCAGAGCTCGATCCCGAGGGTCTGCCCGTCCAGCAGAGGGGCTGCTCCCACCCCGTAACCCAGTACTGGAGGAACTGGTGCTCGGGGAGATGGCAAAGTTGAGCCCAATCCCTCCTGGCTGCGAGCATCCGGGGATTCCAGCTGAAGGCAGCCTGGGAGCCGGCGCGTTAGACGATAACGATTCACTTCGGAGATTAAGGAGCTCCATTTTTCTTCAGAACTTCACCCAGAGCACAGTTTTTTGCTTACCAGAGGGAAAAACAACATAAAAACAAGCGGATACTCACCGGTCAAAGGGAATCTAGGGAAATCTGGGTTTGGGTTGGGAGCGGGGGCAGCATCCCCGCTGCTTTTCGGGGCTGGTATGGCAGCCCCCGGCCGGACACCCAGCTCCTCTGCCCGTACTCGTGCCCTTCTCACCGCATGCACCAGGCTCAGCTTGGACCTCTGTAAGCTATTGTGAGTCCAGGCCTTACTATTTTCCTTAAAAATATAAGAAAAAATGGGAAAAAACCCAACCCCCCAACAGTAAGTGTTACAGCAATTACAAGGAGGTTTTAACACATGTCTTAATTTACATCAATTAAATCAACAGGGAAGCTTCAGTGGAGTAAATAAGGGTGTTTTTTTTCCACCCAAGCAGCAGCAAACGCTGCGGCAGGGATGGAGCTGGGAATTCCAGTTCCCTGCATGTGCAGGGATGGGGAGGGATCTGCCGGCTGGAAGAGGGGCTTCCCAGGAGGGAAGGAGCCGCAGGCAGGATGGGCTGGGGGTGGGGAAGGATGAGGAGAAGACTCTCAGCTCGGAGATCCGAGGTGGGGGTCCAAGCTGGGGGGTTTGTGCTGAAATTGTCGGATTTCAGCCCGGAAAGCTTTGAAGCCGAAGCCGGTTGGAGAGAGGAGGTTGCTCTGCGGAGATAAGCCGTGGGTAAGAGGAATGCGTCCATTCATACCCCAGCCATGCTGCCAGCACAGCTGTGAGGGGAATATAAATGGGCAACGGGGTTTTATTTATTTATTTATTTATTTATTTATTTTTAAAGCCACCGGTTTGAATCTTAAAGCAGATGAGACACATGGAAATGCTCGTAAGCGACACATGGAAGCGGACCCTTTCCAGGGCACAGCCCTTCGGGGCAGGGAATGGCTGGGCTGCCAACCCCCCCCAGGTAACGGGGCTGGTGTTTCCTCCCCACCTCCCTGAGAAGCAAAATCCCATCTTGGGATAAAACACGGGGGATTTAGGGATATAAAACCTGCCTTGTTCCCATTCAAACCCACACCTCTGCGTTGTAAGGACACAGTGACCAGGAGCTGGTGGGTCAGATGGCAAACTGGGCTAACCCTGAACTCCTGCTTTTTGCCAGAAAACCTTCCAGTTTTCCAAAAAGCCTGGAGTAGCCCAAAGACCCCTCTCCCCTCCAGCTGCTGACCCAGGTCGGCGGCAGGGAAGGATGCTCAGTCCCTGCCCATGGCTACGGCTCCGGCAGAGCTCCCCCAGCCCCTTTCTTCTCGACCCCTCCGACCCAGCAGAGCAACCCAGGCGAGCTGGGATGTGGGGGAAACACCTTCCTCGCCTGCTCTGCCAAGGATTTGTGCTGCATCTTTCATGCACGTTGCCTCCAGCCTCCAGGCTGGAGTGTGTAATGGGGATCTGGAGGAAAATGCTGCTCGCAAGGGGAGCCTGGCTGAGGACATGGCTCCAGGCTGGATTTGAAAGCAGATGCGTTGAGTCAGTGAAGTAGGAAAACTGGAGGAAAAAAAAAAAAGAGCTCAGGGAGGGCTCCTGCACCACCACATCCCACAGAGAAGGGGTAATGGAGCGGAGGAAAGAGGGTATCAGCTCTGCTCCAGTGACCCCGGGGATTTTCTCCTCTGTCTTCTGGTGGGGTTTTCCTCCAGAGGCACAAGGACAATTGGGAATGGGGTCCCAGGCACAGAGGCTGCCTCTGGAGGGGGGAGCAAAGGGCTGCAGGGCCAGGCAAGACAGACATCTGCCCACCCTCCTGCTCCCCCAGCTCTGGGGATGGGAATTAGCAGCTTTCTGTGAACGGAAGGGTTAACGAATGTCAGAGCCACCCTCCCAGCAGAGTGGGTTTTGGCCACCCCCTTCCCGAAAGCCTTTACATAAGAGTCTTGCAGAATTTATAGCCTGCCTCAGCTGTGCCCCCCCCCACCCCCTCAGGGCTGCTCCCCGGGAGCTGCCAGCACAGATCCCCGGCCGTGCTAATTCGGGGAGGAAAATGGGATTTGATTTCTGCACCAGTCACTGTCTCTCACTGTTAAAACGGGACCTGATGGGCTCCGTGTCCCCCCCCTTCCCCAGCTCACCATCACAGACATCGACCTTGAATGTCCCCTCAGCATCTCAGCAGAGCGTTCCCTGGGTTGTCACACCCCAGCCTGCTCCTAGGGCTAGAAACGGTGTTTTAGGTGTAAAACAAATGTTTAAAAATATATATATATGGAAGCCTCAAAAGCACCGGCGTCTTCTGGTCCTGTTCCCAGCTGTCCTTTGTGTCTCTGGAGAGCAGAGGAGACATTGAGAGATGTCCTCCCCACCCTGAGCCTTGACCCCAGGGCCATCCCGGAGCATCTTCACCCTTAGGACTCACCCTGGACCAAGAGGGGCCACCAGCGAGGTGAGGACGTGGCCATCAGGGTGACACAAACAACTCAGACACCAGAGGAGTGAGATGCTGCCTTTCCATTCCCCTTTCTTCCCCTGGGAGAAGGGCTCTGCTGGTGCTCATGTCACCCGCTGTCACTGGGGGAGGAGGAACAGCCCTTGCCACCCAAACCCCCCTCTCCTCCAGCCCCCGCACCCCGGGAAACCCTGCCTGTTGTCAGCAGCTTCTCCCATGATGGAAGGAGATGAAGCAAAGCCAGGGCTGGTGCTGCCATCCCCCTGCCTGTCCCCCAGCAGGAATGCTGTGCCGGTGGCAGTGGGGACAATGCAAAAGCAGATGGTGTGGCCAGGAGCCCGGACGTCCCCCGCAGCTGCCCGGGCGGCGTGTCCGGGGCTGCCTGCTGCCTCTCCGGCCACAGTGACAGCAGGGACCCCGGGGAGGGTCTCCAGTGGGGTAAATCCACACCACTCCGTTGGCTGAGGATCAACCCCCTCCTTTAAAAGCACCCCTTGCTCCTGGTGTTACCCAGGAACGTGCTGTAGGTTATCATGGAATCATAGAATGGTTAAAGTTGGAAGGGACCTTAAAGATCATCCAGTTCCAACCCCCCTGCCCTGGGCAGGGACACCTCCCACCAGCCCAGGTTGCTCCAAGCCCCCTCCAACCTGCCCTTGAACCCCTCCAGGGATGGGGCAGCCACAGCTTCTCTGGGCAACCTGTTCCAGTGCCTCACCACCCTCACAGCAAAGAATTTCTTCCTAATATCTAATCTAACTCTCCCCTCTTCCAATTTAAAACCGTTACCCCTTGTCCTGTCACTGCACTCCCTGACAAAGAGTCCCTCCCCAGCTCTCCTGGAGCTCCCTTCAGATACTGGGAGGCTGCTCTAAGGTCTCCCCGGAGCCTTCTCTTCTCCAGGCTGAACAACCCCAGCTCTCTCAGCCTGTCTTCACAGCAGAGGGGCTCCATCCCTCTGAGCATCTCCATGGCCCTCTGCTGGACCCATTCCAACAGGTCCATGTCCTTCCTGTGCTGAGGACTCCAGAGCTGGACACAGAGCTCCAGGTGGGGTGTCCCGAGCACCCTATTCCCTCTGTGTGTGCCTGCAGCAGCACTGCTCTTCCTGCTCCCAAACCAGGCTGGGCTGTTTTCCTTCCATCCCTGGGGCTGATCTCAGAGCTGCTCACCCCCCTGAGCTGCTAGGGGTGCTCAGAGATGCTTCCAGCCAACCCCTTCTTTAAAACCATCCTTTTTCTATTTTTCTCTCCAGGTTTTGGGCGTTGAGTCAGCCATCTGGCCGGCTTTCCAAGACGATGGTAAGATTTTCCTTGTCTTTGTGCTTGAAGCCCTGATGCTGCATCTCTTCACCACCTTTTGGCCGTGGTTGAACGACCCTCCCCAGTCCATGGCAAATGTGTCCCCCCCCGGCTCCTGCCAGATGTGCCACAGCTGGAGCAGACCCAGCCAGGCCCTGTGAAGCATCAACCCCCAGAGTGCAAGAAGGGTGTCACCTCGGGTGTCACCTCGGGCACAAGTGATGGCCAACTCAGTCTTTGTCCCCAGGGGTTTTATTCCCTTAGACCCACAGCCCTCACTGCAGGCAGTGGTGGGTTCTCCTGGCACGCTCGCTGAAACTCAGTCTTTGTCCCCAGGGGTTTTATTCCCTTAGACCCACAGCCCTCACTGCAGGCAGTGGTGGGTTCTCCTGGCACGCTCGCTGAGCATCCTGACCACCAGACATCCCATGAACATGGTCCCCTGGTCCTGCTCTCCCCGTGGGTCCTCCTGCACTCGTTGGCTCCTGTGTGGCTCATTTTGGATAAGCTGCTTTCCTGGTACCCAGCTCCCACCAGTGACCAGCTACAGGTTGGAGCGGCAGAAGGGAGCTTCTGGAACAACCGAGTCTCCGATGCCTTCAAGGAGGTTGTCCCACTGATGGAACTCCTCTTCCAGGTCTGCGTGGGGCAGAGATGGGGATGGGGTTACTACAGCCATTCTCAACCCAACTCCAGGTGTGAAGGAGGAGCAGCCAGTGGACCCCTTCGCTTCGTGCAAAGGGATGGGAAGCACCAAACCCAAGCCCAGGGAGGCAATGGCCACCCCGCAGCCCCCTGCAATGGGGGGACCTCTTGTGCTCTCCCAAGCCCCCAGCCAACCTGTCCCCCACCCCATGCCGTACTGAGATGCCTCTGCAGGAAGGCCAGAGCCGCCCGGATGGTGATGTCCAGACCCTTGTAGGGGTCAAGGGTCCCCCTCGCGCTGAAGATGCGGCTGAGGAGCTTCCCAGTGAGAAAGGTGAAGTCGGTCTGGCTCTGGTGCACGGATCCCCTGGGACAGGGAAAAGGGATCTGCTTCAGAGGGAGCTGGGAAGAGGTCCTCCTGCTGGGACACAGCTCGTAGGTGCTCCCAGGAGGGTACCAGGGGGGTGGGTACCCCCAGGTCTTGACTCACAGAATGGTTATGATCTTTGTCTGGCTGTTTCTGGAGCTCAGCCTCTTCATTTTGGCAACGCTTTCCGGCGTCTGGAACTTCTCAGTGTTGATGAAGAGCACGGGTTTGGGCACCTCCGGGTAGAGCGCGTTCTCCAGGGGGAACATCCAGGCGTCCAGAGCCACCGCGCACCTGCAAGGGGACGGACACCCGGTGCTGCCACCCCCCCCATGGCTTCCCTTCCCACCAGGATGAGCCACGTGTCCCTGGAGCTTCCCGTGGCTCCTCATCCTTGCTGCTGCTCACCTGAAGCTGGGCTCTTTCACCAAGGCCAGCACTGCTGTCACCCCACCGAAGGAATGGCCCATGACGGCCACTTTGGTCAGATCAACGCTGCCCTGCAACAAGGAGAAGGCTGAGGAGCCTGGGCCCAAACCTCGCTGCAGAAGGTCCCTAATTAGGGGGAAAAAAAGCCAATGGAAGAAGATTAGCAAAGCAAGGGGTGCCCTGATTTCACCACCGGTGCCATGGGACTTGGCTGCCCCGGGGAGAAAAAGGAGAAGAGAGGCACCAAGAAGGTGAGACATGGGAGGTTGGGGCTCTGCACGGACCCTGCTTGTCCCAGGAGGAAAAGTCTCACTCAACAAGGACTGATCCTGCCAGCAAAGGGCACTTGGACCCCCCCCTCCTCTTCCATCGACCAAACGACCCCTCCGGCTGGTCCTTCAGCACAGACAGACCCAGGTACCTTCAGCGTGGAGAGATCGAAGTCCTGGTGAAGGACATTTTGGACAGATTTACCACCGTTGATGTCCTCGAAGAGCCGGAGCGCTCGCACGCATTCCTCCGCTCTCTGATGGACCTGGGAGGGAGAGTTGCCCCTTCCCCGGTTAACCCAGCTCCTCCACCCCACAAATTTGGGGTTGGATCCTCCCCCTGACCTCCACCCGTCCACGTCCCTCCAAATCCACAGCATCCAGACCCCACGGGGCTTTCCCTGAATTACTACAAACGCCGAAGCCAGTGAGAGGCTGCACCACAGCGGCTCCCCCGGGGATGTGGGGAGTTTATTGCAATGGTTTCTCCTTTGGTTTGGTTTTAATTCAGTTAATCTGATAGCACAGACGGCTGGAGATGAGCAAAAGACCTCTGCTCTGGGGGAGAAGGAGCGGGATGTGCAGGGGAGGGAGAGCCCGGGTTCCTCACCAGCTGCCCCCCGGCCAAGGGGTGATGCCACCCCCACCGGTGTAAGCCCCCCACGGGCAGCACGGCCCCCCCCATCCCACCCCAAAAAGTGACAAAAAACTCAGATGAAAACCTCTCTCTGCTCCTCCCTGCTCCCTCTAACACAGAAGATGCCGCAACTGAGGCTGAACCTGGCAACCAATTGCCTCTATTTATAATACATTTCTCATTCACCCTCAATATTTACGCTCATGGGTTCCTCTTTAGAGGAAAACTGTGTCCCTTGTTTGTGTGATATGCCATGAGACGGAGCACACACCAAAATAAGAGGCTGGGAGGTGATTTAAGACTGCCATGAACTCCTCCAACCACTGAGTTTCCTAAACAGCTTTTCTACGCCAACTCTCGCCTCGATGTTGTCCTTTCAAACAGAGCAGAAAGGAGCAAAGAAAGGGGAAACTTGGCTCAGCGGGGAACCTTCCTGCTCCCCCAGCAAGCAGCTGTCCGGGGTAATCCCCCAGAGCCAAAAATCAGAGCGTGAACAAACCCAGCAGCCGGTGCGGAGCCTCGCCAGCCGGCGGCACCGGGCTGGGCAGAAAGCCCCTCTCTCCCCCGGGGGTGCGGGTGACATTAAGCATCCAGGGACACAGCAAAGCCCAGCCCGGCTCCTGCCAGGGTCAGCTGGAGCCAGAGAGACCCCCAGGAAACAGAGAGAAATGGGTCGAACAGATTTTTTTTTCAGCTCGCAAGGAGAAAGCTCAGTGCCACGACGATACGGGTCTGGGAAGGGCAGTGGATGAAGATTGGAGGGAAGGGGGGGGGCAACTCGGCTTGCAAGGAGGGATTTCACACCTCCTGGGCTGCCCACCCTTAACCCCCCTACCCTGGTACCTGCTTGTTTCGGAAATAAAACTCCTTCTGCCCTTGGGGCACTCGTTGGTAGGGGATCCACTCCTCTCCCCCCGCCTCCGCCGGGCAGAAATACGTCGCGGAGGCAGAATGGTCCCTGCAGAAGGGTGGGCAGCCGTGTCACGGGGGCACTGGCAGCCCCCCAGGGCCCTGCCAGCCCCACCCCCGCTGCCAAATTCGGTGGGGACCGGGGACACCCACCTGTGCTCCAGTGCTGCCACCGTGAAGCCCCAGGAAGCCAGATCCGAGCAGATGGAG
>NW_015090900.1:890252-896663 GCF_001431845.1 Calidris pugnax
GGAGCCCGGACGTCCCCCGCAGCTGCCCGGGCGGCGTGTCCGGGGCTGCCTGCTGCCTCTCCGGCCACAGTGACAGCAGGGACCCCGGGGAGGGTCTCCAGTGGGGTAAATCCACACCACTCCGTTGGCTGAGGATCAACCCCCTCCTTTAAAAGCACCCCTTGCTCCTGGTGTTACCCAGGAACGTGCTGTAGGTTATCATGGAATCATAGAATGGTTAAAGTTGGAAGGGACCTTAAAGATCATCCAGTTCCAACCCCCCTGCCCTGGGCAGGGACACCTCCCACCAGCCCAGGTTGCTCCAAGCCCCCTCCAACCTGCCCTTGAACCCCTCCAGGGATGGGGCAGCCACAGCTTCTCTGGGCAACCTGTTCCAGTGCCTCACCACCCTCACAGCAAAGAATTTCTTCCTAATATCTAATCTAACTCTCCCCTCTTCCAATTTAAAACCGTTACCCCTTGTCCTGTCACTGCACTCCCTGACAAAGAGTCCCTCCCCAGCTCTCCTGGAGCTCCCTTCAGATACTGGGAGGCTGCTCTAAGGTCTCCCCGGAGCCTTCTCTTCTCCAGGCTGAACAACCCCAGCTCTCTCAGCCTGTCTTCACAGCAGAGGGGCTCCATCCCTCTGAGCATCTCCATGGCCCTCTGCTGGACCCATTCCAACAGGTCCATGTCCTTCCTGTGCTGAGGACTCCAGAGCTGGACACAGAGCTCCAGGTGGGGTGTCCCGAGCACCCTATTCCCTCTGTGTGTGCCTGCAGCAGCACTGCTCTTCCTGCTCCCAAACCAGGCTGGGCTGTTTTCCTTCCATCCCTCGGGCTGATCTCAGAGCTGCTCACCCCCCTGAGCTGCTAGGGGTGCTCAGAGATGCTTCCAGCCAACCCCTTCTTTAAAACCATCCTTTTTCTATTTTTCTCTCCAGGTTTTGGGCGTTGAGTCAGCCATCTGGCCGGCTTTCCAAGACGATGGTAAGATTTTCCTTGTCTTTGTGCTTGAAGCCCTGATGCTGCATCTCTTCACCACCTTTTGGCCGTGGTTGAACGACCCTCCCCAGTCCATGGCAAATGTGTCCCCCCCCGGCTCCTGCCAGATGTGCCACAGCTGGAGCAGACCCAGCCAGGCCCTGTGAAGCATCAACCCCCAGAGTGCAAGAAGGGTGTCTCCTCGGGTGTCACCTCGGGCACAAGTGATGGCCAACTCAGTCTTTGTCCCCAGGGGTTTTATTCCCTTAGACCCACAGCCCTCACTGCAGGCAGTGGTGGGTTCTCCTGGCACGCTCGCTGAGCATCCTGACCACCAGACATCCCATGAACATGGTCCCCTGGTCCTGCTCTCCCCGTGGGTCCTCCTGCACTCGTTGGCTCCTGTGTGGCTCATTTTGGATAAGCTGCTTTCCTGGTACCCAGCTCCCACCAGTGACCAGCTACAGGTTGGAGCGGCAGAAGGGAGCTTCTGGAACAACCGAGTCTCCGATGCCTTCGAGGAGGTTGTCCCACTGATGGAACTCCTCTTCCAGGTCTGCGTGGGGCAGAGATGGGGACGGGGTTACTACAGCCATTCTCAACCCAGCTCCAGGCGTGAAGGAGGAGCAGCCACCAGACCCCTTCGCTTTGTGCAATGGGATGGGAAGGACCAAACCCAAGCCCAGGGAGGCAATGGCCACCCCGCAGCCCCCTGCAATGGGGGGACCTCTTGTGCTCTCCCAAGCCCCCAGCCAACCTGTCCCCCACCCCATGCCGTACTGAGATGCCTCTGCAGGAAGGCCAGAGCCGCCCGGATGGTGATGTCCAGACCCTTGTAGGGGTCAAGGGTCCCCCTCGCGCTGAAGATGCGGCTGAGGAGCTTCCCAGTGAGAAAGGTGAAGTCGGTCTGGCTCTGGTGCACGGATCCCCTGGGACAGGGAAAAGGGATCTGCTTCAGAGGGAGCTGGGAAGAGGTCCTCCTGCTGGGACACAGCTCGTAGGTGCTCCCAGGAGGGTACCAGGGGGGTGGGTACCCCCAGGTCTTGACTCACAGAATGGTTATGATCTTTGTCTGGCTGTTTCTGGAGCTCAGCCTCTTCATTTTGGCAACGCTTTCCGGCGTCTGGAACTTCTCAGTGTTGATGAAGAGCACGGGTTTGGGCACCTCCGGGTAGAGCGCGTTCTCCAGGGGGAACATCCAGGCGTCCAGAGCCACCGCGCACCTGCAAGGGGACGGACACCCGGTGCTGCCACCCCCCCACACGGCTTCCCTTCCCACCAGGATGAGCCACGTGTCCCTGGAGCTTCCCGTGGCTCCTCATCCTTGCTGCTGCTCACCTGAAGCTGGGCTCTTTCACCAAGGCCAGCACTGCTGTCACCCCACCGAAGGAATGGCCCATGACGGCCACTTTGGTCAGATCAACGCTGCCCTGCAACAAGGAGAAGGCTGAGGAGCCTGTGCCCAAACCTTGCTGCAGAAGGTCCCTAATTAGGGGGAAAAAAAGCCAATGGAAGAAGATTAGCAAAGCAAGGGGTGCCCTGATTTCACCACCGGTGCCATGGGACTTGGCTGCCCCGGGGAGAAAAAGGAGAAGAGAGGCACCAAGAAGGTGAGACATGGGAGGTTGGGGCTCTGCACGGACCCTGCTTGTCCCAGGAGGAAAAGTCTCACTCAACAAGGACTGATCCTGCCAGCAAAGGGCACTTGGACCCCCCCCTCCTCTTCCATCGACCAAACGACCCCTCCGGCTGGTCCTTCAGCACAGACAGACCCAGGTACCTTCAGCGTGGAGAGATCGAAGTCCTGGTGAAGGACATTTTGGACAGATTGACCACCGTTGATGTCCTCGAAGAGCCGGAGCGCTCGCACACATTCCTCCGCTCTCTGATGGACCTGGGAGGGAGAGTTGCCCCTTCCCCGGTTAACCCAGCTCCTCCACCCCACAAATTTGGGGTTGGATCCTCCCCCTGACCTCCACCCGTCCACGTCCCTCCAAATCCACAGCATCCAGACCCCACGGGGCTTTCCCTGAATTACTACAAACGCCGAAGCCAGTGAGAGGCTGCACCACAGCGGCTCCCCCGGGGATGTGGGGAGTTTATTGCAATGGTTTCTCCTTTGGTTTGGTTTTAATTCAGTTAATCTGATAGCACAGACGGCTGGAGATGAGCAAAAGACCTCTGCTCTGGGGGAGAAGGAGCGGGATGTGCAGGGGAGGGAGAGCCCGGGTTCCTCACCAGCTGCCCCCCGGCCAAGGGGTGATGCCACCCCCACCGGTGTAAGCCCCCCACGGGCAGCACGGCCCCCCCCATCCCACCCCAAAAAGTGACAAAAAACTCAGATGAAAACCTCTCTCTGCTCCTCCCTGCTGCCTCTAACACAGAAGATGCCGCAACTGAGGCTGAACCTGGCAACCAATTGCCTCTATTTATAATACATTTCTCATTCACCCTCAATATTTACGCTCATGGGTTCCTCTTTAGAGGAAAACTGTGTCCCTTGTTTGTGTGATATGCCATGAGACGGAGCACACACCAAAATAAGAGGCTGGGAGGTGATTTAAGACTGCCATGAACTCCTCCAACCACTGAGTTTCCTAAACAGCTTTTCTACGCCAACTCTCGCCTCGATGTTGTCCTTTCAAACAGAGCAGAAAGGAGCAAAGAAAGGGGAAACTTGGCTCAGCGGGGAACCTTCCTGCTCCCCCAGCAAGCAGCTGTCCGGGGTAATCCCCCAGAGCCAAAAATCAGAGCGTGAACAAACCCAGCAGCAGGTGCGGAGCCTCGCCAGCCGGCGGCACCGGGCTGGGCAGAAAGCCCCTCTCTCCCCCGGGGTACGGGTGACATTAAGCATCCAGGGACACAGCAAAGCCCAGCCTGGCTCCTGCCAGGGTCAGCTGGAGCCAGAGAGACCCCCAGGAAACAGAGAGAAATGGGTCGAACAGATTTTTTTTTCAGCTCGCAAGGAGAAAGCTCAGTGCCACGACGATACGGGTCTGGGAAGGGCAGTGGATGAAGATTGGAGGGAAGGGGGGGGGCAACTCGGCTTGCAAGGAGGGATTTCACACCTCCTGGGCTGCCCACCCTTAACCCCCCTACCCTGGTACCTGCTTGTTTCGGAAATAAAACTCCTTCTGCCCTTGGGGCACTCGTTGGTAGGGGATCCACTCCTCTCCCCCTGCCTCCGCCGGGCAGAAATACGTCGCGGAGGCAGAATGGTCCCTGCAGAAGGGTGGGCAGCCGTGTCACGGGGGCACTGGCAGCCCCCCAGGGCCCTGCCAGCCCCATCCCTGCTGCCAAATTCGGCGGGGACCGGGGACACCCACCTGTGCTCCAGTGCTGTCACCACGAAACCCCAGGATGCCAGCTCCGAGCAGATGGAGGAGTAGAGGGTCCTGCCAGGGAGCCAGAGTTTGGGGAGCAGGGTCAGGGCTGCCCCGTCAATACAAGGCAGGTCTGAGCGGGGACACGGGGGTCCCAGGACACCCCCCTGTCCCCATCCCAGTTCTATCCCTGAGCTCATCCTACCGAAAGGCTCCCAGGCCATGGGAGAAGATGATCAGTGGGTACCCTCTGCTGCAGGGCTTGAAAGCTCCATTCCAGCTCACCGGCACCCTGCAGGAGCCTGTTGAGGGGGGTGAAACCCCCCCAAAAAAGCAGGGGGACACGGGCAGCTGGGTGCTGCAGCTTCTACAGGGTGTCCCTGCTCGGCTCCATCCCTGCCCGCAGCGCCAGGGATGGGCTTGGTGTCGTGAAACCCCACTAAGGGTCCCCAGGGGATGGGGGGGCACCTGGGGTGGGGGACGGGGTGCTGGCCGTCCCCTTACCGATGGTGGCATGGAGCAGGGGTGCACACCAGCGCCGGCTGTGCCCAGCAAAGTCAGCCAGGCCCCCACAGTACTCGTAACGTGGGATCCAGAGAGGGGGCTCAGCCCCTGCCCGGGGCAGGCAGGGGTAGAAGAGACGGAGGAAAAGCCCCTGGAGGAGAGAGGGGAAAATGGGGGGACACAGGGGGGACAGCACATGGTGGTGGCCGTTGTCCTGGGCGAGCTGAGCTCTTGCAAAACCCAACTGGCAGCTGCCACCCCTGCTGTGTGGACCCCCATCCCCGTACCTGCTGTGTGTGGCCCACCATGACGTCCGTGCAGCCCACCCAGTGGGGTCCCTTCCCCCGGGGCAGCGCCAGCGACTGCGTCCCCCCCATGGTGACAAGGCAGAGCCTAGATACAAGCATGAGGTCAGAGGCTGTCCCCTGCAAAGGGGACCCCAACTCGCTCCCTCCTCCTTCCCTCACCCCTCTCCCATTGCCCGGACCCCAGGAATCCCCCCCCCTCCCAGCACCCACCAGTAAATGCACTGGCAGCAAGAGGGGAAAAGAAGGTCCCAAATCCAATATTCACCCAGCTATGGGGCAGCTGTCCCTGTCCCCATCCCTGTCCCCCCCCTCCCCGGGGATGCTGAGGGCTGGGGGGAGGCAGCGTAGCCCAGGGGGTGGGCGAGCGAGGGGTCAGTGTGGGGCTGACAGGGCTGATGGCCCTGAGCACCCACGGGAGCCCTGAGGACACGGGGGGAAGGGGGGACAGAGCTCTGCACCCCCCCAGTGCAGAACTACAGCTCCCAGTAACCCCCGGAGCCTGGGAACCACAACTCCCAGTATAGCCCTGGGTTGGGACTACACCTCCCAGTATGCGCTGCGCCCCCGGACTACACCTCCCAGTATTCCCAGCTGGAACTACAGATCCCAGTGCTCCTGTATCGCCCTGCACTACAGCTCCCAGTGCCTCCCAGTGCCTCCCAGTGCTTCCCAGTGCACCCCAGTGCTCCCAGTATGGGCTCCCAGTGCCTCCCAGTGCCTCCCAGTGACTCCCAGTACGTCCCAGTGCAATCCAGTGTCATCCCAGTGCAACCCAGTGCCATCCCAGTATGTCCCCCTCCCCAGTCGTGTGTGTCCACCCCCCCCGCACCCACCAGTGCGCTGGGTCACAGCTCCCAGCAGGCACCAGTACGCCCTGCACTACAGCTCCCAGTACCACCCGTGACCGTGGACTACAGCTCCCAGTAGCCACCAGTACAGGACGCAGCTCCCAGTGTCCCCCAGTGCACAACCACAGCTCCCAGTGTCCCCCGTGAAAAATCACAGCTCCCAGTGCCACCAGTGGGAAAATCACAGCTCCCAGTGCCACCAGTGGGGAAATCACAGCTCCCAGTGCCACCAGCAGGGAAATCACAGCTCCCAGTGTCCCCCAGTGCAAAGCCACAGCTTCCAGTGCCCCCAGTGTAGAATCACAGCTCCCAGTGCCCCCAGTGGAGAAATCACAGCTCCCAGTAGCCACCAGTGCACAACCACAGCTCCCAGTGTCCCCCGTGAAAATCACCGCTCCCAGTGCCACCAGTGGGGAAATCACAGCTCCCAGTGCCGCCCAGTGCCAAGCCACAGCTTCCAGTTCCC
>NW_015090900.1:901639-910319 GCF_001431845.1 Calidris pugnax
TGCCCCCAGTGTAAAATCACAGCTCCCAGTGCCCCCAGTGGAGAAATCACAGCTCCCAGTAGCCACCAGTGCACAACCACAGCTCCCAGTGTCCCCCGTGAAAATCACCGCTCCCAGTGCCACCAGTGGGGAAATCACAGCTCCCAGTGCCACCAGCAGGGAAATCACAGCTCCCAGTGTCCCCCAGCGCAAAGCCACAGCTTCCAGTGCCCCCAGTGTAGAATCACAGCTCCCAGTGCCCCCAGTGGAGAAATCACAGCTCCCAGTAGCCACCAGTGCACAACCACAGCTCCCAGTGTCCCCCGTGAAAATCACCGCTCCCAGTGCCACCAGTGGGGAAATCACAGCTCCCAGTGCCCCCCAGTGCCAAGCCACAGCTTCCAGTGCCCCCAGTGCACAACCACAGCACCCAGTGTCCCCCGTGCAAAATCACGGCTCCCAGTGCCACCAGTGGGGAAATCACAGCTCCCAGTGCCCCCCAGTGCCAAACCACATCTCCCAGTGCCCCCAGGGCAAGACACCACCCCAGCCCCCCCACTGCAAACCTCCCACTGCCTCCAGGGCAGGACACCACCCCAGCCCCCCCACTGCAAACCTCCGTGGGGTGCCATGGGGGGCCATGGCCATCGGCAGCACCCCAACCTCGGGGCTGCCCTCTCCCTGTCTGCACCCTAGATGGGTTCCTGGGGACTGTCCCCACGTGTCACCCCCCGGCAGTCCCTTAGAGCCCCCAGGGGCTCCCGCTGCCCGTCCCCACGTTCCCTCTCCTTTGGTTAATCCTCTTTCTGCAGCTCAGGCGGCCCCAGGCCCCCGATAATCCCTTGGGCGGCCGGGGATTAACTCCCCGCGGGGCCGAGCCATCCCCTCGGCCAGCCCTGGCAAATAAATTCCCCAAGATTTGGTAAAAAAAAAGGCCCTACCAAGCTGCCATGCGTGTGACCCCACGCCAGGCTCCCCAGCGTGGGTGCAGAGGGAAACTGAGGCACGGGATGGGCACCCTATGGAGCTCTGGGGGCTGGGGTTATTCAGCCTGGAGAAGAGGAGGCTGAGGGGAGACCTTATTGCTCTCTCCAACTCCCTGAAAGGAAGGTGTAGAGAGGTGGGGGTCGGTCTCTTCTCTCAAGTCCCAGGTGACAGGACGAGAGGAAATGGCCTCAAGTTGCCCCAGGGGAGGTTCAGGCTGGATATTAGGAAAAATCTTTTCACTGAAAGGGTTCTCAGCCATTGGAATGGGCTGCCCAGGGAGGTGGTGGAGGCCCCATCCCTGGAGGTGTTCAAAAGAGGGGTTGATGTAGTGCTGGGAGGTCTGGTTTAGTGATGATGCTCCTTGTCTGTTGTGTGGGTGTCTATTTTTGTCAGTTGGGTTGACAGTTGGACAAGATGATCTTTAAGGTCCCTTCCAACCTAGAAGATTCTGTGATTCTGTTCCAGTGTCACCGTGTGTATGTCCCCCAGGTCCCACCCTGGAGCAGGGAGGGGGGACCCCAACCCAAACCCACCGGCACAGCCACCCTGTCCCCTGCTGAGCACCCATCCTGCCCAGAGGCTGGTCTACCCGCAGGCTGAGGCCGGCCAGGTTGTTACACCCATGGATGGGATCCAGCAGGGCATCATCAGGTCCCAGCTTGCCCGGCCGGCGGGGCAGGGCGGAGGGTGGCTGGCGCGGTCGGGGATGCCAGGGCAGGGTGGGAGAGACGAGCCCCAACCTGCCCTCTCCAGCCCACGCCTGGCTCCCCACGGCGGGGTTCAGCCCCCCCCCCAGCACCCCCACATGGTGAAGGGAACGGGATGGAGATGGGGGGGTGGGGGGGGCTGCTGGAGTCCAGTTTTTCGGGGCCATCCCGCTCTCGCCTCCGGTCGAGCCCCACGGGATGGGGGTGTGGGGGTCCTACTGGTGGGCCTGGTTATGTGGGTGACACTGGGGGACCGTCTGGCTTTGACCTGACCCCCCCTTTACCCCCACCCCCCCACGCTGGGCTCACACAGCATTTACATGGGTTTTCTTTAAAGGGATTATCCCCACCCAGCTCCCATTCCAGCCGCCCCATCCAGAGGTTTCCCAGCCCTGAGCTGTGGATTTGTGATCTGGGAAGGGGGGAGACGGGGGGGTCAGGTCAGGTTGGGACCCCCATCTCTGCCCCGTGGGAGGGTGAACCCCACAGTCCACCACTGACCCCCTGCCGTGGTCTCAGCTTCCCTGCGTGGATGGGTTTGGAGCCGGATTGACTTTGGAAAGAGCTGTCAGGATGCAGAAGGGCTTGTCCTCCCCACCCCATGCTGGGACCCTGGGGGTCGCTGGAGCCTGGGGGTGCCACTGGAGCCCAGGGGTGTCACCGGAGCCTGGGGGTGTCACTGGAACCCAGGGGTCGCTGGACCCTGGGGGTCACTGGAGCCCAGGGATTGCTGGAGTCCAGGGGTTGGTGGAGCCTGGGGGTGACATTGGAGCCCAGGGGTGTCACTGGAGCCTGGGGGTGTCACTGGAGCCTGAGGGTGTCACTGGAACCCAGGGGTCGCTGGACCCTGGGGGTCACTGGAGCCCAGGGATTGCTGGAGTCCAGGGGTTGGTGGAGCCTGGGGGTGACATTGGAGCCCAGGGGTGTCACTGGAGCCTGGGGGTGTCACTGGAGCCTGAGGGTGTCACTGGAACCCAGGGGTCGCTGGACCCTGGGGGTCACTGGAGCCCAGGGATTGCTGGAGTCCAGGGGTTGGTGGAGCCTGGGGGTGACATTGGAGCCCAGGGGTGTCATTGGAGTCTGGGGGTGACACTGGAGCCCAGAGGTGACACTGGAGCCTGGGGGTGTCACTGGAGCCCAGGGGTTGCTGGAGCCCAGGGGTGTCACTGGAGTCTGGGGGTGACACTGGAGCCCAGGGGTCGCTGAAGCCCAGGGGTCTCACTGGAGCCTGGGGGGTGACACTGGAGTCTGGGGGTGACACTGGAGCCCGGGGATGTCACTGAAGCCTGGGGATGTCACTAGAGCCCAGGGGTTGCTGAAGCCCAGGGGTCTCACTGGAGCCTGGGGGGGGACACTGGAGTCTGGGGGTGACACTGGAGCCCGGGGATGTCACTGAAGCCTGGGGATGTCACTAGAGCCCAGGGGTTGCGGAAGCCCAGGGGTCTCACTGGAGCCTGGGGGGGGACACTGGAGTCTGGGGGTGACACTGGAGCCCGGGGATGTCACTGAAGCCTGGGGATGTCACTAGAGCCCAGGGGTTGCGGAAGCCCAGGGGTCTCACTGGAGCCTGGGGGGGGACACTGGAGTCTGGGGGTGACACTGGAGCCCGGGGATGTCACTGAAGCCTGGGGATGTCACTAGAGCCCAGGGGTTGCGGAAGCCCAGGGGTCTCACTGGAGCCTGGGGGGGGACACTGGAGTCTGGGGGTGACACTGGAGCCCGGGGATGTCACTGAAGCCTGGGGATGTCACTAGAGCCCAGGGGTTGCGGAAGCCCAGGGGTCTCACTGGAGCCTGGGGGGGGACACTGGAGTCTGGGGGTGACACTGGAGCCCGGGGATGTCACTGAAGCCTGGGGATGTCACTAGAGCCCAGGGGTTGCGGAAGCCCAGGGGTCTCACTGGAGCCTGGGGGGGGACACTGGAGTCTGGGGGTGACACTGGAGCCCGGGGATGTCACTGAAGCCTGGGGATGTCACTAGAGCCCAGGGGTTGCGGAAGCCCAGGGGTCTCACTGGAGCCTGGGGGGGGACACTGGAGTCTGGGGGTGACACTGGAGCCCGGGGATGTCACTGAAGCCTGGGGATGTCACTAGAGCCCAGGGGTTGCGGAAGCCCAGGGGTCTCACTGGAGCCTGGGGGGGGACACTGGAGTCTGGGGGTGACACTGGAGCCCGGGGATGTCACTGAAGCCTGGGGATGTCACTAGAGCCCAGGGGTTGCGGAAGCCCAGGGGTCTCACTGGAGCCTGGGGGGGGACACTGGAGTCTGGGGGTGACACTGGAGCCCGGGGATGTCACTGAAGCCTGGGGATGTCACTAGAGCCCAGGGGTTGCGGAAGCCCAGGGGTCTCACTGGAGCCTGGGGGGGGACACTGGAGTCTGGGGGTGACACTGGAGCCCGGGGATGTCACTGAAGCCTGGGGATGTCACTAGAGCCCAGGGGTTGCGGAAGCCCAGGGGTCTCACTGGAGCCTGGGGGGGGACACTGGAGTCTGGGGGTGACACTGGAGCCCGGGGATGTCACTGAAGCCTGGGGATGTCACTAGAGCCCAGGGGTTGCGGAAGCCCAGGGGTCTCACTGGAGCCTGGGGGGGGACACTGGAGTCTGGGGGTGACACTGGAGCCCGGGGATGTCACTGAAGCCTGGGGATGTCACTAGAGCCCAGGGGTTGCGGAAGCCCAGGGGTCTCACTGGAGCCTGGGGGGGGACACTGGAGTCTGGGGGTGACACTGGAGCCCGGGGATGTCACTGAAGCCTGGGGATGTCACTAGAGCCCAGGGGTTGCGGAAGCCCAGGGGTCTCACTGGAGCCTGGGGGGGGACACTGGAGTCTGGGGGTGACACTGGAGCCCGGGGATGTCACTGAAGCCTGGGGATGTCACTAGAGCCCAGGGGTTGCGGAAGCCCAGGGGTCTCACTGGAGCCTGGGGGGGGACACTGGAGTCTGGGGGTGACACTGGAGCCCGGGGATGTCACTGAAGCCTGGGGATGTCACTAGAGCCCAGGGGTTGCGGAAGCCCAGGGGTCTCACTGGAGCCTGGGGGGGGACACTGGAGTCTGGGGGTGACACTGGAGCCCGGGGATGTCACTGAAGCCTGGGGATGTCACTAGAGCCCAGGGGTTGCGGAAGCCCAGGGGTCTCACTGGAGCCTGGGGGGGGACACTGGAGTCTGGGGGTGACACTGGAGCCCGGGGATGTCACTGAAGCCTGGGGATGTCACTAGAGCCCAGGGGTTGCGGAAGCCCAGGGGTCTCACTGGAGCCTGGGGGGGGACACTGGAGTCTGGGGGTGACACTGGAGCCCGGGGATGTCACTGAAGCCTGGGGATGTCACTAGAGCCCAGGGGTTGCGGAAGCCCAGGGGTCTCACTGGAGCCTGGGGGGGGACACTGGAGTCTGGGGGTGACACTGGAGCCCGGGGATGTCACTGAAGCCTGGGGATGTCACTAGAGCCCAGGGGTTGCGGAAGCCCAGGGGTCTCACTGGAGCCTGGGGGGGGACACTGGAGTCTGGGGGTGACACTGGAGCCCGGGGATGTCACTGAAGCCTGGGGATGTCACTAGAGCCCAGGGGTTGCGGAAGCCCAGGGGTCTCACTGGAGCCTGGGGGGGGACACTGGAGTCTGGGGGTGACACTGGAGCCCGGGGATGTCACTGAAGCCTGGGGATGTCACTAGAGCCCAGGGGTTGCGGAAGCCCAGGGGTCTCACTGGAGCCTGGGGGGGGACACTGGAGTCTGGGGGTGACACTGGAGCCCGGGGATGTCACTGAAGCCTGGGGATGTCACTAGAGCCCAGGGGTTGCGGAAGCCCAGGGGTCTCACTGGAGCCTGGGGGGGGACACTGGAGTCTGGGGGTGACACTGGAGCCCGGGGATGTCACTGAAGCCTGGGGATGTCACTAGAGCCCAGGGGTTGCGGAAGCCCAGGGGTCTCACTGGAGCCTGGGGGGGGACACTGGAGTCTGGGGGTGACACTGGAGCCCGGGGATGTCACTGAAGCCTGGGGATGTCACTAGAGCCCAGGGGTTGCGGAAGCCCAGGGGTCTCACTGGAGCCTGGGGGGGGACACTGGAGTCTGGGGGTGACACTGGAGCCCGGGGATGTCACTGAAGCCTGGGGATGTCACTAGAGCCCAGGGGTTGCGGAAGCCCAGGGGTCTCACTGGAGCCTGGGGGGGGACACTGGAGTCTGGGGGTGACACTGGAGCCCGGGGATGTCACTGAAGCCTGGGGATGTCACTAGAGCCCAGGGGTTGCGGAAGCCCAGGGGTCTCACTGGAGCCTGGGGGGGGACACTGGAGTCTGGGGGTGACACTGGAGCCCGGGGATGTCACTGAAGCCTGGGGATGTCACTAGAGCCCAGGGGTTGCGGAAGCCCAGGGGTCTCACTGGAGCCTGGGGGGGGACACTGGAGTCTGGGGGTGACACTGGAGCCCGGGGATGTCACTGAAGCCTGGGGATGTCACTAGAGCCCAGGGGTTGCGGAAGCCCAGGGGTCTCACTGGAGCCTGGGGGGGGACACTGGAGTCTGGGGGTGACACTGGAGCCCGGGGATGTCACTGAAGCCTGGGGATGTCACTAGAGCCCAGGGGTTGCGGAAGCCCAGGGGTCTCACTGGAGCCTGGGGGGGGACACTGGAGTCTGGGGGTGACACTGGAGCCCGGGGATGTCACTGAAGCCTGGGGATGTCACTAGAGCCCAGGGGTTGCGGAAGCCCAGGGGTCTCACTGGAGCCTGGGGGGGGACACTGGAGTCTGGGGGTGACACTGGAGCCCGGGGATGTCACTGAAGCCTGGGGATGTCACTAGAGCCCAGGGGTTGCGGAAGCCCAGGGGTCTCACTGGAGCCTGGGGGGGGACACTGGAGTCTGGGGGTGACACTGGAGCCCGGGGATGTCACTGAAGCCTGGGGATGTCACTAGAGCCCAGGGGTTGCGGAAGCCCAGGGGTCTCACTGGAGCCTGGGGGGGGACACTGGAGTCTGGGGGTGACACTGGAGCCCGGGGATGTCACTGAAGCCTGGGGATGTCACTAGAGCCCAGGGGTTGCGGAAGCCCAGGGGTCTCACTGGAGCCTGGGGGGGGACACTGGAGTCTGGGGGTGACACTGGAGCCCGGGGATGTCACTGAAGCCTGGGGATGTCACTAGAGCCCAGGGGTTGCGGAAGCCCAGGGGTCTCACTGGAGCCTGGGGGGGGACACTGGAGTCTGGGGGTGACACTGGAGCCCGGGGATGTCACTGAAGCCTGGGGATGTCACTAGAGCCCAGGGGTTGCGGAAGCCCAGGGGTCTCACTGGAGCCTGGGGGGGGACACTGGAGTCTGGGGGTGACACTGGAGCCCGGGGATGTCACTGAAGCCTGGGGATGTCACTAGAGCCCAGGGGTTGCGGAAGCCCAGGGGTCTCACTGGAGCCTGGGGGGGGACACTGGAGTCTGGGGGTGACACTGGAGCCCGGGGATGTCACTGAAGCCTGGGGATGTCACTAGAGCCCAGGGGTTGCGGAAGCCCAGGGGTCTCACTGGAGCCTGGGGGGGGACACTGGAGTCTGGGGGTGACACTGGAGCCCGGGGATGTCACTGAAGCCTGGGGATGTCACTAGAGCCCAGGGGTTGCGGAAGCCCAGGGGTCTCACTGGAGCCTGGGGGGGGACACTGGAGTCTGGGGGTGACACTGGAGCCCGGGGATGTCACTGAAGCCTGGGGATGTCACTAGAGCCCAGGGGTTGCGGAAGCCCAGGGGTCTCACTGGAGCCTGGGGGGGGACACTGGAGTCTGGGGGTGACACTGGAGCCCGGGGATGTCACTGAAGCCTGGGGATGTCACTAGAGCCCAGGGGTTGCGGAAGCCCAGGGGTCTCACTGGAGCCTGGGGGGGGACACTGGAGTCTGGGGGTGACACTGGAGCCCGGGGATGTCACTGAAGCCTGGGGATGTCACTAGAGCCCAGGGGTTGCGGAAGCCCAGGGGTCTCACTGGAGCCTGGGGGGGGACACTGGAGTCTGGGGGTGACACTGGAGCCCGGGGATGTCACTGAAGCCTGGGGATGTCACTAGAGCCCAGGGGTTGCGGAAGCCCAGGGGTCTCACTGGAGCCTGGGGGGGGACACTGGAGTCTGGGGGTGACACTGGAGCCCGGGGATGTCACTGAAGCCTGGGGATGTCACTAGAGCCCAGGGGTTGCGGAAGCCCAGGGGTCTCACTGGAGCCTGGGGGGGGACACTGGAGTCTGGGGGTGACACTGGAGCCCGGGGATGTCACTGAAGCCTGGGGATGTCACTAGAGCCCAGGGGTTGCGGAAGCCCAGGGGTCTCACTGGAGCCTGGGGGGTGACACTGGAGTCTGGGGGTGACACTGGAGCCCGGGGATGTCACTGAAGCCTGGGGATGTCACTAGAGCCCAGGGGTTGCTGAAGCCCAGGGGTCTCACTGGAGCCTGGGGGTGACACTGGAGCCCAGGGGTGTCACTGGAGCCCAGGGGTGTCACTGGAGCCTGGGGGTCACTGGAGCCCGGGGGTGTCACTGGTGGAGGTGCCCCAGCTGTGTTCCTGTCCCTGCTCCCCATCGCTGCCCTATAACTGCCCCATCCCTTTGGGGGTTCCCAGGGGGCTGCGGCGCACAGAGCCGCTGGAGGGGGGGGTATGTGTGTGAAGCCAGCCCCACCCGAGGTCTGAGACCTGCGGGATGGGCCGCTCACCTTGGGGTGACGCGAGTGGGGACGCGGGACGGCCCCCCCGGTGGGGTCCCACGGCGGGCGGGCGGGCGGCGCAGGGACCCTGCGGACACCCCCCTACCCCGATGCCCCCACCTTCGGCGCACGGGGAACCCCCCGTCCCACGTGGCCGCCCTGCGGGCGGCAGGGCGCGGCCAATGGGAAGGAGCTGCGGCGGGAGGGGCGTGTTTCGCCGCCGGCGCGGGCCACGCCCACGGGGGCGCTCCCGACCAATGGGAGGCCGGGTGGGCGGGGCCAAGGGGGCGAATGTTGTGACGGTGGGAATAGGACGCGGTGTAACAGAT
>NW_015090900.1:910928-918852 GCF_001431845.1 Calidris pugnax
AACCCCCCCGGGGCGCGCGGGCCCCCAGAGGTAGGGGGGGGGGGGGGGGGTCACGACACACCGGATTTGGGGACGGGGAAGGAGCAGGTTGGGGAGAGTTGGGGGCTCTGAAGGGAGGGGGAGGTTTTATTCCCGAGGGGGTTTGAGAAAAGGGGGGTGTGGGGGGGTCCCGTCACGGGGGACCTTGCGGTGACACGGTTGGCGGCGGCAGGACGGCGACGGCGTGACCTCTCCCTTTCTCCAGGGATTTGAAACGGGGCCAAACGGGGATGGGAATGTCATCGTGGCGACACCGGGGCCCGGAGAAGTAAACCCTACGCCCGGAGGGACGGGAAACGGGACCGCTGCCCCACCGAGCTCCCCTCCGCAGCCGGAGAGAAGGGACAGCCCCGAAAAGCCAGCACAACCCTGGTTGGAGGGGACAGTGAGAGGACGGTGGGGTTCATCCATGCTCCCCCAGGCTGCAAGGGACACGGGACAATAATTCCTGGGGACCGGGAGCCGTCCCACCACCCACTTGGGGTTGGGGACATCGGCCTTTTGACCGGACTCCGGTGCCCATCCAAGCCCGATGAGGAGCCGGGGCCGTGGGTGAACCTATGCAGACCAGGAAGAAATACATTTTCCTGACTTTCCTTGCCTCTTGGCTCCTGCTTTTCTTCTTTGGAGGAGACCAGCTGCGCCGTTTGGTTTTTTTTTCCGGGAGGAAAGCCGAAGCTCGGAGGAACTGGCCCCACTGGACGGATCGGTCCCTCCTCAAAAGTTTTGCAGCCCCCGAGGAGCTCCAGAGGGATGGGGATCCCTCGCTGCCATCGCCCCGGGAGCGGCGGGCGGCGCGGCTGAACGTCTATAAGAACAGCAGGTGCCGGATGGAAACCTGCTTCGACTTCTCCAGGTGTGAGAAGAACGGCTTCAAAGTCTTCACCTACCCCCGGGAGAAGGACCAGCCCCTCTCGGAGAGTTACAGCAAAATCCTCACCTCCATCCAACGCTCTCGCTACTACACCCCCGACCCCGAGGAAGCCTGTCTCTTCATCCTCAGCATCGACACCCTGGACCGCGACCATCTCTCGGGTCAATATGTCCGTAATGTTGATGAGAAAATCCGTGGTTTCCCGCTCTGGAATGGAGGCCGTAACCACCTCATCTTCAACCTCTACTCGGGCACCTGGCCCAATTACACCGAGGACTTGGGTTTTGACATCGGCCAGGCCATCCTGGCCAAAGCCAGTTTCTACACTGAGAACTTCAGGCCTGGCTTTGACATCTCCATCCCTCTCTTCTCCAAGGAGCACCCGCAGCGCGGTGGGGAGAGGGGGTGGTTGTCCCAGGACTCGATACCCCCAAAAAAGAAATATTTGTTGGTGTTCAAGGGGAAACGGTACCTGACCGGCATCGGCTCCGGCACCAGGAACGCGCTGCACCACATCCACAACGGGAAGGACATCGTCTCCCTCACCACCTGCAAGCACGGCAAGGACTGGGAGAAGCACAAGGACACGCGCTGCGACAAGGATAACGTCGACTACGAAAAGTAAGTGGGTGATGAGGTAGGAAAAGGGGGGGGTCTGGTGGAGAGGATGCCCCACAAATGTTCCTGCCCCTCTGCGGGGCACTCTGGGGTGGCTGGACCTCCAGACGTGGGGAGAAAGGAAAGTTTTGGGTTCTCCTGAAATGCATGAAGGTTTCATTTCCGTAGCGGGGAGCGAGGCGCTGGTTGTTCAGGGCTTTCTTGTTCTGTATTAAAGTTGGAGTAATCTGGAGAGCAGCTCTTATCTGCAATCACCGCGGCCGCCCCTAATACGATTTCCCTTTTTCCTAACGCTGATGAATGATGCTTTTCTTCTCCCCCCTCCTGCCCTCCCCTAACATCAACGTTTCTCTTGGAGATGAGCCCGAAACGTCCCCCCCCCCGTCACTGGCTCTGCTAAAAATCCCACAAAACTGGTGGGTCCTTGGGCATCCCAGTGTGGGCAGCCCCAAGCTCACCCAGATGTGGGGTGGGGGTCCCCCAGTGTCCCCTCTCGCAAACGGGGATGGTGGCAGCGGTGTGTGATGGATCTTGGTGGAAAAATTGGGTGGGGGACAAAGTTCTGTGAGTTTTGGGGGGGCTCTGTGCTGTGGGGGGACATGCTTTTCATCCCCTCTCACAAACGGGTATGGTGGCAGCAGCGGTGTGTGATGGATCTTGGTGGAAAAATTGGGGGGGATGACAAAGTTCTGTGAGTTTTGGGGGGGCTCTGTGCTGTGGGGGGACGTGCTCTTTCCTCACCTCCCCATCCCGTTGCTTGGGACCCATCACCAGCTCCAGGGCTGGTAAGCACAGACCCTGTCCCACCAGGGATGGGCATGTCCCCAGGCTGGAGAGCAGATGGGGACAGGCTGAGTTTGGCATCATCCTCAAAGCATCTTAGGAGGTGCCAGGAGGTAAAAGAGGAGCTGGGGTGCTGTGGGCATTGGGATTAACTTCAGGGCAGCTCGGCCACCGTCTGGTGGGTGTCACCAGCCTGGCACGGTCACCCCCTGTGTTGGAGCCTTTTTGGGGACAGGGCAGGACAGAGAGATGACGCAGACTGGTGGGATGGGGGGCCCAAGGTCAGCTCTGCGCTGTGCCAAGGGGTGGTGGGATGAGAAATCCCCCCTCCCACCTCACCCAGGTAATCCCCTAATGCTGTTTGCAAGTACAGGGAGATTTACACCTCGCCCGGGGTGGCTTTGGGCAGCAGATAGACAGGGGACACGTGGCGTGGGGCAGCGTGCTCGCATGTGACCCTGAGCCTCCACCGTCCCTCTTGTCCCCATGGGACACCCGGGCAAAAAGTCATCAGCATCTCCATCACCCCTGGCCAGCTCTGCCTGATCCCCTCCCGGGGATTTGTCACCTCCTGCCCCAGGAAAAGGTGTCCCTGGACCCTGGGGTGGTGACAGAGCAGCGATGGGGACAGAGAGTGGGGAGGGGACAGACAGTGGGGAGGGGACAGACTGGGGAGGGGACACCCCACGACCGACAAAGCAAGACCCCGGCTGCCCCATTTATTCGGTGTGTTGGGGACACCCCCGTTTGCTCGGGGTGGCCGAGGGCAGCACCGGGAGGGGAGGAAGGCTTTGCTGGGGGCTCCATCATCCTCCTCACACCCCTTGGGGGGCCGACGGGGGGGGAGCTGCCTAAAACAAACCAGTTCTGTGCCCAGATAAAGGGCGGCTTGTAGCAGCGCTGCGGTCCGGCCCCGGGTTTCAAGCAATCCAAGAGGGTTGGGAAAGGCTCTCTGGAGCCGACGGGTCCCACTGGTGGCACCGTGCCCAACCAGAGCCACGGAGGGGGCCAGGGGGAGGGAGAAGGACGGGCGCCCGTCCCGGTTCCCTAACAAAACAAGGAAGCCCTGACGGCGTGATTACCCGGAAACCGCAGCGCGTCAGGAGCAAAGTATTTCCATCGGGAGGTTTTGGCCCCGCAGCCCGGCCGGCGCCAGCCTCCCCACCACGGCTGCCCCGCCAGGGGAGGTTGCCCGTGGCCACTTTGCCACCCCCCCCTTCTCCCACCCCGGGATGCATCCCACTGCCCACTCATCCAGTGGGAACAGCCCCATGGAGGTGCTGGGGGTGGCAGACCCCAAACCCCCTAGGATTGGGGTCACCCAGGAGGGGGTGGCAATGGGGTTGCGCCGAGGGTGACCACCAGCAGTGTCCAGCCCTGGGGACATCACAGCTGTGGTGTCATGGGGGGGGTCAGGGCTCTGTTTGAGCCACCCTCACCCCCCCAGGAGGATGCTCAGCGAGGAGCTGGGGTGTTAACGGGGCAGGGTGCCCTGATGGGGCTCTCAGCATCCACTGGAGATGTCAGGATGGTTCCTCTGGAGGTGGGTTCTCAGTTGTAAAACTTTGTTCCTCGGCGCTGGGGACAGTTTCCTGCATCCCAAGGTGCTGGGATGCTCCAGGGTGCTCCAGCACCCATGGGGGGGACACATCCTCAATCCCCAGCTTGGCACCAGCCCTACGTTCCCCTTCCCCCTGCGGACCAGCACGTTTCAAACAACCCTTTGTGGCTTGTGGCTCCTTTCCCTGGCTGGACCACATGTGTGTCCCCCCACCTAGGACATCCAGGACTCGGCTGCCCCGTCCCTCCCTCCCCGTGGGCAGGAACAGGCAGGGTCTGTCCCAACCTAATGTCAATATTGGATTTTTCCGGCGCGGTCGCAGGGACCCGGCAGCGGAGGCGCCTCTCCCCACCGCCCGCACAGAAGGGGCTTTCATGGCCCCACAGAGTGAACCCTGCCTGGAGGAAGGGGGGGGACGGGATGGGACCACGCTGCCTGCCCCCCCTGCGAGCAGCCGGCCCTCTGCCCCCCCCAAAAACGCTGCCAGGGCAGGCAGGGCCCGTCCTGCCCGGCAAGTCTGGGCACGGCAGAGGAGTCACCACAGTTTCGGGCTTGGGGGTTTGGGTGCTGGCTTCTCATGGGGTTTTATTATGGGAGGGAGCTGGGTGACGCCTTTGAAGGGTCCTGTCCTGACCCCCCCTCTCTTTACGCAACCCCTCCATCACCCAGGGCATCTCTGCTCCATCAGCCCCGTGGGGCTGGGGCTATTCAAGGCCAAAATCAGCCCAAATCAATCCTTACACTGCCCTGAGCTCGCCCTGTGCCCCCCAGGAGGGATGCCATGTGCCAGTGAGACCCCCCCCGAGGATGCTCATGGGCTGGGGGTGGGGACACCATGCCTGACCCCCACCTCATCTTCCCATCCCAGGTTTGACTACCAGGAGCTGCTGCACAACTCCACCTTCTGCATCGTGCCCCGGGGCAGGCGCTTGGGCTCCTTTCGCTTCCTGGAGGCGCTGCAGGTAGAGGATGGGTTTGGAGGGGACAGGGGACCCCCACCCCGGGGTCCGGGGGGGCCCTGTCCCAGCCTGTGTGGGGTCTCACCGCAGGCTGCCTGCATCCCCGTGCTGCTGAGTGATGGCTGGGAGCTGCCCTTCGCCGAAGCCATCGACTGGGGCAAAGCTGCCGTGGTGGGCAACGAGAGGCTGCTGCTGCAGGTACCACGGCCGGGTCCTGCCCCACATAAGGGACCCCCCCAAATGTTGATGCCAGAGCCCCCAACCCACCTTGGGGGTGAAACCTCCACAGCCGAGCCCAGCAGCCCTCCCGTGGGTGGATGCAGGGGGGTCTCATCCAGCCCAGAGTGGGGGTTCCAGACACAGCCCTGGGGCATCGTTCATCTTGGGGGTGAGGGGGATCTTCCCCACCTTGAGTACTGTGTCCAGTTTTGGGCCCCCTACCATAAAAAAGACATTGAGGTGCTGGAGCGGGTCCAGAGAAGGGCGACAAAGATGGTGAGGGGTCTGGAGCACAAGTCTTATGAGGAGAGGCTGAGGGAGCTGGGGGTGTTCAGCCTGGAGAAGAGGAGGCTGAGGGGAGACCTTATTGCTCTCTCCAACTCCCTGAAAGGAGGGTGGAGAGAGATGGGGGTCGGTCTCTTTTCTCAAGTCCCAGGCGACAGGACGAGAGGAAATGGCCTCAAGTTACCCCAGGGGAGGTTCAGGCTGGATATTAGGAAAAATTTTGTCACTGAAAGGGTTCTCAGCCATTGGAATGGGCTGCCCAGGGAGGTGGTGGAGGCCCCATCCCTGGAGGTGTTCAAAAGAGGGGTTGATGTAGTGCTGGGAGGGATGGTTTAGTGATGATGCTCCTTGTTTGTTGTGTGGGTGTCTATTTTTGTCAGTTAGGCTGACAGTTGGACAAGATGATCTTGAAGGTCCCTTCCAACCTAGAAGATTCTGTGAAACGGCGTATCAAAACTGTGTGGGAGATGTCCAGAACACAGAATAAACTTTCCTGACCAGGTTGTGCACGTGGTTTGTAAGGGGAAAGGTGAGAACCACATTACAGACACTCACGTGATGCCTATTTCCTTCAGATCACTCTCTGTGAGGGTGAGGAAGATCCGGAGGTCGACATCTTGCTCCTCAAACACTTGCAGGTACTTCAGGCACCCAATCTGCTCGAGGAACGTCGCCAGGTCCTGCAGCCCATCCAAAACAAACTTAGTTATACCCTCACAAACAAAAGCATTGCCCATCCCTCTTCATCATAAACATCTGCTTCCTCATGTTGCTGTTATGGGTTTCTGGGTTCTAGCAGCAACCCTTACTTCCCCCAGTTAACTGCCCTTCTCCAGTCACACAACACAACAGGACTGGCTCGGCTGCTGCAGCCATTGCCTCTTGTAACAAATGCAGAGGAGACAGCCACACCACCATCTACCCTAGCCCCCACCACAGACATGTCTGGTACCACACCCACAGGCTTGAGGGTCTAGGACACCCCTCCAAGCAACAGCAACACCTAAGGGGACAGTTCTTTGTACACAAAATTGCCATTTCACAAAGTATTTAAGTTTGGGCAGAGGTTTGGAATCCCAGGTGGTTTGGTGACGACTTCCCTTTTATCTGAGAAGGCCAAGAAAGCAGCTTAGACAACCTTTGAAAGGCCTCCCAAGGTTGATCTCATGACGTGGTCTGCATTACTTTAGAGACATCTCTCTGTGCATAGTTACCTGGGGCCCCGTATAGGCAGGGGGCTCAGGAAGGATCAGGTGCTGAGCAGAGCCCCCAGCTTTCCCTGGGCAGTGGGTCCACTGGCTGTCACTGTTGCTGTAGCGATTCTTGATCTTAAAGCTCTTGGCTTGTTTCCGAGAAGGGGGACTGTTTGCATGGTCAGAATCCTGAAAAAGAAAGAAAAAAAACCCCATAAAACGTAAAGGTTGAGGAAGATCATGCAAAGATGCCACGACCACTACAGGAAAAAAGTGCAGACTCCAGTCCCGAGCTCTAAATCCAGATCATGATCCACAAACACAGGCAAAGACTAACAAAGGGCTGAGTTAAGTCACTCCCAGGATGACAGCTCAGTTCCATGGAATGGTATCAGGCTCCTGCAATTTGAGCTTAGGGAGCAACAACCCAGAGTAAAGAGCAACGCTGAATCCTTCCTGAACCAACACAATGCACTAAAGATTCCACCAGTTAGAAGCTCCTCAACATAGAGGACTCTTGCTCATGTTTGCTTGTATCACCCTTCTGTACACCAGCCCCAGAACTGCAACTTGAACAGAGTAACCTCCAACTTCTTCCCCTTTTATAGAACCATTCCATAGAATCATTTTGGTTGGAGGAGACCTTTAAGACCATTAAGTTCAACTAACAATTCTGTACTTCAGAAATGCCAGTAGAGCACTGCTGAGCTTCTCTCCATCTCACTATACTACCTGCTATCCTGCCAAGCTCTAGCAAATCATATGGAAATTGCTTTTCTTGTCCCTCTAATTCTACCTCTCCTCACCCAGCCTGGTACTGCAGCCTCCGGAATGGGCTGCCCAGGGAGGTGGTGGAGGCCCCATCCCTGGAGGTGTTCAAAAGAGGGGTTGATGTAGTGCTGGGAGGGATGGTTTAGTGATGATGCTCCTTGTTTGTTGTGTGGGTGTCTATTTTTGTCAGTTAGGTTGAGGGTTGGACAAGATGATCTTTAAGGTCCCTTCCAACCTAGAAGATTCTGTGATTCTGTGATCTTGAGCATCTCCCCAGACCCAAAACCCTTGGGGGTCCTGCTCCAGACCCTGCTCCAGGGAGAGGAGGTGGCAGAGCTGTGGTGGGACAGTGGCACAGCATCCTGGGCCATGGGGTGTCCCTGGGGATGGCGTGGAGGTGGCAGCCCTGCTGGGGAACTGGGTGGGTTGGGGGGGGACACAAGGTGAGAAGGCAGCCCCCCCCCTGCCTCCATAGATCCCCTCCATCGTCCGCTGCATCCACCCGGAGCGGGTGCTGGCTTTCCAGCAGCAGACCCAGTTCCTGTGGGACGCCTACTTCTCCTCCGTCGACAAGATCGTGCACACCACGCTGGAGGTGAGCCCTCCCCACCCCAAATTCCCC
>NW_015090900.1:922997-935147 GCF_001431845.1 Calidris pugnax
AAACTCCCCCTCCTCCCCCCAGCCCCCAGCATCACAACCCAGGTGCTGAGAGCATCTCCCTGACCTCGGGCAGATCATCAAGGACCGGCTGCTCCCACACCGTTCCCGCTCCCGCTTCCTCTGGAACACACTGCCCGGGGGGCTCCTGGCCCTGCCCGACTTCTCCACCCACCTCGGGGACTTTCCCTTCTACTACCTACAGCACGGTAGGACCCCTCCTGCCCTGGCTGAGCACGGTAAACTCAATGCATGCCACGACACCTCTTCTCTGCCCTTCTTTTTTCAGGCTCCAGCCCCTCGGAGAAGTTCACAGCTTTCATCCGGGCCACCTCGTCGGCTGGTTCCCTCTCCCAGTCCATCCTCAGGCTCATCCAGGCTGTCTCTGGATCCCAGTACTGCGCCCAGGTTGGGGGAGCTGAGCCCTGCACCACTCGGTGCAGCTACCAGGGGTGCAGTGGGAGGGATGGGGCAGGGCCCCGTGGGCTGGGAAGGGCGAGAATGGGGTTGGGGTGGCTGGTGGGGTCACCCTTGGGTGGGCAGAGCTGTCTCCCCAGCCTGCTGGGGTGGAGGTGGGACCACCCGTGGCTTTATTGTGGTCCAAACCGCCGTGAGATAGTTTTGGGGTGAGTTGAGTTAAAGCAGATCCTGTTACGGGGTTGGGGGGGATCAGCCTGGGGGTCAGCCTGGCCAAACCCCCCCCAGACACGCTGGTCCTCCCCCCCTGCAGATCCTGGTGCTGTGGAGCTGCGAGAAGCCACCACCACCCAGCAGGACATGGCCCCAGACCACCGTGCCTCTGACCATCGTCCAGGGCAGGGGGAAGGTGAGGGGAGCTGGGACGTGGGCACGGAGCTGGGACGTGGGCACGGAGCTGGGACGTGGGCATGGAGCTGAGACGTGGGCATGGAGCTGGGACGTGGGCATGGAGCTGAGACCTGGGCATGGAGCTGGGACCTGGGCATGGAGCTGGGACGTGGGCAGGGAGCTGAGACCTGGGCATGGAGCTGAGACCTGGGCATGGAGCTGGGACCTGGGCAGGGAGCTGGGACGTGGGCAGGGAGCTGAGACCTGGGCCGGGAGCTGAGACCTGGGCCGGGAGCTGAGACCTGGGCCGGGAGCTGGGACGTGGGCATGGAGCTGGGACCTGGGCAGGGAGCTGGGACCTGGGCATGGAGCTGGAACATCCACCCCGTGGCACATCCCAACCTGATTTTCCCCCCCCTCCCGTAGCTCAGTGACCGCTTCTTCCCCTACGCGGCCATCCAGACGGACGCCGTGCTGAGCCTGGACGAGCACACCAGCCTCTCCACCAGCGAGGTGAGGCCATGGGTGCCACCCTCCCCAGCCCCGTGGAGCTGGGACAAGCCCACGCTGAGCCAGGAAGGATGCTCAGTGGTCACCAAGGGGCTGGGCAGGGAGCGGTGCCCACCGTCCCCATGTCACCCACATCCAGGGGTGATGGTGAGCCCCCTCCTGCGGGTCCCTGCAGCCGGGTGATGATGTCCTCCATCCCCTGCCAGGTGGACTTTGCCTTCGTGGTGTGGCGCAGCTTCCCCGAGCGCATCGTGGGCTTCCCCTCCAGGAGCCATTTCTGGGACCCCGAGCAGAGGCGCTGGGGCTACACCTCCAAGTGGACCAACGAGCTCTCCATCGTCCTCACCGCCGCCGCCTTCTACCACAGGTACCCGGCCGGGGAGAAGCTGGTGGGGCAGGGGGCTCGACCACATCCTGCCCTTCCTCTGGCTCCTTCCCCAGGTATTACCACAGCCTCTTCACGGAGTACCTGCCGGTGGGGCTGCGGGAGCTGGTGGATGGCTTGGCCGCCTGCGAGGACATCCTCATGAACGTCCTCGTGGCCGCTGTCACCAAGCTGCCACCCATCAAGGTCACCCAGCGCAAGCAGCACAAGGAGAACCTGCCCCAGCAGGTAGGGTGCAAGGATGGGGATGTTGGGACCCCCCCGATTGGGGAGCTGAGCCCCTCACCCTTGCACCCCCCTCCTGTCAAGGTGAAGGGGACAGCGGGGGCGGCCGGTGGCCGGCGTTTCTCCCAGCAGCAGGACTGTCTCAACCAGCTGGTGGACTGGTTTGGCTACATGCCCCTCGTGTCCTCCCAGCTGCGCCTCGACCCCGTCCTCTTCAAGGACCAGGTCTCCGTCCTGCGCAAGAAATACCCGCGTTTGGAGAAACCCTGAGGGCTGTCGGGGAGCGGGGTCGGGGCCGGCTCCAGGTGCCCCGTTCCCTGGTCAGGGAGCCCTCCCGGAGCAGGCGGTCGCTGCTGACGGGGTTTTACTCCTTATTGGGGTTTTACTCGTTATTGGGTTTTACCAGTGCAATAAAGGTGGGGGGAGAGGCAGAGTCTGGCTGGTGGCTGTAGGATGCGGGGAACGGGCTGTGCCCAACGGGAGGCACCGGGGGTTTGGTGCTCTGGTGCTTCTGCCATCGGTGGCCACCCAGGCACCCTTGGGAATAACCCATCCGGCCCCACACCGAGCCCCCCCAGCCCCGTGGGGAAGGCAAATCCTTTGGCTTCCCAAGGGCAAACAGAGGAGTGATAAGAAGCGAGAGCAGGGCGAGCTTGTCCTCCCTGCCCCCAGCTGGGATGGGTTCTCCCCCTCCTCTCCGTGCCACCCTTGGGCACCCCAGCACCTCCTTGCCTCCCAGCGCTTCTCGAAGAAGGGAAACTGGTCGTTTCAGCTGCTTTCCCCCCCCCCATCTGAATAGAAATAGTGGCAAACAAGGCAGTCGCTGGCCTCCAGCAGCCCATGGCCATGGGTCTGTCCTTGCTGCCTTCACTCCCAGCAGATACCCAAGATAAAGCCCTGGTGCCTCCAGACCCAACATCCCCCCCTCACGCCACCAGCCCTTTGCTTGGCTTTATTTTCCACGTAAGAAAAGTACCCCCCCACCACCACCCCCACCCCCGGGATGGATGCGTGGGGGGCTGCCGGAGGGGTGAGGGGGAGGGATGCTCAGTCGCGGGGGGGCTGGCACTCCCGGCAGTCCCGCATCTCCTCGGAGTAGCTCTCCACCTGGATGGTGGTGGTGTGGAAGCGGAAGGTGCCCTGCAGCCGGGAGCTGGCCTCCTCCAGCACCTCCTGCGCGCTGGCACCCGCGTCTGCAAGGGAAAGGGGGGTGGTGTCGGGGTGTGGGTGAACCCCAGATCTCACACACACATTGAATTTCACTGAATTTTTAGAGTTGGAAGGGACCATAGAGATCATCTAGTCCAACTCCCCTGCTGAAGCAGGATTGCCTAGAGCTTGTCAGAGCATGTTACTCAGGAGCATCCAGGTGGGGCTTGAAAATCTCCAAAGAAGGGGACTCCACGCCCTCCCTGGGCAGCCTCTTCCAGGGCTCTGTCCCCCTCACTGTGAAGAAGTTTTTCCTCATATTTGAGTGGAACCTCTTCTGTTCCAACTTGTGCCCGTTGCCCCTCGTCCTCTCACTGGGAACCACCAAAAAGAGTCCAGCTCCATCCTCCCTCAACCCACCCTTTAGATCCTTGTCAGCATTAATAAGGTCTCCCCTCAGCCTTCTCTTCTCCAGGCTCAAGAGCCCCAGCTCTCTCAGCCTTTCCCCATCAGGGAGATGCTCCAATCCCTCCATCACCTTTGTTGCCCTTCGCTGGACTCTCTCCAGCAGTTCCCTGTCCCTCTTGAACTGGGGAGCCCAGAACTGGACGCAGGATTCCAGTTGTGGCCTCCCCAGTGCAGAGCAGAGGGGGAGAATGACTTCCCTTGACCTGCTGGCCCCACTCTTCCCTCCACAGCCCAGGTTTCCATTGCCCTTCCTGGCCACAAGAGCACACTGCTTGCTCATTGTCACCTTGCTGTCCACCAGGACCCCTAGATCTTTCTCTCCAGAAGTTGTCTCCAGCAGGTCCACCCCTAACCACACACCCCCTCCCACCTTTGCCTGTCCCTTTCCTGGACTGTGACACTCACTGATGGCGATGTGCACCGAGAGCAGCGGCTGCGCCGCCGTCAGCGCCCAGATGTGGAGGCTGTGCACGGCCTCCACCCCCCGCACCGCCAGCAGCGTCTCCCGCACGGCGTTGAAGTCCATCCCTTTGGGGGTGCCTGGGGAAGGAAGAGCCACGGGTGCTGGAGGGACGGGGACCTCGGCACCCACGGGTGGCCCCGTAACATCCCCGTTGGGCCCCTACCCTCCATGAGGACGAGGAGGACGTCGCGGAGGATGGTCAGCGTCGTCCCCAGCACCAGCACGGAGAAGAGGAAGGTGCAGATGGGATCCACGTATTTGTACTCGGGCTGGAGGGGGTGGGAGAGGGTGAGGTCCCTTCGGTGCTGTCACCCCACCCCAGATCATAGAATCATGGAATCATATGGGGTTGGAAGGGACCTCTGGAGATCATCCAGTCCAACCCCCTGCCAGAGCAGGTCCACCCAGAGCAGGTCGCACAGTAAGGTATCCAGGTGGGTTTGAATGTCTCCAGAGAAGGAGACTCCACCACCTCCCTGGGCAGCCTCTTCCAGGCCTCTGCCACCCTCACAGCAAAGAAGTTCCTCCTCATGTTCAGGTGGAACTTCTTATACTCAAATTTGTGCCCATTTCCTCTTGTCCTGTCCCTGGGCACCACTGAAAAAAGACCAGCCTCATCTTCCTGACACCCACCTTTTAAGTATTTATAGACATTAATCAGTTTCCCCCTAAGTCTTCTCAAGACTAAAAAGACCCACATCCCTCAGCCTCTCCCAGGCCCCTCATGATCCCCACTGGCACCAGCAGAGAGGGGTCACAATCCCCTCTGTCTTGCCCCTGTGCCTGGCCAGGGATGGCTGAAGCCGCTGTCCCCGTGTCCCCAGCATCTCCTTTGCCCCCGTGACCACCCAGACCTTAAAGAAGATGATGTAGGATGCGATGAGGACACCAATGCTCTGCAGCAGGTCCCCCACGACGTGGACGAAGGCGGCGCGGACGCTGGCGTTGGGTTGGTCACCAGCTGCCCCATGGCTGTGCCCGTGCCCCGTCTGGTGCAGGGCCACCCCCATCCTGCGGGCAGGGCAGCGGTGACATCTCTAGGGCCACCAGGCACGGGGTGGGGGGACATCCTGGGGGGGCTGAGGGCTGGCCGTACGTACACGATGTTGACGGCCACGGCGCAGGCGGAGGTGATGAGCATGACACCACCCTCGATGTCGTAGTCGGCCGAGATCAGGCGTTGGGCCGCCAGGTAGACCAGGACGCCCGTCACCACCCAGATGGAGAGTACGGAGAGCAGGGCCCCCAGGATCTCTGTGGAGAACCACCCCCCCAGCCCCACATTGCCATTCCATCACCTCACCAAGCCTGAGCACCCCCCTAACAGCACCGCAACCCAAGGTGGGCACCCAGCACCCATCCCCGTGGTCGCTTGGTGCCTTTGCCCTGCCTGTGTGTGTGATGCCAGGGCTTTGCCGTGGCTCCCCGTGCCCCCCAGGGCTCCCCAAGGCATCCGGTCCCCATGACGAGGGGGACATTGGGATGCTCTGACTCCTGCCTGGGGACCCAAGATGGCAACCCCAGGGGTGGTGCCCACCCCGTTACCTGCCCGGTGCCAGCCGAAGTTCATGGTTTTGGTGGGGGGGCGTGAGGAGACCCAGAGGGCAAAGAGGCTGATCATGATGCTGGCAAAGTCCGTCAGGAGGTGGGCTGCGTCCGTCAGGATGGCCAGGCTGTGTGCCAGGTACCCACCTGTGGAGAGGGGACATCAGGGACATCAGGGTGGCATCGGGGCAGAGGTGTGTGTCCCCCAAGCCGGGCATAGACCAGGTCACCCCGTTCCACAGTGGGGGCTCCACTGGGCACCTGGACCCACTGAAAAGCAGCGGGGACACCCCAGCCATTTGGAGTGTCCCCATGGGGACCATCCCCCCTGGACCCACCACTCACCCACGGCTTCCCCCACCATGAAGACGAGGCAGATGCTGGCTGCCAGGTAGAGCTTCCTGCGTGCCCGCTGCTGCTGGCCGGGGTGGCCGTCCCCCCCCCGCGTGTGGCAATGCCGGCTGCGCTGCACCCCCAGCTCCAGGGCGGGCGCCTCTTCCTGCACCGAGTTGTGCCCGTTCTTTTGCACAGCCCCCAGGTAGGACCTGCCGGGGAGAGGGGGCATAGAGGGGGGCCTGGGAGGATTTTGGGGAGTGGGTCAGACGCCGAACGCTCCCCCCCAGCCCCCATAGCCCTTTTTCCTTGGCCAGACACCTCCAAGGGACCCCAACTGGGAGGAAGAGGGGCCACCATGTCCCCAATTCCCCCCCCTTCCCCTGGGTACCCCCCTACCCGCCTGCACCCTCGCTCAGAAGGTGCCGTTTCTCCTCGCCGGGTGCCATTCTCCTCCGGTTGAGGGGGGATGAGGGGGGGGTTGGTGACCCCGGTGGGTGGCCGGTGCCGGTGACCCCGGTGCGTGGCCGGTGCCGGTGGCGGCCGGTGGCCTTCAGCTCGTGTGAAGCTCTGGGGACTCGTGTGCAAAGCCCAGCCGGGGGGGGGACGGGGGATGAGGGGGGGGCCAAGCCGGCTGCAAAGCACCCACGGCCGCCTTGTCCCGCTCACCCAGCACCCAAGGGGGCTGCTGATGGGGTGGGAGGGTGTCTCTGGCACCCACCGTGGGCACCCTCATGAACCGCCCACCGAGACATGGATGCAGCCCCCCCCGAGGTGGGGGGAGGACAGAGCAGCACCCTGTGCCCCCCAAAAAGCACCCAGTGACCTCCATCCCACCCTGGGGATGACCCCCTTCCACCCTTCCCCCCCCCCTCCCTGCAGTTTAGATCAGCCATGATGCTTTTAGAGCAGCCATGTGATGGATAAGCCTGGGGCCAGACCTCCCCCACCCCGGGCAGTGACTCCTGCCCACCCCCCCGGGGAGGGGGGGGGAGAGAAGTGTTAATTGCCCTAATTGCAATCACAGCACTGCAGGCGCTGCCTCAGTTTCCCCTCGGCCAAGCACCGAGCCGGGCTTATGTTTTTGCAGGAGAAAAAACGTTCAGGGTATATTTTTGCAGCCCCACGAGCTCAGCTGGCAGCAACCCGGCAGCTCGATGCCAATTCTGTCCCTATTTTAGGGACTGGCACAGCCCGGAGCATCCCCTCCCTTGGCCACTGCATCCACTGGCCCCGGGCAACCACTGGCCCCAGGGCATCCCATTGCCAGGAGGTAAATCCTTCTGGGTGCTGACCTGTGACATCCCGGGGCGGGTGGCCAGGAATGGGGTGCCAGGGCTGCCAGAGCTGTTAATGAGGCCAAAAATTAAGTGTTGGGCCAGGAGGCATCTCTCTGCCATGCCGGCCACCGAGCCAGGACGCTGGTGGTGGCACCAGCCCGGCAAACCCAACCACATCCCCAGTGCCCATCTGGCCCTGGGGCATCCCATTGCCAGGAGGTAAATCCTGCTGGGTGCTGACCTGTGACATCCCAGGGCAGGTGGCCAGGAGGGGGGTGCCAGCGCTGCCGGAGCTGCTAATGAGGTCAAAAATTAACTGTTGGGCCAGGAGGCATCTCTCTGCCATGCCGGCCACCGAGCCAGGACGCTGGTGGTGGCACCAGCCCGGCAAACCCAACCACATCCCCAGTGCCCATCATGGGGCTGGGCAAGCCAAAAACCATCATCAAGGATTAAAAAAAACACCAAACCACTCAAAACACCAGTTTTCTTTACAAAATACACAAAATTCGAATCAGTGACAACGATATACAAAAGAAGGAAGATACAAAACGTGCGGAATTGTCCTGTTTGCACCCGTATAGAAAAGTGTCCTGTGCTGGATGGAGCAGGCTCTGGCTCCCGAGGCCACCGGCCCCCCCGGGGGCTTGTGGCCCCCCCTCCTCTTGCCCTGTCCCGAGTCCCGTCGCCGGACATCCTGCGCCCGCGGCGTTTCTCCTGCGCCGGCAACGTCGCTGCGGCTACTGGGGAGCTGCCAGGGGGAGAGGATGGAGGGGTTGAGGGGGGTGTCCAAGCCCCCAAAGCTCCCCCCCCATGGGTGGTTGAGAGTCCTAGGGAGGTGGGATTGGCCCCTCTTACCCATCACTGCCCTCTCGGGCGCCACGTCCTCCTCTCCCTCTTCTTCCTCCCCATCAAAGTACTCCTCATCTTCCTCAGCTGCGAACAGGCAACCAAACGTCAGCGTGGGGCCACCAGGAAAGGTGGTGGGGGCCACCAGGTGGGGGGGAGTTGGTAAAGGGGCAGCAGGTTCCTCATCTTCCTCAGCTGCAAAACAGGCAACCAAACGTCACCGTGGGGCCACCAGGAAAGGTGGTGGGGGCCACCAGGTGGGGGGGAGTTGGTAAAGGGGCAGCAGGGGGTCAGGGGCTGAAGTACCAGAGTCGAAGTCCAAGGCACGGATGGCATCGGTGAGGTGGTCCAGGCTGACTGAGAAGGCGTCCATGTTCTCGTAGCCATGCTCAATCTTCTCCAGCCTGCCACCCTTGGAGGCCTCCACGATCCTGGGTAGAGAGAGCACAGCCATGTCCCCTCCTGTCCCCTTGTTGGGCTGGGGGACCCTGGGGTGCCTGGGCTGGGGGGGTTTGGGCATCCCCACGCTCACCACCTGGGCACCCCATGGCCATCTGCAGGGCAGGGGCTGGGGATGACTGAATTTTCTGCAATTTTGGGGCACTTACGTTTTAATGAGCTGCTTGGCGTTCTGCGGGGAGGAAGAGGAGAAGTGAGTGAAGCCACACGGCAGCCACCAGGACATCCCCGAGCTGGTGGGACCCCATGTGGGCACCCAGCAGGGAAGGAAGGGAGGTCTGAGGGTCTCACCATGAGGAAGGCAGCCCCTCCAGTCTCCTCCATGGCTTGGATGGCTGTCTCCACCAGCCGACTTGACTTCTCCAGCTGCTCCTTGTACCGGCGGATGAGGCCCTGGACGAAGCCCGTCTTGTCCCCCTGCTCGTTGGTGATGCGCTGCAGCAGCTCCGACTTCTTCTCCTCCAGCACCGCTGCCAGGGCATCAAAGCGGGCACACAGCTCCCTCTTGGCCGCCTCACTGTTCTCCTGCGGGGACAAGGGACAAGCGATGCCACTCCTGTGTCCCCCCAACACCAGCAACATCCCTCCTGGCCATCCCAAATGCCCCCCCTGGGCTGAGGTTTCACCCCCTGGGCTGAGGTTTCACCCCCTGGGTTTTCATGGGCTCCTTTTTCCCCCCCTTTTCCTCACCTCGGTGCTCCGGCACGAGTCCTCCAGCTGGGAGATGATGGTCTGGATCCGGTCGTTCCCCGCCACCAGCATGGAGATGCAGTTGTTCAGCTCGGTCTGGGATGGAAAGAAACAGCTTGAACCCCAGCGGGGACGGGGTTGGGGACATGTCCCATCCCAACACAGGGACAGACTGGGCATTGCCCAGCCCCAGCTCCGCTCCCCCCCATGTCCCCCCAGAGTGACAGGCACTCTAAATATAGCCTGTCTCCTGGGTGAAGTCACCCGGGGGGTTATTAATACCCCATGAGCAGGTCCTTGTGCTATTTGTGGCCATCCCAGCTCAGCACATCGCCCCGAGACCGGCTGTGTCCCCCGTGTCACCCCCCCCTCCAATTCCTTCTGGCACCTTCTGGCCCTGGAAGACGGTTTGCAGGGGGGCGACCTCGCAGTCCTTGTGGGCACCAAAGACCTTGCACATGGAGCAGGTGGGGACCTCGCAGGTGACACAGTAGATGTTGATCCTCTCATCCTCGTGCTCCTTGCACATGGGGTGCTCCCCCTTCTTCAGTGGCCTGCTGGAGAGGGTGGCACGGCCGCGGTGACGTCCCCGTCAGGGTGACAAACCCCCTCGGGGTGACACCCCCACCACAGTGACATCCCTGTCGCGATGATGTCCCCGTTGCAGCATCATGACATCCCCACTGATGCTGCACAGCCACCCCAAAATCAGGTCCCAGGGAAAGAAGCCACATCCTGGAATAACCCCACACTCGCTCCTTCAGGAGCCATGAACCTCTGGGTCTCCGTAAGATCCAAGCCCAGTAAGCACCAGTTTAAACCAGTTTGGCACTGGGCATGGCAGGTGGGTGGGTGGCCCCGGGGCCGCACTCCAAGGGACACTGCACAAGCACCTAATTTTAGCCTTGGGCTGCCAGGATTTATTGTTGTCACCCAACGCGTGACCAGGGTGGGGGCACCCAGAAACCCCTCGAGGGGCTGCCCATGAATCATCCCCTCTGCAGCAAGGGGGGGAGGGACATGGGGACAAGCCAAACCACTGAGGCAATGACAGGGTTGGCCCCCCCCAAAATCCCCCCCCGGGCAACCGCAGACACCTGCCACGTGCCATCGTCCCCGTCCCCATGGCTCTCAAACAATATTTACAGCGCTTCGGGGAATTTGGCTGGGGCCACAGCTCTGCCTCGAGAACCTGTGACCCCTCCATGTCCCCCCCCTTCAGCTGAACACTTTTACCCAGCAGTGTCCCCATTCCCCCCCCCAAAAAACTGTCCCCCTGCCCCTTATCAGCCAGCGGTGCCGCTGTCACAGGCAGAGCTTGGATTTGTCACCCACACCTCTTTATCTCCCACCGGACACTTCAGCTGCAGAGCACGGGGTGGGTAGGACCTGCCCCACTGCCACCACCCCCCTGGGGACCTGTTGTCCCCCTGAGCCACCCAAACTGCTCTGGATGGGGGGGGAGGATTTGGGTTGGGGGAGGAAATTTTGGGTTCGGGGAGGAAGTTTTGGGGTCAGGGAGGAAGTTTTGGGCCAGGGAGGAAGATTTGGGTCAGGGGGGGAAGATTTGGGTCAGGGGAGGAAGATTTGGGTCGGGGGGGAAGATTTGGGTCAGGGACACTTAAGCCAGCAGAAAAGCCTCCCAATTTCTTGCCCAGCTGCAACCTCCTGAGGTCTCAGCGATGGTGCTGGGGCTCAAGAAGTGGGCATCCCTATGTCCCCACTGGGGCATGGCACATGCAGTCGGCCACCCGTGCCCACCTGGAGCACTCCTGCTTGTAGATGTCGATGATGTTCTCCACCAGCAGGTTCCTCTGGAGCCCATAGACACCGTGACGGTCCAGCAGCACCTCATGGCGACACGACGGGCACCGGAACCGACCCCCCGAAATCACACTGCCCCGGCTCTGCCAGTACGGGTTGGCGGCCTGGGAGGGGGGGAGATGCACATCAAGGGTGAGGTGGGTGGTCCATGAATATTCCCCCAGCACCACGACCATCCCAGTGACCTCCAGCCCGGGCAGGGGAGGGGAATGGACACGGGGACCCCTCCCTCTCACCTGGAAGACGTCGTTGGCACACTTGCGGCAGAGGTTGTGTTGGCAGGGCAGGATCACCACGGGCTTGCTGAACATCTCCAGGCAGATGGGACAGATGAGCTGCTTCTCCAGGCTCTCCATGGGGTTGCCATCCTGCAGGATACCGGCTTGGAAATCCATCGGAACGACTCCTCTCACCCTCTCTCAACTGCCGGCAGCACCCCTCGCCCCCGCTATTTATAAGTCGCTCCCCTGGTCACGAGGAGCCAAATCTCGAGCGGGGTCGGATGTCTGGGTGTCCTGTCACACGGGACTGAGCCATCGGGATGCCACCGCCAACGGTAAACAAGCCGGGGACAGGCTGTCCGGGAGGCTCTGCCCGCCCGTGCCGCGGGTGCAGGCACGCCGAAAACGGAGCTGGGGGGTAAACAGGGCCAGATCTTCACCCCGGGGCCAAATGGCTGCACCCCCCCCCCACCCCAGGGGCAGATCCTGGGGCTGGACCCCACAACACACCATTGGGGTGGGGGCGTGGACGGGCTACAACCAGCCCCACAGTCATTTGGACAGTGTGATGGTGCCAGGAATGGGGCAGAACTGGGCCAGAGACAGCCAGGGGGGGGTTGGCTTATACAGAACATCTCTCTTTGCACCCCCAAAATGTGGCCACTGCTGGGGGGCAAACACACGCCTCACCAGTGGGTCCCCAGTTGGTGAACTGGGGAGACGCAGCCCCCAGGACCAGTACGTGCACCAGGGTCCCCCCCCTTTTCCCCTCCTCCAGGCAGGGGTTGGGGGGGCTCCTCTGTACCCCCAGCTGCAGGGGCAGCCACGGGGAGGGCAGGGATGGCTGCTCCCCATTCTGCTGTGCACGGCCATGACCCTGCCAGCCCCTCTGTTGGGTTGCAAAACCTGACCCAGAAACGGCTGGGCAAGAGGAAGGGTTGGAGG
>NW_015090900.1:935262-955944 GCF_001431845.1 Calidris pugnax
CGGCTGGGCAAGAGGTAGGGTTGGAGGGGGGGGGAAGTGGCCGAAAACAGCCCCCGGGGACCCGCAGCGGGCAGGGAAAACAGCCCCGGCACAGGGTGCCCAGCTGGTGGGGTGATAAACAGGGTGCTGTGCCAAATGCCAGCCCCCCCTCCGCAGCGGGAGCTGCAAATGTTGGCAGCGGCACGAGGAGAAGGGGGTAATTATAGCCCTGTCGCCTGCGGGTCACGCTGGCGGGGGGACAGGGTGAGGTGGGGGGGTGGCTGCTGCCCACGGCCACGGAGACGGCGGGCAGGAGGGGAAGGATGGGCAATGGGGTGCAGGGGTGCATCGGGGCACAAGTACAGGGGTACGTGGGTGCACGGGTGCAGGGGTGCACAAATATAGGGGTATATGGGTGCAGGGGTACACAGGTGGATAGGTACAAGGGTGCAGGGGTGCACAAATATAGGGGTACAAGGGTGCAGGGGTACACAGGTGGATAGGTACAGGGGTGCAGGGGTGCACAAATCTAGGGGTACAAGGGTGCAGGGGTACACAGGTGCACAAGTAGAGGGTAATATGTGTACAGGGGTGCAGGGGTGCACGGGTGCACAAATACAGGGGTACACAGGTGCACAAATCTAGGGGTATATGGGTGCAGGGGTGCACAGGTGGATAGGTACAAGGGTGCAGGGGTGCAGGGGTGCACAAATATAGGGGTACAAGGGTACACAAGTAGAGGGGAATATGGGTGCAGGGGTGCAGGGGTGCATGGGGCCATGAATCTATGGGTATAAGGGTACAGAGATGCATGGGTACAGGGGTCCATGGGTGCAGGGGTGCACAGATGGATAGGTACAGGGGTACAGGGGTGCACAGGTGGATAGGTACAGGGGTGCAGGGGTACACAGGGGTGCAAGGGGACACGGGGCCATGAGTACATGGGTATAAGATACAGGGGTACCTGCATACAGGGGTGCAGGGGTGCACAGAGGGGTACATGGGTGCAGGGGTGCACAAGTACAGGGGTCCATGGGTCCATGAGTAGATGAGTATAAGGGTGCAGGGAAACATGGATGCAGGAGTACAGGGTGTAGGGGTACACGGGTGCACAAATATAGGGGTACAAGGGTGCAGGGGTACATGGGTGCAGAGGTACATGGGTCCATGGGTATAAGGGTGCAGGGAAACATGGATGCAGGAGTACAGGGTGTAGGGGTACACGGGTGCACAAATATACATGGGTATAGGTGCAGGGGTACATGGGTGCACAAGTACAGGGGTATATGGGTACATGGGTGCAGGGGTACATGGGTATAGGGGTGCACAAATAGAGGGGTACATGGGTGCAGAGGTACATGGGTCCATGGGTATAAGGGTGCAGGGAAGAATGGGTGCACAAATACAGGGGTATATGGGTGCAGGGGTGTACAGGTGGGTGGGTATAGGGGTGCAGGGGTACATGGAGCCAGAAATACATGGGTATAAGGGTACAGGGATGCATGGGTGCAGGGGTACATGGGTATAGGGGTGCACAAATAGAGGGGTACATGGGTGCAGGGGTATACGGGTGCACAAGTTCAGGAGTACGTGGGTGCCGGGGTGCAGAAGTACACGGGTCCATGAGTACATGGGTGCAGGGGTGTCCATGGGTGCAGGGGTACACAGGTGGGTAGGTAAAGGGGTGCAGGGCCACACGTGTCCATCAGTACACGGGCATGAGGGTGCAGGGGTGCAAGGGTATGTGAGTGCAGGGAACACAGGCCCCATTTTCACCGCAGCCAGCCCCCCCCAGGGCTGGGCAGCCCCGCAGCTGTTTTGGGTGCTCCTTCCGGGCAGGCTCACATGTCGACCAAGTGACTGTGCTGGGACCGGCCAAGCACATCTTGCAAAATTGTCCCCGTTTCGGCACTTGGGGCTCTTCCAGGGAGGTGCTGGCAGGAAAACAGGGCTGGCCGGGCACTCGGGAGGACAATCTGGGGGTCAGGCCACCGACCAGAGCCGGGAGTGGGGCACCCAGATGTGCACCCATCCCTGCCCGGGGTGGGGGGGTGGCATTGATTAACTAATTGCTTCTGGACTCGATTAAAGGGATTCGATGCAACGGGCAGGTTGTAATGCCCTAATCAGCTTTCAAACCCCCAAGGGGCTCGTTGGTCCCTAATTGGCTTGGGGCAGCTTAGGCAGGGCCTTGGGGTGCTAATTACCAGCGGGCTCCTTCCAATTAACAGAGGAGAGGTGTGAGAGCATCTGAAGGGCCCCTGCAGGGCTCTGACCAGCGGCAGGCCCTGATTTTCCCCAAAATGACTATGGTGACCCTATGAACGGAGGGGACAGGGGGGACCATGGCAGGACTCCCGCACCCCCAGCTCCTGCGCAAAGGGGGGGGACAACGGTGAAGAGCAAAACAGAGGGAAGGGGGGGACAGCTTTGTGTTGCCATCACACAAAGCCAGAGCACAACCAAAGCCTTGAGGGGCTCCAGTTATTTTTTATTTTTTTTTTATTAATTTTTAATTAATTTTTTCCCTAGTGCCAAGCGATAATTCAGGAATTTTTAAAAAAAAACCACCCCCCCCAAGAAAAAAAAAGAGGAGGGCCATGATTGCACAGCGGAGCTGAGCACAGCCGAGGGGATGCGGGCACCGGGAGGAAGAAGGGAGATGCCCCGGAGCGCGGAGCCCCCACCATCGCGCCCCCCCCAAATCCCGCCGCACCGGCCGCGCGCGCCTCCCCGCGCTCCGCCCCCTTTCTCCACCGGCCAATCAGAGGGCTCAGCAGCGGCGGCGGCGCGAGGGGGCGTGGCCTCGGCGAGGAGGGGGCGTGGCCTCGGCGGCGCAGCGGAGGGGCGGGGCAGCACTATAATGGCGGCCGGGCGGAGGCAGCGCGGTGGCGGCGGCGCTGAGGTAACGCGGGGCTCCGTCCAGACCCTGCGGAGAGCGGGTTGGGGCGGTCGCCCGGGTGTGTCATAATGGGGAGAACCCCTGCACCATAGTGGGGGGGTTACACGGGCGGGGGTGTCTCCGCCTCAGGTGTGAGGGGGCCGGGTACCCGCTGAGGGGGGGCAGGCCCCGACCCGGCCTCACTCCCCCCTCAGGCCGCGGCCGACGGGGGTGAGACCCCGCTCTAGGCCTCGGTGCTTCATTTCCCTCTGGAGCAAGGCCTCCTGTCGGTGCAGGTGGGGTCCCGGTGTGCCAGCCGCTTGTCAGGCCCCCCCGGTGGGGTTGCAGAGGGATGAGGAGGGGGGGTATAATTTATTTCATTCCTTAATTATCGCCTCTAACGAGGCGGCAGGTCCTGTGTTCCCCCCCCACCCTACCCCAGGCCTGCAGGAGGGAGCAGGCCCGGCCTGTTTGCTTTGCACCGCTGGGCCTGTGCCCATCCCCGCGGCCTCTTGGCATGGGGCTGCCCCAGGGAGCTGCTGGGCGGGTTGGGCAATCCACCTGGGTGACAGAAAACCTGGGTGACAGAAACGCTGGGTGACATTCCCTGCCCACCCCGGGCTGCTCTGGGGGTGAAGGAAAGCAGGTAGCAGCCCTGAGGCTCGGTAGAAGGGCACCCCTCTCTGGTGACAGCCCCCAGCTGGCTGGCCCTCAGCACGGGGAAGGGGACACACACACATTTTCTGCTGGTTTTGAACCTGATGTGACAGTGTTTTGAGTAACGCAGTCTTTTCCTCAGGAGTTACTTGGCCTCTGGAGAGATTACAGACCCTGCTCTTCTCACCCCCCATGTGGGAGGGGCTGTTGGCCTGTCAGATCTTCCATGTTCAGGCCCTAATCTTAAATTTATCCCTCATAGTCCCGCTACAGGTGCATCTTGTGAGCAGAATCTCGTTGCTTGGGCACGTCACATTTCAGTTCAAAACATTCATGTAAATGTGCATCGCAGAACTTTGCTGGAAGGTTGAAATGCCTGTGTAGTAATGCCCTGAGACTGATGATACCTTTTTTTCTCTCTCTTTTTCTTTTGTTCCTTTTTTTCTTAAAAAAAAAAAAGTACCTAAACCAGTGGAAATACTTGAAAGCTTCCTACTAATAACAGGCTGTTTCAATGTGGTCCTTATTGCCTGGTTTACTGACAAAGAAATTTTCATTTATCACTGGCAATCTTACAAACTATTTGAGTTCTGATACACTAGCTGTGGTTTTTATTTATTTTTTTTATTTTGTTTTTGTGTTTTTCATTCTGTTTGACCAGTGATAATTGGCTAGCCAAGCATTATTTTTTTTTTTTCAGTTTTTCCCCCCCTGTCTGTAGTCAGTGTCCCATTTTGGTTTGGTTGTGTGGAGGTGGTGCTGGTGTGTTTTGGTTTGCAATCTGGCAGGGAGGTGTGCAGGGAGGTTCATAAACCTGTAGTGGTGCTTGGTGGCTTTTTGTGTGTGTGTGTGTGCATGTGTCTTTTGTTTTACTTCTAGAGCAACATCTTAACTTTTGTCCTTGCCCTGTTGAGCAAAAGTGAAAGTTAGAGGCTGAGCACAAGCTTCTGCAATCAGTTGCCCTTTTTTGACTTTTTGGAACCATAGACTCCTCATGCAGAGGAGACTGGGTGAAAAATCATACTGATATTAAAAACTAAATCGGAAGCCATCGAAGCATCCTCTTGTCTTAGTATAAGAATTTCATGATTAAATTATAACAGAAGCATTTACTTATGCAGTCACCTCCATAAAAGGCAGCGTTAATTAAATCTGGTGCTGCCCAACCACGGGCTTCAACTAGAACCTCTTCTCTGCTGTCCCAGATGTGGATGGAGAGCATGATGCCATACTATTATTCCTGCAGATGTTCACGGAAGACACTGAGAGAAAGGAGCAGGAGCATACGGGATAGTCCTGTCTCGGCACAGGACAAGTCTAGGTTTGAATTGTTGCCACCTTGAAAACTGGGCTGTATTTGAAATCTTAGTAGCCCCACCAAAAAAAAAAAATGATGTGATTTCACTTTTAACTAGTCTGTGGCAACGGGTAGAGGTTTACAGGCTAGCTTCTGGAATATTCTCCCCCTCTAATGCGGCGTTGCATTCAGTGTAACGCTCAGAGGTGCTGCCCTGTTAATCACAGGGTGTTGGAAGGCCTAATATTGCCGCCCCGAGCCCTATGGGGGGAAAATACAGCCCGGTTCTTGCTCATGAGTTTTAGTTCTGTGGGTTTTTCCCCCCTTCCCCAGAACCCTTGATCTTGAAGATGGTGAGTAGCCAGCCTAAGTACGATCTAATACGAGAGGTTGGTCGTGGCAGTTATGGTGTGGTGTACGAAGCAGTCGTCAGGAAGACCTCTGCCCGGGTGGCGGTGAAAAAGATACGGTGCCATGCTCCAGAGAACGTGGAACTAGCTCTGCGTGAGTTCTGGGCACTTAGCAGTATCAAGAGCCAGCATCCCAACGTCATTCACCTGGAGGAGTGCATCTTGCAGAAAGATGGTATGGTGCAGAAGATGTCCCATGGCTCCAGTTCCTCCCTTTATTTACAGGTACATGAAGCTGAGGTAACGGGGTGGAAGTAATTAATACGGCTGTGTAGCTGGGAGGGAAGGAGGTGGGTAGCTAAGATGGCTTTTTTTTTTTTTGAGGTATGCTTCATTAGGAGAGGGTTTTGTTCACATTGTTGACACCCAGAAATTATTTTATATCTTTAAAAGAGCGTATGTGTTGAACAATCACCTGCATCTTGTGATTTGAAGCCATGCCACTCTAGAAAACTCCAGGGTTTGGTTGTTTTTTTTTTTTCAAATGCGAATCTGCTTTGATGATTTGAGGAAACAGGAGGGGTAAAGCAGAAGGGAGGTGCAGGCTGGTGTGTTACTTGGTAGAAGCCCAGCTGCAGGGTTAACGAGCAGACGTGTGCTGATGTCTTGGGACAGAGCTCTGCAGAATTTCTTAATCTCAGATGTCCTTGGAAGAGGAAGTAACCGTCTTCATTTAGGAAGCCAGCACTTAAAATTCTTTCAGAAATAATAAGTAATTGTAGCATGTGGTAAGCCATTTCCTTTTTTGAATAAATAACTCTTAATCCCTTCAAGGAGAGGTACAGGTATGGTAAATAAGGGAATAAATATCACTCCCCCTGTGTGGCTACTGACAGTGTCCTTTAAGTTGCCTTTCAGTTTGAAGACGCGTATTTTTGAAGAATAAGTAGCTCTGGGAAGACCTTGAAAGATAATCCCATTCGTTCCCTTGTGGAGAAGCTGCCCCAGCTATCAAATCATCCCCGGGCAGAAATTTGTGTCTCTGGTTTAAAAAGTCAGCAGCCTGCTCCGTGTTTGCCGTGTTAGCCCTAGTCAGCTTTTCACATTTCAGGTTTTATTGTTGTCGTTGCCGCTTTGTCTAACGTAGGACCTTTTGTTACTGAACATTCATCTGACAGCCTTCATCATGACAGCCTGAGAAAGAGGATTCTTGCCTTTGTAAACTCGCTGGAGCTTTGGTAGTTGGTCCTGACCTGCTTTCATGAAGGGATTAGGGTTAAAATAGCTCAAGTGGGAGAAATTACTGCCTTACCTTCCTAGTCCTTAGTGAACCTGTGTGAGATATTGCATCAAACTTGTGGACAGCTGTACAGGGAGGAGCTTAAAAAAAAACCCAGGGTGGAATTGGAAGGTGGGGGAGAGCTTCCAGCTGATGTTGGTTTTTGATGGTAGGGACTGTTAAACAATACAGATCTCACCCACAAGCACTGCAGGTTGTTTCCCTGCTCCAGAGAGCAGAGGGGAGCAAAGGGCAGGGCTGAGCTGACTCTGGAGAGATCACTTTATAAATGCATGTATATGCTAAAATAGAGAAAAATCACATCTCCCTTGGCTTGCCCTCTTCTCAGCCTGGACTGTATTACATTATGGAGCTGAACTGGGGCAGAGTGAGGAGCTGGGTTGGGGAGGGGGGTGTTAGTGTCTCCTGAAGGGCTTTGGGGCAGATGCCAAACTGGTGTCAGCTGAACTAAGTCGGTAGAAACCTAAACTAGCCTGGTCCTGTGGGGCTTTGCCACTGTCACGGACATGGTGGTGGGTTTTGTTGTGTGAAGGCTCTGCAGTGAGGTGGAAGTCCAGCTCCTGGAGAGCTGTGTGGTGCTGCTCACTTGGCAAAGGAGACTCCCTGCTGTCCTGCGATACCTTAATCTCACTCTTGCTGGCTGTAAACCCTAAATACGCAGTTTTCTAGTTCTAACATGGATTTACTGCTCTAAGTTGGTCTGGTTTGAGTCCTAGTTGGGCTCACAATTAAAGATAGCTACAAATTGCTAGTAATTTTGCTGTTGGATGGAAAAGGTCACATGCCTCTCGAAATATTAATAGCTTTTGAAAGTCTATGGGAGCTACATTTGCTTTCCTATAAGGAAAATAGAATACTTCTACTCCTAATAGAATTAATTTTGAGACTTACCTTCCAAAGCGTGCGAAGAGGCACCTCAGAGGAGCTGAAGAGGCAGATGTGTAGTTGTATAAATGGAATTAGCAGAACTGATGGCTTGTTTTCCTTTGCTTTTTGTATAAAGCAGCTATTAGACCTGGCTGCTTGAGCTACCCACTGCTTATATTGTAGAAAACAGGAGGTGGATCATGATGGTGGGAAGGGTGGTTGGTGCAGCAGCTGCTGAGCTGTTCCCATAGATTAGCCTTCTCCTGAGCTAAGGGCTCCTTGTATTAACACTTTTGGAATACATTCACGTGTGAGGAATGGAGAATAGGCTTTAAAAATCTACTGTGGCACCACTTCATGAACAGAGGATGAATCCAACCCCCCGGCACTGTAGGGAGTTACTTGTTGGGACTTTGTTTGCCCATGGAAGTTGTTAGTGAAATGGGTGGGACGGGCTTTGTTGGGGTGGGCCGGTGTCCAGCTGAAACAGATGGGAGTGCAATGGCCACTTACTATCTTTCAAAATACTGTTATCTGGGTCTAGCTCTAGCTTCTGGGCAGGAGTGTGAACTTGATATGCTTCTCACCCATGAAAATAAGGAGGCTGTGGAATACATTGTGATTTTTTTTTTCTTATTTTTTATTTTTACATCAGAAATTTTACCTAAAGTTTTGTTTTCACCAGTTGCAATATCTTGCTCTCTGGATTGTCGAGGGGAAGATCCAAACTTCATGCATTTATTTTTTTTTTCCATCATATCTTTATATTCTTGTGATCATCAGGTAGTTATGACGTTTGTTTTCCTTGTTGCAGCTTGTAGAGACCTCATTAAAAGGAGAAATAGTCTTTGACCCCAGAAGTGCTTATTACCTCTGGTTTGTAATGGATTTCTGTGACGGAGGAGACATGAATGAGTATCTGTTGTCCCGAAAACCCAACCGCAAGACCAACACCAGTTTCATGCTCCAGCTCAGCAGCGCGCTGGCGTTCCTGCACAAAAATCAGATTATTCATCGGGATCTCAAACCTGACAATATTCTCATCTCTCGGAGCAGGATGGATGCTAGTGACTTGGAACCTACCCTGAAAGTAGCCGATTTTGGGCTGAGTAAAGTATGTTCAGCCTCAGGACAGAATCCCGAGGAACCAGTTAATGTCAATAAGTGTTTTCTATCCACTGCCTGTGGGACTGACTTTTATATGGCCCCCGAAGTTTGGGAAGGACACTACACTGCCAAAGCTGACATCTTTGCCTTGGGGATTATCATCTGGGCCATGTTGGAAAGAATCACCTTCATAGACACGGAAACAAAGAAAGAACTTTTGGGGAGTTACGTCAAGCAGGGGACGGCCATCGTGCCTGTTGGAGAGGCCCTACTGGAAAACCCCAAAATGGAACTGCTCATCCCTGTCAAGAAAAAATCCATGAATGCTCGGATGAAGCAGCTGATCAAGGAAATGCTGGCTGCCAACCCCCAGGACCGACCCGATGCTTTCGAGCTAGAACTGCGATTAGTCAACATAGCCTTTAAAGACAGCAGCTGGGACACGTGATGGGCCGGGGCCGTGTCTCCCCGTTGGAGCCACTTCTCACCTCCCTGAGGTGTGTCATTGAACGGCAGTAAAAGAAACGAGCCTAAACCCCAAACCTGCAGGGTGTAGTTTCTTCCGAAGGAATCTCTCTGGAGTTTGGTCAATGCTACTCTCTTGAGTTTCATCAATGAGTTGGCCGTTGCGTTAACGCCGCGTTGATGTGTATAGATACCAGGATGTTAGGGGTGAGCGTGCGATGCCGCGGTGCTCGTTTGTGTTCGCTGGCAGAGGGAGGTCTTAATTGCTGAGACTCCATTTCCAGCACTAAGGAGTGACGTGGAGTATTCCGTACATTCCAGTTTCCTATGTCAGTATTAGGAACTCTCATGGAAAAAAGAAAAAACAAAACCACAAACAAAGAGATTTGCATGCTGGTAGTGCAGATCTTGAGGCTTTGTAAAGTAATTGTGTGTATATATTTATGTATAGGAGTGATTGGGAGTGTATGCCACTTTTTTTTATTTTAAATTGTTTGCTATGGGTGTGCGTGATTGGGGTCTGCTAGAAAACTGGGTGAAGAGGATAGATGAGAAGCATTCCTTCTTCTCCAGGCCTGGATAATTTTGTTATTTATTTTTGGTATCTAATGTCAAAGATAGGGTCTGAGACTTGACTTTGTAGACAAAAAAAATATAAAAATAAATGCAATGCAAGAGGATCAGCAGTTTTCCAAGTGCTGTTGTGACCAAGCTTAGCACTTAATGAGCTCGTCGCCGAGGGAGTCAAATTCCAAATGTATGCAATCAGGTGCTAGCGTGTTGGCTAGTTCATTAATAATTCCATTTTGCTTTCCTCTAGTAATCAAATACTTTATTAATCAGTTAATCTACAGTTTCACAACGCGCTCTCTACCCTTGCATCTACAATCCAGGAGCACCTTGAGGATTTCTAAGAGCAGGGTTCTGTGGGTTTAGTTCATGGAAGCGTGTGGGTGAGGGAATCCAGCAGCGTAGGGTGTTATTTATAAAATTCTTCAAAATAGGGGTGCTGCACAGTTTTCCTGGTAACTGAATCTAATAATAATACCAGTCGTGGTCTCTCCCTTTCTGGCACTGACTCTAACCTGATGAGGAGATAAAGGGGTGACTGTTTGTCTTGCAGAACACACCTTTTCTCAAATACAGGAGAGAAAACTTCCACGGGGTGTGAAAGGTCTCTCCGATTTGTGTGGCAACCTTGGCCGCCCTTTATTTATTTGTTTTCCTCCTTTTAAAGAAATAATATTTATTTAAAAAGCAGGGATGGTAGGCTGGAAGGCTTTGAAGCTGTGGAGAGGCTGCTTGTCCCCAGCTCTTATTCCGCAGAAGCAGATTGATGTGCAAGAGAGGTTTCACCGGGGTCACCTGACGCTCAGGGCAGACAGAAGCTGCTTTGTAATAGTATAACACTTTGTTCTTTCTGGTGCAGGACCATGACCTTTCTCATCAATTTGACCTTTTGGAAAACAGTAGAGTCTTAAAAACTGCCTTTAAAGCTGCAACAAAGGCCAGTTTTCTTAATAAAATCAATTTAATGTGGTTTTTTTGGGTTTTTTTCCCCAAGTCTTACCTGAAAACTGCCGTATTTCCTTCTATGATTTGCTCCTTGGGTACTCTCAGTGCTGTGGGAGCAGTTCTGAGCAGTCAGTGTTTATTCTGCCTGAGTGTGAATAAGCAGCACAACTAAAATAGGACTTTTATGTAGAGCAGGTGACAGTTACCCCCAGGGCCTTAGTCCTTAGTTCTTGTGATTTTACTTCACTCTATCGTTTAAGGCATGTTGTCTAAACAGTGATTTTTTTCCCAGATGAGTACACTTTGATGTCTCTAAACAACGTTTACTGTTTAGAAGACGCTGTAGAAGTGACTTTCAGAAGACAGTGTCCCTGACTAGAGCAGAGCAGCCTTTGCTTTGGCATGAATTGGCAGGGATGGAGGTGGCTGGGACACAAACTGCTGCCTGCCCGGATGTCCCGGCGTCGCTCCTTCCCTGCAGGGAGCTCAGGCTGGAAAAAAAAGACTAAAAAGAGTAACGACAAGGAGAGATCTATTTATTCTTAACATTCTCGAAGTGGAGATCTGCCTTTTCTCCTGTTTTAACTCAGTTCAGTACAACTGAAGCCTCAGCTTGTTACTGAAAGGAGGAAAACAAACCTCTTGCTGTCTGTGCCGAGGTCATTCCAGGAGTGAAGTTTGAGGAGCATATGTCATTTTTCCACGTTAAACAAAATACCTTGCAAACTTCCTCTCATCTCTTGCCTACGTACATACAAGTCAGAATCGACTGCGCTGTCTCAGAGTCTGAATCTACTACAGAATAATACTACAGTCAGAATTGACTGCGCTGTCTCAGAGTCTGAATCTACTACAGAATAATACTACTTACCTTGAAGGCACTTTGCAAGCCATCCCCTTCTCCTCTGAAGCCTTTGGGAGGATGAACACGGAATGTGCTGCCTGCCCTGCAGAAATGAGTGCTAGTGAATGGCACAGGAAAAGGTGTTCTTTGGGGTTGTTTTGGGTTTTTTTTGACTCCCAAAGTGTTTCTTTTTTGCACTGATTTGCCACTTTAAAGGGTGGGGGTACCTGAAATCCCTCTCATGGTGCTTAGCCTTGCTGTTGGGTGACACTGAGTGTTTCCTTGGGTGACACTGAGTGGTAGTCCTTGACGTCCGTGTTCTGTTTGATTTTTTTTGTTGTCGTTCTGAGGTCTTTGTTTTAAAACCTTTGAGAAATCTAATCGTTGTAGCAGCTACAGAGTTATTCACCAGCGTGACACGAAGTCGAGATACTGCAGCACTCAAAAAAGATTTTTTTTTTTTATTATTTTCAAATCTTTCTTTAAAAACTGTAAAATATATTTTATGGAGAATTTATAACGAGGAAAATGATTGTGTAATTTATTAAGTTGATGACTGTTTTTGAAATAAAATCTGAATTTCCATGAAGCGTTTGGACTTTCTCCAGAGAAATGCTTTCTTCTCCGTCGGCGCGATGACAACTGGCTGTCAGCAGAGCTGCCCGAGGGGGGAGGTTATTTGGAATTAGCTGTAATAATTCATCACAGTCACAATGTAGGTGATCCTGGGCTCGTAAAGGTGCTGGGCTGGCTAATAGACGTGCTGCTGGGGGACCTGACAGAGAGAGGCCACACTGGGTGTGACAACAGAGCTGTCCCTTGGACCAGCTGAGGTGAGACATGTCCCTGAGGACCCTGCAGCTTCTCCCAGCCCTTTAAGAATCAGAGCGGTGCTCTTCTGGGTGGACTTAATTTTCAAAGAAGGGATTAAAGGGTAAAATACTTGAAGCTGTTACTACAGGCAGAGTGAGCACCACCCTGGGCTGTAGGAAACCTCTGGCAGGCTCTGCCTGCCCTGCTACTGGTATTACTGGATTTTTGAGGCTGCAAAAGCTGCTCCTCTCAGTGAATTGAGCCTTTTCCCTCTGGTTCCTGTGTCTGCTGGGGTAAGATTTCCCCCAAAAAGCCCCAGCCCTCGTTTTATGGCTGAAACTGGTGTGAAGAGGGACGATGTGTCCCTCCTGCTGGCTCTATTGGGGGGAGCAGGGGGGTGCAAGCTCTGGGGGCTCAACCAGCTGTAAAGAAGCTGGAGGTTTGTGGGGAACAGTGGTAACATGTGGCCCAAGAAACCTTAGCAATAAAGGTGAGGAAACACAATGACTTATACATGATAGCGAAGCCTAGTAGTCATTTGCATGTTTTAATTAACAGCGCTCCAGAACAAAGGGTTGTGCAGGCTGGGAGCGGGAATAGCGTGAACTGGGAATGCCATAAATTGGTTTGTTTTTTCATTTCTTACCCCCCCAACAAACCCAAACCCCGTTATCTCCTGTGTGCCCGTGTCCTTGGCGTTGTCGCCTGCGTGTCTGGGTGCAGGAGACGGGCACATTCCCCACTGGGCAGGAGCTGTGGGGTGAATCACTAAGTCAAGGTGAGAGAGAGAGAAAAAGGGATTGAAATTCAGATTATTTTTTATTGATGGAACCAAGTGCCTTCATTAAAGTCTTTGATTAGTTGTAAGAGTGGCGATTTTAAATACAGACGCAGGCTATTGGTTCCTCCCCCACAAAATGAAGAAAATGAAGCCTACCTAATTAAGAAATATCTAGTCTGTGGGGAGGGGGTGGGAAATCTCCCAGGGAAATGCCCTGCTGCAGGAATTGGGTGTAACTAAGGCTCGGATCACCCACCCCCTGCTCTATTTCCCTCGTTTTGCCCAACGCTGAGTCCTCAGGCTCTGGCTTTGCCCGTCCCTGCTCCTGGGGCAGGGCTTGGCTGGGGGAACTGTTTGTATTCCTGTTTGGATTGGGGCTTTGCTTTGGTTTAAACAGAGTTTTCCTTCACCCTGGCCAATCCCTGCCCCCTGCGCAAACCGCGGGGTGAGGGCAGGCGTTTGCTTTGTGGTGGAGATAAAATCACGGGGGGGCCACCCGCCCTCCCGCCCCTTGGAAGGCTGCCCTCGCTTCAGAGAAACAACTTTTCCCCCCTCCCTCCGAGCTCCGGTGGCCTTTGGACCTCAGGGTGGCACAAACGGCCGCCTTTTGGCACCGCTCTTCCCTTTGCTCCACCGGTGTGTCCCACGAGTCCCCTGCTGGGACATCCATCCTGACGTGGGTTTTATCTTTGCCCACACTTTGTGCGAAGGAAAAGAGTTGTCCCCCCCGGAGAACGAGTCAGTATTTTGAACACAAACTATTTAACGGGCGCCGCTGAGCACTGACGGTTTCGTTTCCCTTTCGGGTCCCAGGAGCCCGGCAGCCCTTCATGCAAAGTGCAATTTCTGTGCTTAAGGGCAACGGGGGAAGAGGGACGTGGTGTCTGAGCTGCCACAAACCCCCCCTCCGGAGTGCCTGGGCGTTCAGGGAGGGGTGGGAGGTGGAAATATAAAACCGAGCTGCTCCTGATCTCTGTTTGCAGGCTCTGTCAGCATTTTTGGGGAGTCTGAGACCTCCCCGACTCGTTACAAGCTGAGCAGGAGAAGCACAGAGGAGTGGAGTGACCTGAAGGAAGAGCTGGCACCACCACTGTGTCCCTGCGAGAGGAGCCATGGCCCAGGCCACGTTCTTCTTAAATCCCTTTGTTCCCAGATGAATTGCAATGACAGGACGAGGGGCAATGGCTTCAGGCTGGAGGGGAACAGATTTAGACTGGAGATGAGGAGAGGGTTCTTCACTGTGAGGGTGGTGGAGCACTGGAACAGGTTGCCCAGGGAGGTGGTTGAGGCCCCTTCCCTGGAGATATTCAAGGAGAGGCTCGACGAGGCCCTGGGCAACCTGGTCTAGTTGGGGGTGTCCCTGCTGACTGCGGGGGGGTCGGACTAGATGGCCTTTGGAGGTCCCTTCCGGCCTGGGCAATTCTATGATTCTATGAATTTCCAGATTATTTGGGTGCCTGAAGCAGAAAGCTGTTGCCTAAGGGCTGTGGTTCCTAAGGAGCAGCCAGGACCAGCCTGGGCTGAGTCCACAGGTGATGGTTGGAGCTGTGACCACCTTTGGGGTGGCCCCACGTCCCCAGCTCCCCTCCAGCAGGTACAGTGTGCTGGAGGACACAGCCAACTTGCTTTGGGGTTCCTTAAAGAGGACAAAGGAAGAACCACCGAGAGCGTTGCAGGAGCTCGGAGACCTCTTTAGTCCCTGGGGTTTGCGATGACAACAGACACAACCCAAAAACCTTCGCAGGTCATAGAATCATAGAATCATAGAATTGCCCAGGCCAGAAGGGACCTCCAAAGGCCATCTAGTCTGACCCCCCCGCAGTCAGCAGGGACACCCCCAACTAGACCAGGTTGCCCAGGGCCTCGTCGAGCCTCTCCTTGAATATCTCCAGGGAAGGGGCCTCAACCACCTCCCTGGGCAACCTGTTCCAGTGCTCCCCCACCCTCACAGTGAAGAACCCTCTCCTCATCTCCCTCACAGGGGGTGGTGGGTTCAGCTCAGATGCTCATCTTAGACACTGGGGAGGCTTCCCCCCAGCCCCAGCAGCTCCTTCCATCTCTCCCAGTGGTCTCCCAGTACCGACCCGGGTAGCTTCGGAGACACTGGGCAGCCACCAGCAAGGCCAGACGTCGCCCGCTGTGGCTTTTGCAGCCCCCGTTGGGGGGGTTTGAATATCCCTGGGAGTCTGGATGTCTTCTCCTGGGGCCCAGCTGCTGTCTAGCTCCTACTTGCACGAACTTGTGGGTGGCTGCCCCAGATTAGGTGGTGGTTTCAGATTTATTCATGCTGTTTTGAGCCCCTGGTATTTTTAAACTCGTATGACAAGTCTTCTTCTGCTCCTGCCCTCTCCCCAAGGAAGGTGCCTGCACCCTGGGCCCTCGCTGGCCTGCAGCCACCCGGCTCCCGTGGGCACCTCTCCAGGGGGGTGGCATTTGCATGGACCTCAGACCAGAAAAGAGCTTTTTGTGGGTTGTGAAAGTCAACCAGCAAGTAGGAGAAACAGATGGCTGCGTTATCGGGTGCTGCCAGCCCTGTCTGCATCTGGCCGTGGTGGAGTTAAAGTGATATCTTTATTTATTTATTTATTTATTTTTAATTTTTAAAGGAGAAACGCATCTGGAAAGGACTCAATGGGACATGGTTGGCTTCAGTCCTCCTGCCTGCTCACCAGGAGCCATCAGAGCCCTGCCCTGGTCCTGCTGCTCCTCCAGCCTGGTGTGGGGGTTCTGGGGTGTGGGTGTAATTAACATCCCTCCCCCTTTTTCCCTGAGCTGGGAAGGAGGGAGGAGGGCTGGTGGGGAGCAGTTTAACCGGGAGCTAGACATGCTCTGAAAAAATGGTGTTGGAAAGAGGATCTGTGCTCTGGGCCTCGTGACCTTTGAGGACTTTCTCAGACTTTTCTCGCCCACCGCAAGGGCTGGAAGTTTCCATCCCTGGCCCCAGCTGTGGCTGGGTTTTATCCCAGGGCTGCTTTGCTTTGCTGGCACCCTGTGAGCCGGGAGGGGAGGGAAGCAGAGCCCCAGGGAAGAGCAGAGAGCACCTTAAATAAAAAAGAAGGGACTTTGTGCGTCCACGTCACTAAGAAACGCCACCTGCTGCGTTCACAAGAGGCTGATTAATTGGGTAAACCCCTTCCTAGAAGGTGATGTGACAAATCCCCCATCGCCTCCCTCCCCAGGGGAAGCGGAAGCTGCCTGAGATGCTGATGCCAGGAAGGGCTACTCACACCATCCCTTTTTTTATCCCGAAGGGAATCTGCCTTGTCCAAACAAAACAGTTCAGCAGTAAGTGCCTGGCTGGTGCTCCGAGGAGGAGCCGGAAAGGAGGACAGCCTGGCTCCGGGGTAGGAGCATCCCTTGGGAACACCCCTCATCAGCCAGAGAAAGGTGAATCTGAAGCTGCTCTTACTCACTTGTGGCTTTACTGGAACGGCTGCCGGGATTCCAGCTTGGAAAAGAAAACCTGCCCTAATAAGCAGTGATTCATATTGCCTGGAATTCAAAATAAGGTCCTGTCAGCTCCCGCGTGGGAGCAGAGGGGCAGATCCCAGGGCTGCCGTGGGTTTCTCCATCACTCAGCCCCATCCTTTTCCCCATCTTCCTCTGGAAACGGTGGGGTTTGCTCCATGGTGGCCGCATCCTGCTCACGGAGCACGGCTGGGTGTGCTGCTCCTCTCCAGGTTTATTAGAAGGGAATAGCTGCTTTGTCCCTTCTGAACTTTCACAGGGATTTTTTTCCAGTGCCAGCAGAGCTCGGACAAGCCTCATCCGCTCTCATCCTGCTCAGCCTCCATTTTTGTCCACCAGGGAGTCCTGGATCCGGCCCCTTCCCGGTACCCTACGCCCGGAGGTGCTGGATGCCAACCCAGCCCCAGTTCCTGGCACCAGCTCCCCAGCAGCAGTGCTGTAGGAAGGAACTGGGGTGGAACTGGGGTGGGGGCCAGCAGCCCTCGGGGACAGGTCCCCTCTCAACCAGGGACAGAGCACCCTGGGCCAAATGCCACATCTTTGTCCCCGTTGGAGTCTCCTGGTGTGTTCCTACAGGTGGCCTGGGCTGGGCTGTATCCCAGTTCTCCATCCATCCCGGCTGCCAGAGGGATGGAGGGAGCTGGCGGGTCCCTAAGGAGCACCGGGAGCTTTCTCTGACCCTGCTCCAAGGAGCTGGGAGCCGAAATGAAGGTGCAGGGTGTCCTTTGGGGAGAAAGGTGCCACCTTCATGGTGGCAGGTGGTGGGGATGGAGGGGGGCTGGGGGCTGCAGGAGTGCTCAGCCCTCAGGAAGGGGAGAGGGCAGCGATAAAAATAACCTCTGGGCCAGCTCCAGCCCTTTGTGGCTTCCTGCGATTTACAGCCCTTTCCCGGGGGGAAGAGGAGGCAGGAACTGGCCTGGCTCAGGGCTGGGTTTGACCCTTTCGCCGCCAGCGGAGAAGGTGCCAGAAGGACCCTTCCTCCCTCCTCTCCCTCCTCTCCCTTGCTGGCTGGGGCAGGACCCTGGGGCAGGGGACTGGAGTGGGCTCCTGCTCCTGAGCTGCACCCAGCATCTTGTCGGGGGTGGGGGGGATATAGAAGGAGAAGCTGACAGAGTGGGAATGATTTTCCTGCCCCATTCCTGATGCCCTGCATGCTGGGGGGGACAGAGAGACTCAGTCCTGCCTGGGAGGAGGCAGAGATCTCTGCTGCGGATCCCAAAATGCCAGCTGGGCTCCTGTAAGGAGGAGGAGAAGGAGAAAGGAGAAGGAGTTGATCCCAAAATGCCATCTGGGCTCCTGTAAGGAGGAGGAGGAGAAGGAGAAGGAGAAAGGAGGAGAAGTAGGAGAAGGAGAAAGGAGAAGGAGAAAGGAGGAGAAGGAGAGGGAGAAAGGATAACGAAGAGAAGGAGAAGGAGGAGGAGGAGAAGGAGAAGGAGGAAAAGGAGAAAGGAGAAGGAGAAAGAAGAAGGAGAAAGGAGAAGGAGAAAGAAGAAGGAGAAAGGAGAAGGAGGAGAAGGAGAAAGAACTGGAAGAAATGAGCTGGAGCTGCTGGAGGAGGAGGGTTAATAGTGGCTGGGCAGGGGCAGAAGAGGAGGAGGAGAGCTGGAAGAGATGAGCTGAAGCTGACGGAGGGGGAGGGTTAATAGTGGCTGGGCAGGGGCAGGACCCTTGGTGTGAAGGCTGCAGCTGGGGCAGGGGGGGTCATGCTGGCTCCTGCTGACGGAGCTGGGCTGGCAGGGGTTAACAGGGTGGCTCTTCCTCTTCCTCACCCTCTATATCAGGCTCCTGGAGGCTCTGGCCTCAGTTTGCTGCTGACGGCCAGAGGGGCAGGAGCTGAGACCGGAGCATCCCTGCATCCCTGCATCCCATCCCCGCATCCCTGTGTGGGCTCAGGTGAGCAAGGGCATCCTTAGCACAAATCCTGGCAGTGGGGCTGGGGCTGGGGAGAGTGAGGGCATGCTGGCATGGGCAGCCACATCCTGGGCACGGTGACTCTGCCAGGGCAAAGCCAGCGGGTGACAGGACCATGTGCTGGGGCCACCTTCCTTTGAACCACTTGGGACCACAGAACCAGACAAACCGTGTGCCTCAGTTTCCCCCTGGCACCAGGGGTGGATGCGGTGCTGGAGCCCGTGGGCTGTGTGTGTGGAGGTGTGTGGACAAAGAGCTCCTGGGCTGGTTGCTCTCTGGCAAACCCTGCCCCGTGTCCCTGCTGTCACCTGGGGAGGCTGCGGGGCTGGGGCGGCCGCTGGCGATGGGATGGCTCTTCACAGCTGTTCAGGCCTCTTTTGCTCAGCAAAACCATCTGTTTTGGGCATTTACAGCCCCCGGGTCAGGCACCAGACCCCCTTCCTCCAGCACCCACCTTCACTCCTGGTCCTGCACGAGTGCTCAGGTACAGCTGGGCAAGAGCCATCGTACCCCAGGGCTAATAAGAGCCCCTTTGCTCCGTGGTCCAGGTGCATTGAGCAGGAGAAGTACCTTGAGACCCTGGCCCAGGTTGCCCAGAGAAGCTGTGGCTGCCCCATCCCTGGAGGGGTTCAAGGCCAGGTTGGAGGGGGCTTGGAGCAACCTGGTCTGGTGGGAGGTGTCCCTGCCTGGGGTGGGGGGTGGAATGAGATCCTTAAAGATCGTATCTTTCAGGTCCCTTCCCACCCAAACCATTCTATGGTTCTGTGATTCCCTCCCAGGCAGCTGAGCTCAGCCTGGCTGTGGGGAGCGAGGCATGGAGACCCCAAAACACCCCCCACCCCCTGCCCCACTGCCATCACGCACGGCCCCATCCGGGGCAGCTCGCCAGCTCTCCTGAGCACGGGCTTTGTTCTGCCGCCCCTGCGCTGGGCGAGATAAGGCAGCTGGCTCCGGTATTTTTTCCTGTTGGAAGCTGCTCCTGGGATGCGGCCGGACCGGCGGATGCTCGGCGCTTCTCTCTTCCTGCCCCTGCCTTGTTCCTGCCTGGGCTGGCCGGGCTCGCTGCCTCCTGCCTGCCTGCTTGGCCGAGGGATCGAGGGGACCCCCCAGCCCTACTTTGCCCCCCATCCTCCTTTTGCTGACGCCACAGCCTCTGTGCTGACCCCGCTTCTCCTCTCCCCTCCCAGGGCCAAATCCAGGAGCTGGTAGAGAACCTTGGGGACCCTCCTCGGCCACAGCACCGAACCCACCCCGGGGTTGGGGGGAGCAGAGAGTCCAGGGGTGCCATTTCGGGGCTGGGAGGTGATGGTGCCCCTGGGCAGCCCCCCTCTCACCGTCTGCGCCTCCAGCAACCCCCGCCTCATGGCCCCCGGCCACAGCTCCCCCCTGGCCTGGCTGAACCGGGGTCCTGAGTGCCCGCGGGAGCCGGGGGGCAGCGGGGGCCGGGTGCCCAGCGCCGTGGAGAGGTTGGAAGCCGACAAGGCCAAATACGTCAAATCCCAGCAGGTCATCAACAGCCGGCAGGAGCCGGCGCTGAGGGGCTGCTCCCCATGGCTCTCCCCCCGTGGCCGGCGCCTCTTGGCCCGCCAGCAGTGTAATGAGTTGTGTCAGGCCTCAGAGCTGAGCCGGGAAGGTCCCAGGAAGCTGCCGTGCCCCCAGTCCCCTGTGTCACGCCGGAGCGGTGGCCGGCGCCTGCTGAGACCCGACTCGCTCATCATCTACCGGCAGAAACGGGACTGCCCAGGAGGGGACAAGGAGAACGCCAAGGGCTCGGGGCTGGTGCGACGCCTCTTCCAGGGACCCCTCAGAGACAAGCCCCCCACTTCCCCCCCGGCCAGGAGGCTGGGTGAGGGGTCACCGGCCCCCCAGAGCCCTGAGACCCCCATGCTGTGGGTGCCGGCAGAGAAGGAGGAGGTGAGGACGCCGGGTGCCAGCGGTGGTGGTGGCGGTGGTGGCATCTTCCCTCTGCCTGGCAGCCCAGTGGTACAGACCCCCCAGCCCCCCGGGAAGCAGGCGCTGGCTCTGCGTGTGTCCCTGCCACTCTCTGAGAAGGAGCGGTTCTTCAACTACTGTGGGCTGGACCGGGCCCTGGTGGAGCTGCTGGGGCAGGAGCGGTTCGGGCCGGCGGGATGGGACAACGCCTCGGCTCGGCTCCCCGGATCCTGCGAGTCGGAGCCCGGGCAGGCCTCAGAGGGCAGCGAGGGGGATGCAGAGCTGGGTGAGGAGGAGCCGGACACCCGGCTGGGGTCTGCCGTCTCGGTGGTGGAACGCAACGCCCGCGTCATCAAGTGGCTCTATGGCTGCCAGAGAGCCTGGGCGGCCGCCAAGGAGTCCACCGTCTGAGCAGAGGCAGCCCAGCTGGGGATGAGGACACCCGTGTGGGTACTGCTGGCTGGACATGGCCCTCTGCCCTTGCTGGTTGTGGTCGATGGGCTGGTGGCATCCCT
>NW_015090900.1:957431-961377 GCF_001431845.1 Calidris pugnax
CGGCCGCTGGCGATGGGATGGCTCTTCACAGCTGTTCAGGCCTCTTTTGCTCAGCAAAACCATCTGTTTTGGGCATTTACAGCCCCCGGGTCAGGCACCAGACCCCCTTCCTCCAGCACCCACCTTCACTCCTGGTCCTGCATGAGTGCTCAGCTACAGCTGGGCAAGAACCATCGTACCCCAGGGCTAATAAGAGCCCCTTTGCTCCGTGGTCCAGGTGCATTGAGCAGGAGAAGTACCTTGAGACCCTGGCCCAGGTTGCCCAGAGAAGCTGTGGCTGCCCCATCCCTGGAGGGGTTCAAGGCCAGGTTGGAGGGGGCTTGGAGCAACCTGGTCTGGTGGGAGGTGTCCCTGCCTGGGGTGGGGGGTGGAATGAGATCCTTAAAGATCGTATCTTTCAGGTCCCTTCCCACCCAAACCATTCTATGGTTCTGTGATTCCCTCCCAGGCAGCTGAGCTCAGCCTGGCTGTGGGGAGCGAGGCATGGAGACCCCAAAACACCCCCCACCCCCTGCCCCACTGCCATCACGCACGGCCCCATCCGGGGCAGCTCGCCAGCTCTCCTGAGCACGGGCTTTGTTCTGCCGCCCCTGCGCTGGGCGAGATAAGGCAGCTGGCTCCGGTATTTTTTCCTGTTGGAAGCTGCTCCTGGGATGCGGCCGGACCGGCGGATGCTCGGCGCTTCTCTCTTCCTGCCCCTGCCTTGTTCCTGCCTGGGCTGGCCGGGCTCGCTGCCTCCTGCCTGCCTGAGGGATCGAGGGGACCCCCCCAGCCCTGCTTTGCCCCCCATCCTCCTTTTGCTGACACCGCAGCCTCGGTGCTGACCCCGCTTCTCCTCTCCCCTCCCAGGGCCAAATCCAGGAGCTGGTAGAAAACCTTGGGGACCCTCCCCGGCCGCAGCACTGAACCCACCCCGGGGTTGGGGGGAGCAGAGAGTCCAGGGGTGCCATTTCGGGGCTGGGAGGTGATGGTGCCCCTGGGCAGCCCCCCTCTCGCCGTCTGCGCCTCCAGCAACCCCCGCCTCATGGCCCCCGGCCACAGCTCCCCCCTGGCCTGGCTGAACCGGGGTCCCGAGTGCCCGCGGGAGCCGGGGGGCAGCGGGGGCCGGGTGCCCAGCGCCGTGGAGAGGTTGGAAGCCGACAAGGCCAAATACGTCAAATCCCAGCAGGTCATCAACAGCCGGCAGGAGCCGGCGCTGAGGGGCTGCTCCCCATGGCTCTCCCCCCGTGGCCGGCGCCTCTTGGCCCGCCAGCAGTGTAATGAGTTGTGTCAGGCCTCAGAGCTGAGCCGGGAAGGTCCCAGGAAGCTGCCGTGTCCCCAGTCCCCTGTGTCACGCCGGAGCGGTGGCCGGCGCCTGCTGAGACCCGACTCGCTCATCATCTACCGGCAGAAACGGGACTGCCCAGGAGGGGACAAGGAGAACGCCAAGGGCTCGGGGCTGGTGCGACGCCTCTTCCAGGGACCCCTCAGAGACAAGCCCCCCACTTCCCCCCCGGCCAGGAGGCTGGGTGAGGGGTCACCGGCCCCCCAGAGCCCTGAGACCCCCATGCTGTGGGTGCCGGCAGAGAAGGAGGAGGTGAGGACGCCGGGTGCCAGCAGTGGTGGTGGCAGTGGTGGTATCTTCCCTCTGCCTGGCAGCCCAGTGGCACAGACCCCCCAGCCCCCCGGGAAGCAGGCACTGGCTCTGCGTGTGTCCCTGCCACTCTCTGAGAAGGAGCGGTTCTTCAACTACTGTGGGCTGGACCGGGCCCTGGTGGAGCTGCTGGGGCAGGAGCGGTTCGGGCCGGCGGGATGGGACAACGCCTCGGCTCGGCTCCCCGGATCCTGCGAGTCGGAGCCCGGGCAGGCCTCAGAGGGCAGCGAGGGGGATGCAGAGCTGGGTGAGGAGGAGCCGGACACCCGGCTGGGGTCTGCCGTCTCGGTGGTGGAACGCAACGCCCGCGTCATCAAGTGGCTCTATGGCTGCCAGAGAGCCTGGGCGGCCGCCAAGGAGTCCACCGTCTGAGCAGAGGCAGCCCAGCTGGGGATGAGGACACCTGTGTGGGTCCTGCTGGCTGGATGTGGCCCTTTGCCCTTGCTGGTTGTGGCCGATGGGCTGGTGGCATCCCTGGGCCTGGTGGCACGGGGCTGCTGCTGGCTGGGAGGGACACCAGGTCTACCCTGCCCACCCCCAGAGCCACCAGGTCTACCCGGAGCTGAACACAGTGGGGGCACCCAAGGGGCATGTGGGGAAGGGGCTCCCCTGGGTGAGTCTCTCCCTGACCCCAGGGTCTAACAGGCGGCTGTCACCCTGCTGTGACCCGTGATCTCAAAGGTCCCTTCCAACCATGAAGATTCTGTGATTCTATGTTCTCCATCCACCCTTGTCTCCAACCCAGAGGGGTGGGATGGGGCTGCAGCCCCCCCATCGGCCGCTCACACCCTGTACAAGATGCAGGCTGGGGGAGTGGGCAGTTCCCACCCCACAGCCCCTTTCTCCCCAAAACGGGGGCTGCTGGGGCCAGAGCACCACTCAATAAACCTGTTATTTTTTTTGCAGCGTGTGTGGTTTGTGTGGGCAGAGCCCAGGCTGGGCAGGGGGGATGCTTCGGGGCTGGGGGTGGCAGCTCCCCACCGTGGCAGCCCACGCCATGGGGCTGCTGGGGGGGGCGCAGAAGGCGAAGAAAGCAGCAGGCAAGACTCAGGAAAAAGGGGCACCTCGGGGTCTTTAGTGTAGACAAAGTTGCCAAAACCCCCCGCAGAGCCCGCGGGCACGGGCAGGGGGGTGCCCACGCTGCTGGAAAGTCTGGCTGGTGCTCTTCTAGTTGCCCTTGGGGGCACTTTTATTCCGAATTTCAGCCAGTTTCCCGGCCAGGAAGCCCCAGTGGAAAGCCCCTTCCTCCGGCTCCCGCAGGTCGCTGCCATCCTCACCTGGTGGCTCCCCGGGGCTCTCGTCTGGCTCCGGGGGTGACACCCCCTTGTCCGGCCCTGACGCCTGCTGCCACTTGGTAGCAAAGAGATCCCAAAAACCGGGTGCTTTCTCAGAAGGGGGTGGCTCTGGTGGCGAGGCGGCCAGTGGGCTGGGGAGAGAGCGGGGTTGGGGACATCGGTACGGGGACACTTCTCACTGGGACGGTGGCCCCTCTGAGCCCCCCAGTGTCTCCCTTCCAGCCCCGTGGGTGTAGGCAGGGAGGAGGGATGCGGGTGATGGGATGGGGGGATGTGGGGATTTGAATGGATCCAAGCTTTGGGGTGTGTCCCCCCCCCCACCACCACCGAGCTGCAACTTACTGGTCTGCGCAGGGCTCCGGGCTGAGCAGCTGGTGCTCGTCCTCACGGGCGAAGAGGGATGAAAGTGTCCTCCAGCCCCGGGCACCCACCCCCTGCACCTGCGGGGGAGGCAGCACCGGGGTCACTGGGGGACCTCCAGGGCCCAGAGGGCCCCTCCTGCCTCCCCCCTCTTCCCCCGGCCTCCTCCTCCTCACCTTCCTCGCCAGCTGGGATACGGGGCTGGGTCCTTCCTCCATCAGCGCAGGGGGCTCGGTCGTCTCCATCAGCTCAGGGGGGTCTCCCTGCAAAGAAGCCCCCAGGTGAGGGCAGGGGTGCAGGCAGGGGAAGGGCAGGGAGGTCGGTCACCCCGTTTTGGGGGGACCCAGGCATGGTGGCACCCCCTCCCCTACCTCCTCCTGCAGCACCCCGTCCGCCCGCGCCCCCCCCAGGGTCTGCAGCACTTTGGCCTTGTAGACCCTCCAGAAGCCCTGGGTCATGGTGAGGGGCTCTGTGGGGCCAGGAACCGGGAGCTGTGGGGTGTGGGGCTGGGCCCCCCCTCACCCACACACACACCCCCCCTCCCCGCACCAACCCGGGTGATCCGGTGGCTTCATTAAAGTTTCAGGGGCTGCTTTTGATGCACAAAGGAGAACCTGAGCCCGGGCTGAGCCGGGGGCAGCGCGGGGGCGACCCAGCA
>NW_015090900.1:962057-965422 GCF_001431845.1 Calidris pugnax
CCGGGCGCACTCCCTGGCCCGCCAGCTCAAGACGAAGCGGCGCCGCCGCGACCTGGACGAGATCCACGCCGACCTGCAGCCCGACAAGGCCGCCCGGCTGCTGCGGCAGGAGCCCGACCCCGACCTGCCGGGCTGCGCCCAGTTCTACTGCCTGCACTGCGCGGGGGGTTGGGGAGAGAGGGCTTTAACCCCTGGGGGTTGCCCTGGTGCTGGGGGGGCGTGGGATGTTTGTGCTGATCCTGGAGGGGGGGTGTCCCTGGGAGGGGGTTGCCCCAGTTGCCCTTGGGGGGGTTGCTTGAGCCCCTGGAAGGGGGGTTGCCATGGTCCTAAGGGGTCCCTGGAACCTGGGATGGGGTTTTCCTGGTCCTGGAGGGGGTTGTCTTGGTCCTGGAGGGGGTTATCTTGGTCCTGGAGGGGGTTCTTGGCTCCTTGGAGGAGGTTGACCTGGTCTTGAGGGGTCCCTGGAACCCGGGATGGGGTTGTCCTGGTCCTGGAGGGGGTTGTCTTCATCCTGGAGGGGGTTTCTGGCTGCTTGGAGGGGGTTGTCCTGGTCCTGAGGGATCCCTGGAACACGGGAGGGAGTTGTCCTGGTCCTGGAGGGAGTTGTCCTGGTCCTGGAGGGGGTTGTCCTGGTCCTGGGGGGGTTGTCTTGGTCCTGGAGGGAGTTCTTGGCTCCTTGGAGGCGGTTAACCTGGTCCTGAGGGGTCTCTGGAACCCGGGATGGGGTTTTCCTGGTCCTGGAGGGTGTCCCTGCCTCCTTGGAGGGGGTTGTCCTTGTCCTAGGGGGGTTTCCTGGCTCCTGGGGGAGACTGGTCCCAGCCAGGGGTCCTCTAGGCCTGGGAGGAGATTTTGTCCTGGTCTCGGGAAGGATCTAGGCCCTTGAGGGGAGCTTGTTGTGGTCTCAGTGGAGACCCTGTCCCGTGGGGGGGCTGGCCCCAGGGGTGTAGGGGGACCCTAGCCGAGGTGCTCTAGGCCTGGGAGGAGATCTTGTCCTGGTCTCGGGAAGGATCTAGACCCTTGAGGGGGGCTTGTTGTGGTCTCAGCGGAGACCCTGTCCCGTGGGGGACTGGCCCCAGGGGTGTAGGGGGACCCCAGCCCCTTGGTAGGGCTCTCCCCAGCCCTGCTGCCATCTCAGAGCCCCCTGACCCCCGGCCTCTTATCCCCCCCCAGGCGTTACTTCGTGGACCTGAACAGCATGAAGGAGCACTTCAGGTCCAAGGTGCACAAGAAGAGGTAAGGGGGGGGCCCGAGCAGGGTCTTGAGCCGCCCTATGGGTCCATGTCCCACCCCAGAGCGGGCTGCAGCCCCCCCAAACCCAGCCCCACTTCATCGGGGTGAGGCGGGTGGTGGGGCCGCTCTTATTTCGAGGAGCTGGGGTGGAAAGAAGGGGTGAAAGGCTTCAGCCCCCCCTTTCTCCCTTCTTCTCAGGCTGAAGCAGCTGCGGGAGGCACCCTACACGCAGGAGGAGGCAGAGCGCGCCGCTGGCATGGGCTCCTACATCCCCCCCAAGAAGGTGGAAGTGCAGACCCAGCCGCTGGAGGAGGTCGTGGAGATGGAGGCGTCCAGCTGAGCGTGGACTCTTTGAGGGCCTCTTTTGTCCTCCAGCTTTGTGAGAAAAACACGCCGTGGTGCAGCATCCCCCCAGCCAGCACCGCTCCTCCCCACCGCCCGCCTCGCCGGGGCACTAACGAGGAGAAGGAGCCAGCGAGACCCCGGGTGCCCTCGCTGCGTGTCCTCCTTTTCAGGGAAGGGGCAAGCTGCTTCCTCCCCAGCACTTGGCACGGCTGTACCCTCCTCTCTCCGCTTTTTAGAGCGGTTTTAGGCCTTTTTCTTCAGGCCAGAGGTTCACCCCGGTGAGTCACCCATTAAAATATGTTAACCAACAGGCTGGCAGTGTTGATTGCTCTCTGTGACCCAGGCCCTCTGGAGGGTGGCAGCCACCCCTCAGGGTGACAGACAACCTCTCGGTGGTGTGTTCTTCCTCATCTTAGATACCAGAAGTTCTTTGCTGTGAGGGTGGTGAGAGCCTGGCCCAGGTTGCCCAGAGAAGCTGTGGCTGCCCCATCCCTGGAGGGGTTCAAGGCCAGGTTGGAGGGGGCTTGGAGCAACCTGGGCTGGTGGGAGGTGTCCCTGCCCAGGGCAGGGGGGTGGAACTCAATGATCTTTAAGGTCCCTTCCAACCTGAACCATTCTATGATCATACAAAGGGAAATAAGTGCCAGCCTGGAGGAATGGCCCTCCTGGAGCTCCTGCCTTGGCAGGATGGTGAAGGTCCCTCTTGCTTTGCCCTCCTGGCAGGGGAATCCCAGCCTCCTGGTAGCAGATACAGGTAGATGCTTTTTTGGGGGGGATATGTGGTTGAGTAAACTCTTCATCAAGCATGTAGGAATGTAGTGAGCAGCTTGTTGTGATGCTGGCCCTGCCAGTTTGGTCCTTGAGTGGGGATTGTTGGTGTCCCCCCCAGCAGGGACACTTCTAGGCTCCTCCTGCCCCTTAAAACCCAGCGCCTCCAAGTGATTTCATCTTCCCGGAGGGCTGGGGCTGTGTGTGTGTGGCATCATCAGCCTCCCCCCACCATCGTGGCCACCAGCCTGATGCTGCTGTGACCCAGCTCTCGTGGGGGGGCCACGTTGTGTGACAATGTCACCCTCACCCTCTGCTATGAGTTCCCTCAGGGAGGGTCTCTCCAGTGCAGCCCTGGCAGCGAGAGCCAGGGATGGGGTGGCAGAAAGGCAGCACCACCACCACGCTGTGCTTGGAAGGAAAGGGTTTATTTATTTCCAGGAAAGGGTTTATTTCCAGGAAAGGGTTTATTTCCATGCAGCCAGCCTGGATTTGTGCCCCCCCCTCACCCCCCTGGGGAGACGGAGGAGACTAAATCCCTAAATCTAGCTGTTGGCATCTCTCTGCGTGGGCTCGGTGGGTGCGAGGGGGGCAGGAAGGTTGCAGACCCCATCCCAGCGGGGTGTCCCTGCCTGGGGGGCACATCAATGACCCCGTGGCCCCATCTTTCCCCCCCCCCGTCTCTCCAGTGCAGCCCTGGCAGCGAGAGCCAGGGATGGGGTGGCAGAAAGGCAGCACCACCACCACGCTGTGCTTGGAAGGAAAGGGTTTATTTATTTCCAGGAAAGGGTTTATTTCCAGGAAAGGGTTTATTTCCATGCAGCCAGCCTGGATTTGTGCCCCCCCCCTCACCCCCCCGGGGAGATGGAGGAGACTAAATCCCTAAATCTAGCTGTTGGCATCTCTCTGCGTGGGCTCGGTGGGTGCGAGGGGGGCAGGAAGGTTGCAGACCCCATCCCAGCGGGGTGTCCCTGCCTGGGGGGCACATCAATGACCCCGTGGCCCCATCTTTCCCCCCCCCC
>NW_015090900.1:965460-965848 GCF_001431845.1 Calidris pugnax
GGCGCTGCCCTCCTTTCTGGGGGGCCGGGCTGGCTGTGGGTCCCCACGGGGATTTGGGGGGGGGGCTGCCAGAGGGGTGTTTGGGGGAGACCCCTCTGCTTGGGGAGGGGGGGAGATGGAGATAGACACAGCACCGGGCTCTACCATCCGTCTGTCTGTCTGTCCGTTCACTCTCTGGTCTTCTTGTGGCCGGATCCTGGTGTCTGGAGCCGGGAGGTGGCTTCTCCCTTCTTCATCCCTTGTCATCAAACCGGCTCCCGAAATCTGGGGTGGGGGTGCGTGTGTGTCCCCCCCCCACCACCACGGAGCGTTACCACCACCCCGGCGTGGAAGGGAAGGGCTGGACGTGGCGCAGATCAGCCGGAAAGGATCCGCATCCGGCAGCTCC
>NW_015090900.1:965923-967381 GCF_001431845.1 Calidris pugnax
TGCTCAGGGCTCCGGGGGGGCTTTGGTGGGGCCGGCCATTCTCCGGGCGCTGTAGATGGAGAGGCAGAGCCCGGCGGCCGCCAGCAGCAAAGCCAGGGGGGTCAGCAGCCGCCCCCCCGGCTCAGCCCCCCGCCCCGCTGCCAGCTGCATCTGTGGGGGGAGAAAGGAGAGGAGAGGATTGGGGGGGAGGAGTGCTGTGACACCCCTGGGGGCCAGGGGACCTGAGGTTGTGCCCTGAAGGTTCCCCATCACGCCCACCCTGAGAATGATGATTGGGAGTGGTAGATGGGGGGTTCCATCAACAGCACCCTCGCTGTGAGCCTGGAGCCAGGATACGGCTGGGCATACCCCCCCATAGCCCCCCCCATGGCCAGCAGGCCTGGTGGGCAACACGGACAGGGTCTGGGGGGGTCCCCACAAGCTCCCCCCGTCCCCCCCTCTGGTCACCCCTTACCTGGAGCAGTCGGAAATACCCCGGGGTTAAGCGTCGGGGGCGGATGATCATGGCGCCAACGGGGAGCAGCAGGATTAAACCCTGGGGGGCAGCACCAGCAGTGGGGCTGGGGTGTCCCCCCCCCCAACCAAAACCTCCGGACCCCCCAACCCTGACCACCGGGAGAGGGATCTGCGTCCGTCGCCCGCTCCCTGTCCCCCCCCCCCGGGAAGGGCAGACACGTACCCGGGTGAGCACGGAGCAGCTGTCAGCCCCGATCAGCGCCCGCTGCTCCCCCAAGCGCACACGCCGGGGAGGGGGGAGACGGGCACCCAGACGCCGGCGGGGGGGCCCAGCGCCAGCCCAGGGCAGATCTGGGGTGGGGGGAAAAAAAGAGAGCCGGGCTCGGTGGGGGCAGCTCCATAAGTGGGGTCCCCCCTGCCTCAGTTTCCCCACTTGTGAAGGAAAGGGTGGGAATTGTGACACACACACACACACCCAAAATCCCCCAGCTGGGGGGGAGAGGGTTGAGTGGGGGCTCGCCAGGGGTCTGTGGAGCCAAACCTGGTCTCCTGGGGTGACACGCACTAGTGTCATGAGTTCTGTCGGGACTCAGCCCTCCCTGCATGCTGTGGTTGGGGGGGACACCCCCCCGCCTCATCTCACAGCATGGGGGGGGAAACTGCTGCTGGGGGAGGTGGGGTGACCCCCTGTCCCCCCTGCAATCCCCCCATGGGGAGGAGAGGGCTGAGCGGGGGCTTGCCAAGGAGTCTGTGGGGCCAAATCTGGTCTCTTGGGGTGACACCCACTAGTGTCATGAGTTCTGTCGTGACTCAGCCCTCACTGCATGCCATGGTTGTAGGGGGGGACACACCTCATCTCACAGCATGGGGGGGGAAACTGCTGCTGGGGGAGGTGGGATGACCCCCCTGCCCCCCCTGCAATCCCCTGGTTGGGGGGGAGAGGCCTGAGCTGGGGGTCTCCAGGGGTCTGTGGGGCCAAACCTGTTTTCTGGGGGGGATTCT
>NW_015090900.1:967582-967794 GCF_001431845.1 Calidris pugnax
CAATCCCTGGATCTTGTTGGTGGGGGGGTGGGGGTTTGGCCATTTCTGCCACCTGGGCTGAGAACGGGTGAACTCATTGCATGGAGAGCGCCCTTCCGGCATCCAGGGGTGGGGATATGAGAGTGGGGGTGCTCTGTGTGTCCTCCCCCCGGCCCCGTGGTGTCTGGCTGGTGCTAAGAGCAGGGCTGTGGTGGCAGGGCTGGACCCGGCGG
>NW_015090900.1:969934-997612 GCF_001431845.1 Calidris pugnax
CCCTGGGCTGAGTGAATTTGGGATGTACAAGCACCCTCTAGACCCCCACTGCCCTTCTGTCCCCCGGTGTCCCTGTGTCCCCCCCCCAGGACTCGGGGCTGGCGAGCACCAGCCTGCGGACACTGACGGAGAGGCTGCAGGAGCTGGCACAGGACATCCAGGGCCTGGTGCTGGGGGGGCCACCAGCAGAGGCTGCCCCCCGGCCACCCCCCCTGGCCCTCCTGGCCCGTGTCGTCGACCTGGTCGGGGCTGCCAAGGGGCTCTTCTCCTGGCTCAACAGGTCTGGGGGTGGGTGGGGGCACCCATGGGTGCTGGGGGCACCCCTTGCCCAGGTCTGAGCTCTCTCTGTGTGTCCCCCCCCTCCCCAGGTACCTCTTCTCCACCCTCAATGACTTCTCAGCCAGCAGGGACATCGTCCTGCTCTGTGCCCAGCTGGCAGAGACGCTGCAGGAGGTGGGTGCCCGGGGTGGGGGGGGTGCCCCACGCTGCCCCGAGGCCATGGTGATGGGCACGGTGTCAGGGTTGGGGAAGGGAAACCAGCCATCTACTTGCCCATTCCCCCAAAACTCTGCCTGCTGGAGGAGGGGGGAGAGCTGGGGTGATGGGGGATGTGGTAAAAGGGGGGGTGGTTCCCTGTGGGGCCCCCCCAGCTGGGATGGAGGGGACTGAGCCACCCCGTTCTGCTCAGCCCCACATTTTGTGTCCCCCCTCCCCAGGACTGCCCCCCGGCTGAGAGGGACAGCCAGATCCTGCAGATTGTAAGTGCTGGGTGAGGAGGGGGTGTTGGGCATGGGAGGGGGGGGGCCAAGTGCTACCAGGGTGTCCCCCCTCAACCTTCCCCCCCCCCACTGTTGGGAGGGGGGGGGCCAAGTGCTACCAGGGTGTCCCCCCTCAACCTTCCCCCCCCCCACTGTCACCCCCAGTGCCAGCACATCGTGGGCATCTGCGAGAACATTGTGGGCTGCAGCCCCCCCACGCTGCTGGACCGCAGGGCTGTGCTGCAACGTGTGGGGCTGGTGCTGCCCCCCAGCCCACGGGGCAGCCCCCCGTCGTCCCCCGACACCCTGGCGTTGCCTTCTGGCCTGGGGGATGTGGGAGCTGTGGCTGGGGAATTGTGTAGGACACAGGAACCGTGGCTGGGGAGATCAGTGGGATCTGCAGCCAGGGAGGATGTGGGGGATGCGGGAGCTGTGGGGCTGGGCAGCCGTGGGGCGGTGTGGGGCCGGGGCCACGGCTCACCCGGGGATGTGCAGGTCGTCAACCTGGCCAAGAAGCTGCTGGAGAAGGCGAGTGGGGTGACACTGGTGCTGAAGAAGATCCCCCTCGACCTCCCCAGATCGCCCCCCTCTCCCAGGCAGCAGGTGAGTGATCCCAGTGCTCCCAGTACAGCCCGTGCCATGCTGGGAACCGGGCAGGGATGCTCAGAGCTGGGCATCTCCCACCACACTGGTGGTCCCTAACACTCTGGGGGGCCATGGTGGGAGATGGGCTGGTCCCCCGACACCCTGGCGTTGCCTTCTGGCCTGTGGAGGAGCCCCCCAACATCTCCTGACACCCCAACGCAGCCCCACAGCCCGTGGGGGAGCCCCCCGATGTCCCCTGACGCTCCAGCACTGCCCTCTGACACACTGGGAAGACCCCCATCGCTCCCCACTGCCCCCATGCTGGGAACCGGGCAGGGATGCTCAGAGCTGGGCATCTCCCACCACACTGGTGGTCCCTAACACTCTGGGGGGCCATGGTGGGAGATGGGCTGGTCCTGACACTCCATCCCCACAGCTCCCAGGAGCAGTTGTGGATATTGGGGATCCCCCCGGCAGCAGGAGAGGCGAATGCCCAGGGAGCCCCGTGTCCCTGACCTCCAGGTGAGCCCTGTCCCCTGAGACCCCAACACCCCCAGCCTGGAGGGGTTTGGGTGCCCCTTCCTAACTTTTTTTTTGGGGGGAAGAGGTGCCGGCAGCGCAGCAGCTGCCTGTGAGTTGCTGGGGAAAGCTGGCAGCGGTCTTAAGGAATGAAAAGGAACAAGGAAAAAAAAAAAAAACCAAGTTAAAAAAAAAAAAAAGTGGCTGTGTTTGTAATTCATTCACTTGGTAACGTTTTAATGGGGTTGAAACTATATTTAGACATGACCCTTCTCCTCTCCCGGAATGGAAAGGCGTGTGCGGAGCCGGCGACAGGGAAAACCGAGGGTGCCCCGAGCGAGAGCGGGGCCGGACGGACCCCAACAGTGGGACCCCCCTCCCCTGCCACCCCCACAGCCGTCGGGGGGTGTTGTTTTGGCTCAGGGCTCCCTTCTCCCCACAGCGCTGCTGCGGACTTGGACTCGGGGCCAGACTCGGCGCCGGATCCTGTCACCGACGAAGAGGACGGAGGGGACGAGCGGGACTCGGAGCTGCCCGGCTGTGGTAGGAGGGGAGCAGAGGGGGGGTCTGGGGACAGGATGGTTTATCCCCCCAGGATGGGAGGCTGGAGCCCTGCTGGCTGTTTGCAGGTCCTTCAGAGGAGGAGGCGGCGTGGGAGGGTGAGACCCCGCTGGGCACCCCCCCCTCCCCGGGTGTCCCCGCTGTCACCGGACCCTACGTGTCAGAGCTCAGCCCCACGGCAGCCCCTGCCACGGGGGCTGGGGGTGCAGAACCCGGCCAGGTCCCCGAGGAGGTGAGAGTGGGTGGGAGAGGAGAGCTGAGCATTGAGGGGGGGGTCCCTGGGGAGACATCAGTGGGGGACATGCAGGACTCCGTGTCCTGACAGAGCTGGGAGGCAAAATGCCCATCCCTTGGGTGGGATTCCCCTCTGAGCTCACTGCTGTGGGGTGTGTGAGTTGTGGGGGGTCCCTAAGGGGCTGGGGGTGCTGCTGGGGGTCTCAGCTAGTGCTGCCCTGCCCTCACCCCCCCAGCATGATCCCTAACTCATCTCTGTCTCCCCATCCAGGGCAGCCCGCGGACGGGACGCAGACCGAAAGGTGAGTGGGACCCCACCAGGGCTGGGGCAAACGGGGCTGGGGGGTCTCCCCCGGGCTCTCCCCCCTGCTATTAACCCCCACCCCCACCACCACTGTGGCCAGCAGGAGTGGCGACCAGGCTGAGCCGCCGGCGGGTCTCGTGCCGGGACCTGGGCCGGGTGGACTGCGATGGCTGGCTCCTGAAGAAGAAAGACCACGTGGGCTTCATGGCCCAGAAGTGGAAGCGGTGCTGGTTTGTGCTGAAGGGCCACACGCTCTACTGGTACAACCATCCCAACGTGAGTGGGGACGCTGGGTGTCCTCCATCCCCACCTGGGGCAGCCGAAGGCGGGCGGTGAACGTGGCTGTGTTCTCCTCACAGGATGAGAAGGCTGCGGGTCTCATCAACGTGGCCACCTACGACCTGGAGAGCACGAGGGAGCAGAAGAAAAAATAGTGAGTGGGGCCTCTCTCACCGTGGACCTCCCAGCTGGAGGTGGAGGGGAGGATGCTGTCCCAATTCCCCATCCCTGGAGGGGTTCAAGGCCAGGCTGGATGGGGCTTGGAGCAACCTGGGTTGGTGGGAGGTGTCCATGCCCAGGGCAGGGGGGTTGGAACTTGATGATCTCTAAGGTCCCTTCTAACTCTAACCATTCTATGATTCTCTATGATATAAAAATCATAACTAAGACTACCAAGGGCCCATGCTGATGAGTCCTACTGGGTACCACCTGCATGTCCCTGCGGTGATGGCAATGTCCCCACGGGGCTGGTGGGGTCCCTGCAGTGCTGGCAGGACCTCACATCTGACAATGATGGGAACCCATGCTTTGAGCCAGATGTACATTGTGCTACTGGTGTTATCTGGGCCGGGGCTGAGGAGCAGAGCATCTCTGATGGCAGGGAAAAGATCCCTGTGCTGGGTTGGGACAGGGGGGCTGTGGTGTGGGGGAGGCTGGAAGGGGGGCTTGGGGCTGGCTCTGGTGCTGGGTGACCCCAGCAGCAAGGGCTTGTCCTCCTCCCCAGCGTGTTCCAGCTCTCCCATCAGAGGTACAAGCCCTTCGTCTTTGCTGCAGAAACGTTGGCTGATTTGAGCATGTGAGTAACGCGCCGGTGGGTGACAGCCCGTTGTGGTCCCACCACACCAGGTTGGCCATCGCCCCCCATCTGCCCGACCATCCTTTCCTTCCCCAGGTGGGTCAGTCACCTCCTCACAGCCAAAAAGAAGTACGCCCTAGCCCACCAGTCGGTCCCAGACAGGGAGGAAGGTAACGATGCCGGTGGGTGACAGCCCTTTGTGGTCCCACCACATCAGGCTGGCCATTGCCCTCCATATGCCCAACCATCCTTTCCTTCCCCAGGTGGGTCAGTCACCTCCTCACAGCCAAAAAGAAGTACGCCCTAGCCCACCAGTCGGTCCCAGACAGGGAGGAAGGTAACGAGCCCTTCTCAGGGTGGGAGAAGGGGTCGGTTCTTCCCGAGGGACATGGGGACCCCAGGAGGAGCTGTGGGCTGGGGGTCCCGGTGGTGCTGCAGCCCCTGCAATGAGACCCCTGGGAGCTTTGCTCGTGATTTGGGGGATATGTGAGAAATGGTCCCTGAGAGGAGGGCCGGGAGGGGGGGATGCTCAGCCCTGGGGAGGGTGTAGGGGGGTTCCCACTCCCACCATCCTCCTCCGTGGCCTCCAGACTGCTACAGCGAGACAGAAGCCGAAGACCCTGATGATGAGTCCCCCAGGCACGGATGCGACTCGGTGAGTGGCCCCAGGGGAGATCCTGGGGAGGAGACAGGAGATCCCCCATCTCACCTCCCGCCCCCTCTCTCCCCCAGCCAAAGAAGAGGCTGCAAAACGCCCCGGAGAGAGCCCAGCTCTTCATGGCCAGCGGCGAGTCCAGCAGCACAGCCAGCAGCCCCCAGGGCAGCCCCCGGCCCTGCTCGCCCGTGGGTAGGTGCTGGGGGGTGACATCAGTCACCCTGTCACCTTTAATCGAAGTTAGGGCCACCCTTTTGTGGGGGGGTGTGCTGGTGGGGGGGGATAATTCAAGTTGGGATGTATTTGCGTGAGAACCACATGGTGCCTTGGGGATGCTCTTGGGGCAGGGTTCTCCTGTGGGGGCAGCCCCGTGGGGTTTTGGGGCTGGCCCCCCCGTGCTACGGTGCCCCCCTCTCCTCACCCAGAGCCCGCCGGGGAGGATCTCGAGTGCCTGATGCGGTGCCTGAAGCAGGGGGGGGTGTCCCTCATCGGGCGGCAGCGGTTCCTGACGCAGGAGCAGTGCCGCAAGTCCTTCATCCGGCGCAACAAGAACCCCCACATCAACGAGAAGGTGCACGTGGTGCGGGCCCTGCAGAGCACCCTCAAGGTGGGAACCCACAGATTTCCCCCCCACAGTTCCCCCGTAAAGCCCAGGGACAGGGCTACCTGGAGGTCAGGGACACGGGGCTCCCTGGGCATTCACCGCTCCTGCTGCCGGGGGGATCCCCAATATCCAAAACTGCTCCCGGGAGCTGGGGATGGAGTGTCAGGACCAGCCCGTCTCCCATCACGGCCCCCCAAAGTGTTAGGGACCAGTAGTGTGGTGGGAGATGCCCAGCTCTGAGCATCCCTACCCGGTTCCCAGCACAGCCCAGCGCGGCACGGGCTGTACTGGGAGCACTGGGATCACTCACCCACTGCCTGGGAGAGAGGGCAAGCCAGGGAGGTCGAGGGGGATCTTCTTCTGCCCCAGGGGCAGGTGACCACCCCAAAATGCACCCATCCTCTCGGCAGGCGAAGGTGGAGGAGCTGCAGGCCCTGGAGCAGCTGCTGAGCGACGCTGCCCTCACCTCGGAGAAGTTCACCCGCTGGAAGGAGGAGCACCAGGAGCTCTACCAGGAGCTGCGGGAGTGGTGGGCACGGCAGGAGGGCCAGGACCCCCACGGGGGGCTCGGGGCCGAGCATGTTCCCCCTGAAGAAGCAGCTGAACCCTGACACCCCACCAGGACCTCTCTGGCACAATAAAATATTTTTTTAATTTTTATCTGCCGCTAAAAGTCCCGGTGCTGCAGGAGCAAAGCAGGTGCTCTGCCCATCCTGGGGGGGCTGCACGAGGGGCTTGAGGATTTTTGAAGGCTCAGCCCCCCAACATTGGACTTGCTGCAGGAGAATTGTCTTCTGCTCCATCCCCCCTCCCCGGGGTGGGACGTTGTAGTGACAGTCTTGCTTTTTTTTTCCAAAGACATTTTGCCTTGGCTGCGTTTTGGCAACGGGGCAAGAGGGCAGGGGGGGCTTTTCCTGGAAGAACATGCCCCCCACCACACACACCGACCCAGCCTTTTCTGCTGGAATTAAAACTGTGTCGACAAGGGCTGATGTTTCTTCTTGGAGCTGGAATGTCCTGTGCCATGTGCCACCATCCTCAAGGGGTTGTGGCATCCCCTCTGTGCCTCTGCTCCCTCCTCTCTCCCCAGCCCAGCTTGGGGACAATGACACCCACCCCTGGACAGGATTGGGCTCTGATGGTGCTGCGAGGCCAGGAAGGGCAATAAAGCAGGGAAAATGTCTCGGGAAGGACTGGGGTCTTCTGGGGGGTTTGTGCAGCTCACAAGGGGGAAGGGGAGAGCGTGGGGAGGATGGGGAAGGAGATGTGGTCACCCCTGGAAATGGCAGAAGGGTCCTGCTCCTCCCCGTGCCACCCAGTCCCTTGCAGACATGCTACAGCTGGGTACAAGGATGCTCTTCATTTAAGCAGCAGCTGCAGAGGCTAAAACCTGCGTGAGGATTAAAGCACAATCAAGTAACAGGTGAGTGAGTGAAAAATTAAGAGTGAGAAGAGGTAAAAAGGGGAAACGGACCAACCTCTTCTTCCAACCAGTGGTGGTCCAAGGTACGTACAGGGATGGCCACAGCAGGAGGCTGAGGAGCTGCTGTCACCCCACAGCGAGCAGCACGATCCCCATGATGCTCATGGCGGGGACCAGTCTGTCCCAGCACCTCAATAATCCATGTTGTAAGGGGCAGCAGGTGGCCTTGGGACAAACCCCCTCTTCCCAAGTCATATGAGGAGAGAACAAGTCATATTGGGAGAGGCTGAGGGAACTGGGCATGTTTCGTTTGGAGAAGAGGAGGGTGAGGGGAGACCTCATTGCCCTCTACAACTCACTGTGTGCAGGTCTGGAGCCCTCAATATAGGAAGGACATGGACCTGATGGAGCGAGTCCAGAGGAGGGTCACGAGGATGATCAGGGGGTTGGAGCACCTCTGCTCCGAGGACAGGCTGAGGGAGCTGGGGTTGTTCAGCCTGGAGAAGAGGAGGCTCTGGGGAGACCTAATAGCAGCCTTCCAGTACCTGAGGGGGCTACAGGAGAGATGGGGAGAGCCTGTTTACAAAGGGCTGCAGTGACAGGACGAGGGGCAATGGCTTCAAGCTGGAGAAGAGCAGATTTAGACTGGAGATTAGGAACAAGTTCTTTACTGTGAGGGTGGTGGAGCACTGGAACAGGTTGCCCAGGGAGGTGGTTGTGGCCCCTTCCCTGGAGATATTCAAGGTGAGGCTCGACAAGGCCCTGGGCAGCCTGGTCTAGTTTGGGGTGTTATATTAGCATATTCATCAATTTCTGAGAAATCATTTACATATTATAATAAGATTTGGGGCATATATAGCTGTGCCTTCTGGTGGTCCTCACTTTGAGTGAGGGTTGTTTCTTCCTCAAGCTTCCTCTTCTTCGCCTGTCCTTTGGCTCACTTTTCATGCTGGCAACACATTCTAACTGCTTAATTGCTCATTAAAACTAATGATCTCCCTGCTACCGCCTGTTTGTCAGACAATGTCCACATTTATCACCCCCCCCCCCCCCCCCTTTGTACCCCCCGCCCTCCGGCCCCACCACACCCAGTACCTGAGGGGGCTACAGGAGAGATGGGGAGAGCCTGTTTACAAAGGGCTGCAGTGACAGGACGAGGGGCAATGGCTTCAAGCTGGAGAAGAGCAGATTTAGACTGGAGATTAGGAACAAGTTCTTTACTGTGAGGGTGGTGGAGCACTGGAACAGGTTGCCCAGGGAGGTGGTTGTGGCCCCTTCCCTGGAGATATTCAAGGTGAGGCTCGACAAGGCCCTGGGCAGCCTGGTCTAGTTTGGGGTGTTATATTAGCATATTCATCAATTTCTGAGAAATCATTTACATATTATAATAAGATTTGGGGCATATATAGCTGTGCCTTCTGGTGGTCCTCACTTTGAGTGAGGGTTGTTTCTTCCTCAAGCTTCCTCTTCTTCGCCTGTCCTTTGGCTCACTTTTCATGCTGGCAACACATTCTAACTGCTTAATTGCTCATTAAAACTAATGATCTCCCTGCTACCGCCTGTTTGTCAGACAATGTCCACATTTATCCCCCCCCCCCCCATCTTAGGTCACCGCGTTCTCAGGGCCACAGACATCCTTTCTTAGCAAGTCCTCGAAACCATTTTGGGAGGGCTGCTAAAACGGCTACATTTCTTCTTCTGAAAGAAGATTCTCTACAGTTTAACCGTTTATAAACGACGTAAAAATTTGCCTCAGGTATCACTCGCCCCTCAGCCTGGTGGCCTGGGGAGGCCCTGAGGGCTCGGTGGAGCCTGTACCGTGAGGGAACGTGGGGACAACAGTGAGGGAACGGCTGGGACCGACTGGGGAGCGGGCAGGGCAGGCCCCGCTGCCCCACACGACTCGGGGCTGGTCGGGGCTGGGGCTTTGGCCTGTGCCGGAGCCGGGGATCGAACCGGCGGCCACCACCACCATTGCGCATACGCAGAGCAAAGCCCGGTCCCGTTCCCTCAAGCCCCGCCCTACGGGTGGCGGCTGCAGCCAATCTTCCTCCGCCAAACGCCGCCGAAGCTGCGGGGCGGGAGGAACTCAGCGTCCCGGCGAGCCAATGAGAGAAGGGCATGGGCGGGGCGGGCGCGTCCGATAGGCTGAGGGGTAGGGAAGGGCGGGCGGGGCCCCGCCTACTTTTTTTCTCCGCCACGCCCCCCTCGCGGCGGTAACGGTCGCGGCGCGCGGGGCAGCGCGGGCGCCGCGGCGGAGGCAGGTGAGGGGGAGGGTGTCGGGCCCGCTCGGGAGCCGTCTCGGCGGTGGGTCTTACGGGCACCTCCTGTGCTTCCCCCCTCGGTGAAACCATCCCTCCTCATCTCGTGTGGGTTGCTCAGCGCCCCGCTTCCCCTCAGGGACCGGCTCCCCCCGCACCTTCCCCTCAGAGACCGGCTCCCGGCGCCTTCCCTCCCCTCAGGGGCTGGGCCCCCGGCGCCCCTTTTCCTCTCAGGGACCGGCTCCCCCTAAACACATCGTTCCCCTCAGGGACCGGCTCTTCTCCCCCTCAGATACGGGCCCCCGGCGCCCCTATTTCTCTCAGGGGCTGGGCCCCGGCGCCCCTTTTCCTCTGAGGCACCGGCTCCCCCCAAGCACACCGTTCCCCTCAGGGACCGACCCTCGGCGCCCCTATTCCCCTCAGGAATTGGGCTCCGGCGCCCATTTTCCCCTCAGGCACCGATTCCCCTTCCCCTCAGAGACTGGCCCCCGGCGCCCCTGTTCCCCTCAGCGGTTGGGCCCTGGCGCCCCTGTTCCCCTCAAGGACCGGCTCCCCTTCCCCTCACAGACCTCGGGGTCACCCTGCGCCTTCCAGGGGGTTCCCCCTGCCCGGGGTCAACCGCCTTCCCCTCTCCCCTCCCAAATCACTTCTTGTCCCCATCCCATTCTGAGGAGCCGAGGGCTGCCCCCCCCCCCCCCCCCCCCCCCCCCCCGAAGCCCGTGTTGTCGTAGTGCGAGCCACCAAGCTCTCCCCCTCCATCCAGTGAAGCACTGCTCCCCCCTCTCTTGGTGACCCACTGCTCACTCCCCTTCCTTTTTCTCCTTCCCTTTTTCCTTATTTTTGCACGTGTTCCTTCCCACCCCCTCTGCAGGGTCTGCCCTGTGCCTGCTGCTGGAAGGTGATGGTTTATGGGGTGGTGTGGGTGCTCTCTGGGGGGGTGGTGGTGCAGAGGGAGGTGGGAATGCTTTGGTTGCTTTGTCTGTTTCATTTCAAGGGAACATGCTTGAATTTCCCTGTTATAATTGTCTGTCTGTAGTGCTGGAGACTAAGATTTAAACTCGGGAGTCTGAAACATCCTTGAATTAAACATGATAAGCACTAGATTTACCTAGAAATGTTTTATTTCTTAGTAAAATGCTACTTCTGATTCATTATTTATCCTATTGTGTTCCCAATGTCTATCCTATGTTAGAAAATTTGTATGTATATGTAATGGTTTCCATGAGCTGTTTGAATCTGCCAAGCAAAAATCTGTAAGAGCTGGTAATTGAGGACTTAATATTTGACTGGTGGGGGGGAAAGTGGCCTTGAATTTCCACGGTAAAGCCTGAGAGCCATAAATCATACTCGCATCATCGGAGGCAGGAAATTCACTGCCTGAAGTACTCAGCTAAGCAGATAAATTAAACCAAAGCTCTGGATAGATAATGATTGCCATTTATGGAACAGCAACCCAAAGTTTTGAATGACTGCATTTCTGCATGCAGTTGCTCAGTGACCTCTGCAGAGGGCAGAAAGGAACTGGTTTGGAGTTAAGACTTTTAAAGGGAAATTTTTAGTCTCTGTAGACATAAAGCCAGCGTGGAGGGTACCATGGTGACTGATGCTCTATAAATAACTGGGATGGGGATAACACATGCCCCGGTTGAAAGGCGCTGCTGAACTGCTGCATACCTGGAGTGTGTTGCAAACAGGAACTCTCCTCATTTCTCAGGCATGAGGAAAACCTACAATAACTGCAAGGGTTTTTAAGTGTTGCCTCTGTTGCTGTGGGGATGAAACAGAGATACCCTCGGGCTGAGTTGCTAATTAAATGTGAAATAATGTGTTGCTCTGAATGAAAAGTAGCTGATCTGTATGTACCCTTTGCTTGGTTAGTGCATACCCTCAGGCTGAGTTTGCTAATTAAATGTGAAATACTGTGTTGCTCTGAATGAAAAGTAGTTGATCTGTATGTACCCTTTGCTTGGTTAGTGGGAACAGGGTTTGGTTTATGCTGATTTAAAATATGATTTTTATTCATCAATTTGTTGCCCTGTAGTTCACTGGATAGATAAGATGGCTGCTCTTGAGAAACATCCAGACCTGAGGCTCCAGCAGAACAATCCATCAGGTAAGGACAATCCTTTCTTTAAAGCCCTGCTGTTGTCAGATCCTGTTTCAGTTTCTCTGAGGAGACATATGGCCCTGAGAAGAGTTTTCTACCAAAAGTTTTTTATTAAAAAAACCAGTGTTTTATTCCTGTAAAATAAAACAATTGCATGGGTATGCAAGGGTAGAGAGAATGAACCTCTCTCTTGGGTGACAACTGATAAATTGGGAAGAATTTTTAGTAGTTAATGCAAAAATGTATTTTTACCAATATTGCTGTGTGCCAACAGTGCTGCTCTTTTTAGTTTGAGAGCATCAGCTGGGAGTAGTATTACCAAACTTATCAAGGAGAATATAATTTACTGCTTTTGTGTTCTGAGTTCTATAGCAAGATTGATTTTCAGTCTCCTGTTGATATTATTTGACCCCGTGTTTGCTGCCATTTCCTTTTGCAAGAGAGATTTCTTTAGCAACGATACAGGGAGTCAAGCAAGGATCAGTTTGCGTTTTGGTAGGGCAGGTATTTAGATATGACTTATTTAAGTGTATTGAAAGGCTTTTCAGTGTTGGCTAAGACATAAATACGCTTGACTTTTTCTCTCCAGATCCCAGCAGCAGTCAGAAGAGTCATTTTTTGGAGACTGACTGGAAGACACCCATGTTGTCTGCGAAGTTCCAGAGCCACATCAGTCGCTGTTCAAGCGTGGCCGACAGCGGGGATGGGGGCATTGGGACCTCCTGCTCAGACAGCACAGAAGGTGATGGCCAGCATGGGATTGTGCAGTAACAACCAAAGACTTCTAACTTTTCTTAGAAGACTGAGAAGCATTAAATAGCCCAATATCACTGAATGCTAGAGTGTAAAACCTGGGGAAGAGCAGAATTTGTAATGATGTTTGGAGACTATTTCTAAATGGGTGCCTCAATATATAGATAAGCTGCCTGAAATGTATACAAGTGATTAAGGGACTTGCTGCTTCTCTAAGCTAGTTTGGTTGTCTTCTAACTGTAGTAAACATTTTTAACTGACTAAAAGAGTCATCTTGCTGATTTGCTGGTTCCTATTGACCAACAAGTGATTTATCAGCAAGTCTGTTGTGTGATTTTTATGATTTTTCTTTTAGAAATAATTTTGAGGTGCCTCTAGAGACTTCAAGTGAGTGTGCCTTTGTGTGTAAGTCTCCTTGGTGTTAGAGCTGTGTGCTTCTCACTGACAAATGCTGCAGCCTTGCCCTCAGCTGAGGCCCGTTTGGTGAAATTGCTTGTCCCAGCAATTCTTTTCCACCTGTATTTTCGTCTTCATCTGTGAAATTGACATAAACCGCTATTGATTCACTGATGATCCTTTCAGCAGCGAGGAAGTTTGTGTTGTTCTTTTAAAAGAAAACAAAAAGGATTTGTCTGTTTCACAAGCTGCCTTTTGGATGAGCCATAGATCTTAATATGTGAGTTGAAGTGGAGGCTTTTTAGAAAGTCTGGCTTGTGGAAATATTGCTGGAAATATTACTAGAGTACGTGTTTAAACATCCCATCTGGCTTCTCAGGATAACAAAACATCCAGTTGCATGGTGAGGGCAGGGGAGATAGTGGAAATCTCGGAAGTTGCCCTTGTGGATGTTTGTAATGTTGTCATCTTATTTGTAAGAGCTGAGGCTGAATTGCAGCCCTGACAGCTGACCAAGGCACACTGACTCTCAGGTCAGTACGTTATTCAGAAATGTTTACTAGAGTATGTGTTTAAATGTCCCATCTGGCTTCTCAGGATAACAAAACATCCAGTTGCATGGTGAGGGCAGGGGAGATAGTGGAAATCTCGGAAGTTGCCCTTGTGGATGTTTGTAATGTTGTCATCTTATTTGTAAGAGCTGAGGCTGAATTGCAGCCCTGACAGCTGACCAAGGCACACTGACTCTCAGGTCAGTACGTTATTCAGAAATGTTGTTGTGCCAGCCCTTAGCACACTCAAGGAACTGATTGCAGCATCCGCACGTGGCGTGCTGGTCAGGGAACTCGAGTTCCTGATACCGATACTGGGGGGTAAATTTAGGGGCTGTAAAAGGAAATGGTACTGTCCCTTCTGTTTGCCAAGGTGAACATGCTTGTGACAGCTTGGGAGCATGGTGTTCTCTGGAGTTCCAAGGCACAGACAAGTCATGTCTAAGAGATTTTTTTTCTCCCCTTTCTGCTCATTTTTTGAGTAGAGAGCGTTGTGTCTTTATTGTGATAGCTTTCCTGCAGTTTGATGGTCTTGGCAGAAATCTGGTTTTGGTCATATTCAAATTGTAACCTTTTATTCCTTCTTATAACAACGTTTTGAGGTGACAAACAGGTGGAAGGGTGACACTGCAGTCCTGGTGTTGGGTTAAAGGAACACCGTATGGGGATGGGCCTCCAGCCAAACCCATGAAGAAAACAAACTTGTTTGTCTGGGAGAAACCTGGAATTACCGCGATACACAATGTGTCGGGACGAGGTGTGGGAACAGGCACTTTGCTGTTTGCCTTTCTCAGCTCTTGAGCTGTTGCTGTATTGAAATCTGAGAGTTGCTAAGAATAACCCTGTATTTCCATGTAGCCAGGTTTGGTGCCCGTCTGACAGGACGGGCTCACGTTGGGGTGCTTGTGCTGAACTTTTATCTCATTTCCTGTGGCAATAAGGTGAGAGCTATTACTCTAGTCTCTAGAAAAAGCTCTTTTGCTGCAAGGTCCTGGAGGAGTTCGAAGGTCAACTGGTTGTTCTGCTGTTTTGCTATGTTTGGAGCTCATCATGGGCTCAGCGAAGGCTCCCGTTAGCTTTGGTTATGGTTCAGAGTCGCTGAGCTGTGGGACGGGCAGAACAGAATCAAGGTCTCGATGTTCAGCTGAGTAAGTTTCAGCCTTTTTATTCAGTTTAAAGGACTTGATTTCTAAACCTATAGAAAGATAACCTTAGTGATTTAAGATTGTACTGGAGTAGCTTAAAACAAGGGATTAGAAATGTGTACTGAACTAAACTTGGATTCTCTCTGTGGTTTACAGTGGTAGGAAAAAGTCAGCAGGCTGCTGAAACTTGTAATGAGTGGGAACATAGGTGTGCCTTAGTCTTGCTGCTGCTTAAGAGAGCTTTTTCGGGGGAAAAGAATTGGTTTTTAAAGTTCTTTTGGAAAGTTCAGCAGAAGAGAGGCTGTTTGTGTCGGAATATTTTCAGGACTGTAATTAGAGCATCGCACTTCTTCTTCTTCTTTCCCTAGAATTTTGCAATTCCAGTAACGGTTCCTCATTCCAACCCATCAAAACCCAAGTGACCATCCCAACAGCCCATGTTATGCCTTCTACCTTGGGTGCCTCACCCTCCAAGCTGTGCGCTGCGGGAGAGCAGAGCTGTTCCCAGGCTACTTCCAAAACTGCTATGCCAGGATCTGCTTCTGAACGTGCAGGACTCGGGGATTTTAATGCTGGGAAGACTTCCCAGGTGCCACCCAGGCGTCTCTACGGGACTTCAGGGGAAAATGGTTATGAGCAATCCTGGCATCCTGTTTCTGATCACATGAGGACAGAAGACGCTTGGAAGTTTGACACTCCTGCCATTGAGCGCACCCTCAACCAGTCTCTCTTTCTGGATAGTTTGTGCACTGACCCTCTCCACCGATTCCAGAAGTTCAATCCAAATGCTGGAGCAGCTGAAGCAGGAAAGGACCATTATAAGGTGCTGCCAGAGAGTAAACAAGCAGCAGTGGGGGCTAATGGAGTCTGCGAGCCCCACGACGGAACGTGGCCGAGCGGTAACAGGCTGATGCCAACGGGACTGCAGGCCAACAGCTGCTTTTCAAAACCTGTAACTCCTCCATCTCGAGCCTGGATGCAAGAAACCTGCACGCTACATCCACACGAGAGGGTCTGTGAGCTCAGTGCTTGGAAACAACAGCTGGAGAAAATGCGGTTGCAAGTGGAGCAAATGCAGGTAGGGAGATGTTCTTGTGCATGGATGAGTTTGAAACCCTCCCTGTCTCTTTGGTCATGAAGTGTTGTCCCAGACTTATGAAGCAAGGGGGGTAAATGTCCTGTTCTTACACTGAAAAGTCTCTTAATGATCTGTTTTTACAACATGTGGTGTCACAGGTATCATTTGATGTGGTACTTACGTGGAGCAGCCCTGTGTTATGTTACAGCACTGCACAGCAGTTCAGATCAAGAGGTGAAATGTGTTGTGTGCTAGAAACTGCAAAGAAAAAGCATGTCAGGACATTCTTAAGTTTTATATTTATATATATATTTATATTTATATATATATTTATATATTTATATTTATATTCTGAAGTTCAGATCAAGAGGTGAAATGTGTTGTGTGCTAGAAACTGCAAAGAAAAAGCATGTCAAGACATTCTTAAGTTTCTAGAATAATTGATAATTGTATTCTGTACCTAGAGTTAGGAAACAGACTTTTTTTAAAAAAAAAAGATGCTTAAAAGTAACTGCAGTTTATTAGATGGAAGCAGTTTGTTTATCACTTCCCACCAGCTGTACCCGAATGGAGACAAATTGTTTCCAGCAAAGCTAGCACAGTGATCTAAAATTATTTGTTAATCTCCAGTTGTGCTTGGGCAAAGTTACTTGTTCTTGGACATCGACGGAGACTGAAATAGCTATGTCCTGGCATGCAGATGAGCACACAGCGTGCAAAATAGCTCTAGCCATGTTGCAATTACCTCTGTGGAGCACAAATCTCTCCTTCCTTGTTGTGTCTCCTCTTTCAGTTACAAAATGGAGGCGCCTGCCACCATCCCTCCATGTATCCTCCTTCGCTGCCTACACCTGATCCGGCTCAGTGGATCAATATCCTGAACTCTAATGAAAACCTACTCAAGGAGAAAGAACTCCTCATTGACAGGTGAGAGCTTGATACCAACGTGTGGCTTAAGGAGTCCAGTGTATTTCCTTCTGGAAAGGGAGGGTTTTGAAAGTAGCAAGGAAAGCTTGTATTTCAGAGTCCCTTTTACCTCATTGAGATTTTTGTTGCAAAGAACAATAATATAATGACATTTGAGAAGAGCCCATTTTTTTTGGAGATACTTATTATCTCCACAGCCAATACAGATTGTCTAAAGCATGAAGGCTTGTGTGTTTTTTGTATAATCACTGCTGGGTGAGGGGAGGGATCAAAAATTAATACCAATTGTAAAAAGCAGAAATGTCATCTTTTAGATTGTTTCTCTGCAGGTCAGGTATGAGTTGCAGATTTGTCTTTCTGTTCTACTTGTCACTGTATGGAACATTAGAGTTGTGGTAGTGCTGTTGATGTTGTGTTGCTCTCTATGCTTGAGAACAGTGTATTACTTGGGGTTTGGTGTTTGGTTTTTTTTTACAGACAAAGACAACACATATCCCAATTAGAGCAGAAGGTCCGGGAAAGTGAACTGCAGGGTTTGGTTTGTTTTTTTTACAGACAAAGACAACACATATCCCAATTAGAGCAGAAGGTCCGGGAAAGTGAACTGCAGGTTCACAGTGCCCTGCTTGGCTGTCCAGCATCCTATGGAGATGTCTACATGTTGAGAATGCAGGTAATTGGGTGGAACAGTAAGAAATATGTATTGAATCCAATGGCCCTACCACTTCTTATTAGGTGTTTCCTGAGTAGGAGGGCTGTGCAGAGTAAAATTATCCTTTGTATGGGGTCCCAATTACCTGTCATCTCTGAGATCTCTTCAGATTTCAAGCCCTGAAGAGATGGTTTGTTTAGAAGCTGTGCTCTTGAAGCTTTTGCAACAGGAGATGCAAAAGCCTGATACCACTGAGAGGTGCTATTTCAAATACTGTGGTATATAAGATGGACTGAATGATGTTTGGGAACTAGGAGGGCTGAGAAACACAGCACAGCTGCTTAGTTCCAGTTTGTAACTAACCAAATTCATGGGCTGTCTCTGTCTGCAGGAGCTGCAGCGCACAGCACAGCTGCACAGTTCCAGTTTGTAACTAACCAAATTTGTGGGCTGTCTCTGTCTGCAGGAGCTGCAGCGGGAGAACACCTTTCTTCGAGCACAGTTCACAGAGAAGACTGAATCCCTCAGTAAAGAAAAGATTGAATTGGAGAAAAAACTGGCTGCTGCAGAGGTGGATGCAAAGCTGATCCGGGAGTCACTGAAGGAAACTATGCAGAAACATGCAGAGGAGTTAAAAAAACAGGAAGAAAGGGTATGATCCCACTGCTCTAGAGACGGAAAGGTGTTCTTTCTTTGAGAAGCCAAAAGTCAGTGTAATGCCCAGATGAAAGTTTTCTGTGGCAGTGTGTTATTGCAGGTATTTTCTGACCTCCTGGTGGAGTACTTTAGTTTATAAGCAAAAGCCCTTCCTCCTGCAGTTAGAAGTATTTCAGTACCTCCCCTTTTAACCAGAGAAGCTGCCTGGCTTTTGCTAAGTGAGCAAAAATGCTGCTGAGTTAAGGTGATCTCATATTCTGGTATTGAGTGCTGTACAAAAAGGTAAATGAGTGGACTTAAAGAGCAATGAAGAATGGACAAAGAAATTATATAAATTAAACTTGTATGTAACTGTCCCTGCAGGTAAAGGGAAGAGATAAACACATTAATAACCTTAAAAAGAAATGCCAGAAGGAATCTGAACAAAACAGAGAGAGACAACAGAGAATCGAGACCCTGGAACGATACCTGGCTGATCTGCCAACCCTTGAGGACCACCAGAAACAGAGTCAGAAGGTAAAACTTCCTCTGATTTCTGATGATAAAGAGGAATGGGGGAATATTCTGAGCTATAGCTGAGAGTTGCCACATAGGTAGTAAAAAATCTGCCTTGTGAATGTAATAGAAACATGGTATGTGTGTGGTGAAACTCCTGGGAAGTCTCTAGAGTCTTGTGATGGTCTTTGTTGCAGCTGAAGGAATCTGAACTGAAGAGTGCTGCTATGCAGGAAACAGTGCTGGCACTGGAAACAGAGCTTGGAGATGTCCGGGCTGCTTTCAGGGAGCAAGAGTTGCAGCTAGAAACCCAAAAACACAAGGAGCTGGAGCTTCTTTCCACTGTGCGCAGGTAAAAATGGGGAGGATTAGAATTATCTTTATCTTAGCAGTGAAGTTGCTGCAGAAGAGCAGTGATGATTCAGCAAACCACTGTCCCACCCATCAGAACCAGGTTCCCACAGATGTGTGATGATGATGTGAGTTCTCACCAAAATGCTGTGTTCAAATTGGGGGTGCCAGCAGTGGAGGCTGGGAGCAGAACCAGGTGGCTGAAAGAAAGACAAAACCCCTGTTTTGTCACCTGGGTTTGTCTGTGTCCTCAGTTTATTACTCTCAAATGTAAACCCTTGCAAAATGGAACTACATAATCCACAATTATTGTGTCTCTGCAAATATGCCAATATCGTGGGTAGGGCTGTGTCCAGGGAGAGGGACTCCCTCCTTCACAGCCCTTCCAGTTTGCAAGCTGGGATGCAAACAGGGCATCTTCATCTGATATGAAGATCTTTTGCCTCATTGTTTAGTGAAGGGGAAACACCCTAAATAAGGCTGGCTTTCCCATGGTGTTCTGCTAATTTCAGCTTGCAGGACAAGGTGCAGCAGTGTCTAAAGAATGCAGAGAGAGGACCTTCTGCCCAGGATGGGGAGAGACAGAAAATAGAAAATGACACTCTGAAGAAAGAATGTGACCGCCTCAGGAAGGTAACAGACTGTCCCAACTGGGAATCACACATTTTTCCTTCCACTGAGTCACGCCAGGGGCTAAAATGAAATCAGGGACTCTTGCAGTCATAGGCAGTGACAATTGCACTGAACCAGCAGTTCCTGGAATTCTAAATGGAGGGGTTTTAAAAACTGATCTTGGTGTGATAACTGTGCACACTTACAGTAACGCTGGAGAGAAATTGCAGAATGCAGAAGAGGGGAGAGGAAAACCACAAGAATGCAACTTCTCCGGTCTGTTTTTAGCTGATAATTCTAATGGTGCCTCTTATCAGGTACCTTTTGTCAGGGAATCTAAGTCCACTACTAACAGAGGTGGTGCTTAAAGCTGTAAGTGGACAGGAAAGAGGAGAGGGGATGGTGTCCTACAGGAGAAATCCTGGTGGTATTTCCAACTCTGTGTGGTCAGTTCTGATGCCTCTGCTTTTGATTCCAGATTGTGGACAAACAGCAGAAGAAGATGGAGCAGTTGTCCTTACAAGTAAAGGTGAGAGGTGACTGCAGAGGGTCGTAGAGTTTAGAATCTGCTGTGAAGTGACTTAGACTTACTGCTTTCCCATGGTCTTTTCTAGAATGTGGAAGAACAGGTGGCTCAGGAAGAGGGGACAAGCCAAGCTCTGAAAGAGGAGGCAGTGAGAAGAGAAAATGCACTGCAGCAGCTCCGGAGCGCTGTGAAAGAGGTCAGAGCAAGAGCATTTTGAGTGCCCGAGCGCTGAATGAACAATGGGATTGTCTTTTAGCAAGGCCCTTAATTTGCAGTCAGCAGCACAACCTCTCCTGCTTCCTGCTAGTCAGTTGATCTGAAAGGAGCTCTTCTCTGTTGAAAAGCAGGAGGAAAGGCAGTTGCTGCCTGGGGAACTTCAGCTGAGGCTGTGGGTTTTGGTGGAGGACGCTGAGCTTGCCAGCTGGGGGCAGCAAGGTGGTGAGCTGGGCTCCAAACTCAAACTACAGCCCTGAGCCCTGTTTTTAAGCCTAAAGGAAGCCAAGCACAATGGCAGCCCTTGAGGGAAGGGATGGCAGTGTTGGGGTGAGCGACTGGTGTACAACCTCCTGGAAGCTTATTTTGTTGCATCATGCCTCAGCAGGGACAATGTAGCGTCACGGGGCACTTCCCAGTTCAGCCTGGAGAAGAGAATGCTCCAGGGAGACCTTAGAGCCCCTTCCAGTCCCTAAAGGGGCCTACAGAAAAAAAATGGGGAAGGACTCTTTGTCAGGGAATGTAGTAATAGAACGAGGGAGAACAGTTTTAAACTGAAAGAGGGGAGACTGAGATGAGATTGCTTATTGCTCTCTCCAACTCCCTGACATGGGGAAGGACTCGTTGTCAGGGAATGTAGCAATAGGGTGAGGGAGAACAGTTTTAAACTGAAAGACGGGAGACTGAAATGAGATCTCGGGAAGGAACTCTTTGCTGTGAGGGTGGTGAGACACTGGGACAGGTTGCCCAGAGAAGCTGTGGCTGCCCCATCCCTGGAGGGGTTCAAGACCAGGTTGGAGGGGGCTTGGAGCAACCTGGTCTGGTGGGAGATGTCCCTGCCTGGGGTAGAGGGGTTGGAACTGGATAATCTTTAAGGTCCCTTCCAACCCAAACCATTCTTTGATTCCTATCTGAGCCAGGAAAGCCAAATGCTCACACCCTGTAGGACTGACACTCATCTGGTGAGAGTAGGGAGGGCTTGATGTAAACCTGCTGCTCTTGCCTTTGGTGTTCCCATCATCATTGAGCAGTTGTGTTAACTGTTAAGTGTGCCAGTTCTGACCCCCAAAATCTGCTGCGTCTGTTTGTTCAGCTTTCGGTGCAGAACCAGGATCTCATTGAGAAGAACCTGACCCTTCAGGAGCGGCTCCGGCAGGCGGAGCTGACAACCCAGCCTCTGCCTGCTGAGACAGCCCACCTCGCCCAGGAGCTACACAGCGAGCTGGCCAGTTGTCTGCAGGATTTACAGTCTGTCTACAGCATTGTCACTATCTGAGCCGGGAAAGCCAAATGCTCACACCCTGTAGGACTGACACTCATCTGGTGAGAGTAGGGAGGGCTTGATGTAAACCTGCTGCTCTTGCCTTTGGTGTTCCAATCATCATTGAGCAGTTGTGTTAACTTTTAAGTGTGCCAGTTCTGACCCCCAAAATCTGCTGCGTCTGTTTGTTCAGCTTTCGGTGCAGAACCAGGATCTCATTGAGAAGAACCTGACCCTTCAGGAGCGACTGCGGCAGGCGGAGCTGACAACCCAGCCTCTGCCTGCTGAGACAGCCCACCTCGCCCAGGAGCTACACAGCGAGCTGGCCAGTTGTCTGCAGGATTTACAGTCTGTCTACAGCATTGTCACTCACAGGGCTCAGGGCAAGGATCCCAACCTCTCTCTGCTCCTGGGCATTCGCTGTGAGTATGCAGAGCAATAGCAGAGCAAAGCCTTCGGTTCCTGCGCTGTGGCAGAGTTAAATAACTCACACATAGCTTAGAATGGAAGGTTCTTATATTTCTGGGGTTCTGAACCTTCTCTCTGTGGTCAGCTAGCTCTAAAGGTGCATGCTGTAATAACTAAATATTAAGTAGTACCTCTCTTGCAAATGTGTGTTGGTTTTTCTGGCTTGCTTGCAAATGTCTGTGATCCTTGGTTTTAGAATTGCGTGTGAGGTAACTCCCTTCTCTGCCCCCCCAGTTGTGCAGCACTCTACTAAGGAGAATGACGACTTGCTGAGCCCTGATGGACTTGCAAAGAAACTGGTGGAGGTGAAACAGCTTCACAAAGAGGTGGAGGACTTAAGGACGGCAATATCTGACAGATACGCTCAGGACATGGGAGACAACTGCATCACCCAGTAAAGAACACTCCCCAAAGTAAGACAGGGAATGAAGACTTGAAAATCTCAGGAGCCTCGTGCTCCTACAACCCAAAACCTATTCAGCACTTTACCATCCCTTTGCTCGGGTACAAGATGTGTGACTTATCCAACTTTTGAGAAATCAGGGGGTTTGTTGCCAGAAGTGTTTAGCTGCTGACTGGCTAACTGGAATCGTTCAGGGCTTCAGTGTTGGGCTTTGATGGAAAGCCAAATGCTCACACCCTGTAGGACTGACACTCATCTGGTGAGAGTAGGGAGGGCTTGATGTAAACCTGCTGCTCTTGCCTTTGGTGTTCCCATCATCATTGAGCAGTTGTGTTAACTGTTAAGTGTGCCAGTTCTGACCCCCAAAATCTGCTGCGTCTGTTTGTTCAGCTTTCGGTGCAGAACCAGGATCTCATTGAGAAGAACCTGACCCTTCAGGAGCGACTGCGGCAGGCGGAGCTGACAACCCAGCCTCTGCCTGCTGAGACAGCCCACCTCGCCCAGGAGCTACACAGCGAGCTGGCCAGTTGTCTGCAGGATTTACAGTCTGTCTACAGCATTGTCACTCACAGGGCTCAGGGCAAGGATCCCAACCTCTCTCTGCTCCTGGGCATTCGCTGTGAGTATGCAGAGCAATAGCAGAGCAAAGCCTTCGGTTCCTGCGCTGTGGCAGAGTTAAATAACTCACACATAGCTTAGAATGGAAGGTTCTTATATTTCTGGGGTTCTGAACCTTCTCTCTGTGGTCAGCTAGCTCTAAAGGTGCATGCTGTAATAACTAAATATTAAGTAGTACCTCTCTTGCAAATGTGTGTTGGTTTTTCTGGCTTGCTTGCAAATGTCTGTGATCCTTGGTTTTAGAATTGCGTGTGAGGTAACTCCCTTCTCTGCCCCCCCAGTTGTGCAGCACTCTACTAAGGAGAATGACGACTTGCTGAGCCCTGATGGACTTGCAAAGAAACTGGTGGAGGTGAAACAGCTTCACAAAGAGGTGGAGGACTTAAGGACGGCAATATCTGACAGATACGCTCAGGACATGGGAGACAACTGCATCACCCAGTAAAGAACACTCCCCAAAGTAAGACAGGGAATGAAGACTTGAAAATCTCAGGAGCCTCGTGCTCCTACAACCCAAAACCTATTCAGCACTTTACCATCCCTTTGCTCGGGTACAAGATGTGTGACTTATCCAACTTTTGAGAAATCAGGGGGTTTGTTGCCAGAAGTGTTTAGCTGCTGACTGGCTAACTGGAATCGTTCAGGGCTTCAGTGTTGGGCTTTGATCTTGTGGAATGTGTTTATGCTGTGTTTGCTGGAGCTGGTGTGGTCTCTGCTGCTGGGAGATGAATTCTGAATTGCCTTCCAGGCATGTCAACTGCTGAACATGCAGTTAAAATCATCACTAAAAAGAAACGTATGCCCTGGTCTTTCTGATAAATTCTCTGTGCAGATCCTGTGTGACTAGTAAGACCAGAGGATTATCAGAGAGTTCAGGGGATACCTGTGGACTTCAGAGGTGAGCAGGTGTGCCAGTTATACCAGTGCTAATTACATCCAGGTGCTACAGGCTCCTCGGGTCTCTGTGTGCACAGCTCTGGCTTTGGAGGCTTGTGTAGCCATTCACGGAGCAGGACCTGCTTTGCTCAGGGAAATGCAACCAGACTCTTTCAGTCACCGACAGAATTGGGGACTAAAGCAACACTAAGACTCTGAAAACACCCCCTCCCGGGCACTGTTACCCCAGAAGCCTTAAGCCTTTTATCCCCCCCCCTCCTCTGAAATAGCGCTCTGAGCGTGGGTATGATTCAGACTGCAGAGGAAGTGGAGTGATGCTGAAGTGCCTTAATGTGCCAGAGAAACCTCCTGTCCCCACACTGCTTGGTGCCTAATGCATCTGCTGGCAGGGGGAGGAACTGCTGTTTCTCCTAGCAGCTTTTTAAGTCATCCCAAACAATCCTGGGGAGCCTTGAATGTCTGGAGCCCCTGCCGGAGCCGCAGAGAGGTTCTGAGCCTCTGGGGAACCCTGCTGCAGGCCAGTGGGGAGACATCACTGCTTGGCTGGCTGCTCGCTGGGGAGAAGGCCATTCCTGGTCCTAAACGTGGCAGGATGGATCCCAGAGCTCTCGCTGATGTCTGTAAGGCAGAGACCACTCAGGCTTTGTCATAGACCTGCCCCTCGTTCTCTGGGAGCTCCCTATTCCTCTGCTAAATAACAGGATTTCTAAATAAATCAGCTTGGGATGCGGTTCTCTTTGTCACAACCCTCCTTAACCTTAGAGGCAACTTGTCCTGGTGCAGACTCCTTGCTTGTGACAACTCTGTGGTGCTGAGAGTGGAGCTTTTTTGGTTTTTAGCTTGAGTTAAGAGCAAGATAAGAAGTCAGTTACGTTAACGGGGAGGGGGGGAAATACTGATGAAACTTCTGTCCGTTTGGTCATTCTTGGTTCACGTTGGGGGCTGCATTTGTGAGAAATGCTTTTGTTATTCCTTTGGGTTAAAACTTAAGACCAAATCTGTTCTGTTCTTTGTGTTTGGCCACCGTGGTGGGGTGGGGTGGGGTGGGCTGGGGGCAATAAATGGTTCAGTTTGCTGTCCCGAGCTGCCCCCTGCGTGGCATCTGTGGGGCAGCCAGCGGCCTGCTCTGTTCTTGCTGTGTTTGGTTTATTACATTTCTGCCTGTTTCTGCTCCCAGGCTGCTGATGCCACGTACTGAGCTTAAATGTGGGCCAAGGCTATTTTTTGGAACTCCTTTGTCCTGGCTGCTGGGGTGCAGAGAGCAGCACCAGCTGTGGTGGTTGCTCTCTCCCGCAGGTTAATGGGGTGCTGTTTGGCACCATCCCCTTTCTCTCCTCACTCTTTGGCGGGGTGTGAGACCTAGTTCCTGGGTGCTGTGCCCCCTGTCCCTGCAGAGCTGGCTGTGAAATGGGATCGTGGCTGGAACCCCATCTCGGTTGATGCTTGTTGGGCTGCCCAGCTGGGGGGGGAGTAACACCCCCATGTTATCCCCCTGCAAAAATGGACCTGTCTGGCTAAAATGGTGATCCCACCTGCCATAGGTGACCGCTGCTCTCCATGCTGGGGAAATCTTGGGCCTTTCCTAACAGAGCACCCCAGACAGGGGTGGCAGGACCCCCTTCTCCCCTCAGTCCCCCTTGTGTCTGCCCGGTGCTGTGTGTCCGTCTGTCCCCCCCCACCCCGGGTCGCGTTGCGTGTGCGGTGTATTTATACCAGCCTTCGTCTCGCCCGTTTGTTTGTACTGAGTATTTTGAATATATTATAAAATAAAGCTGCTCTGCTCCACTTCTTGTGCGAAGCGGCTGGGTGCCGGGGGGGGGAGCCGGGGCCGGTCCCCGCCGAGGCCGCATGCCCGGGCCCGCCGGCCCCATTGGTCCCCGCAGTCACATGCCGGGCGGTGGCGGGGCCGCCCGTTCCCTCCTTCCCTCCCTCCCTCCGAGCTTCCCTCCGCCGGGCTGAGCGCTGGGAGCGGCCGCGATCGCAGCATGACGGGGTCCCTCTTTTCCCTGGGGTGGGCGTCTCTTCTCCGTGCAGCTGCGAAACCCCCCCCTACCCATCCCAGCTGTCTCCTCCTTTCCTCACGCTGCACCATCCCCTTTTTCCCCCGAATCCATCCCGCTGTCTTGGTGTCCCCCACCCCACGCAGGACCGAGCCCACCATCCCCTTTTTCCCCCCGAATCCATCCCACTGTCGTGGTGTCCCCCACCCCACGCAGGACCGAGCCCTGTGGCCAGCTGGGGTTTGGCCTGTGAGCTGGGTGTAGGTGGCACCATGGGGGTGCCTGCCCACCCTTCAGGCTCCCCTCCAGCTCCCCATAACCTGCCTTTCCCACCCGTGTTCCAGATCAAATCCCAACAGAGTGAAGTAACCAGAATCCTCGATGGGAAAAACATCAAGTACGAGCTGGTGGATATCTCCCAGGACAACGCTCTGCGGGAGGAGATGAGGGCAAAGGCAGGCAACCCCAAAGCCATCCCGCCCCAGATCGTCAACGGAGACCACTACTGTGGGGTAAGGCTTGTGCTCTGCACTGGGATAAGCACCGTGGGGGCTGGGGGGTGGGCAATAATCCCATTCCCTTGGTTTTGCCACAAATGGTGTCACAGCACCTTTCAAAAGGCATCATGAGGTGCACGGACAAGGCACTGCCAGGGTTAATGGGCATTTGGAACATGGTGGCTTGTGAAAAATGGGACCCAGGGAGGGGGGCTCTTTTGTGAAAAATGGGACCTAGGGAGGAGGACTCTGTGTAACTGTGGGGCAGGGGTGTCTGCGCTGTGCGGGGCTGTCCCTGCATGTCCCTGTCACCCTCCGTGTGACTGTCACTCGTGTTGTGAACCAGTTTGTGCTGCGTGCTCAGGGGACTCCACGCTGCCTGATCCCGGTGGGGGCATGCAGCTCACTCTTGCCTCGTGAGGAACAATGTGGCTCTTCCCTGCAGGATTACGAGCCCTTGGTTTTGCCACAAATGGTGTCACAGCACCTTTCAAAAGGCATCATGAGGTGCACGGACAAGGCACTGCCAGGGTTAATGGGCATTTGGAACATGGTGGCTTGTGAAAAATGGGACCCAGGGAGGGGGGCTCTGCGTAAGTGTGGGGCAGGGGTGTCTGCGCTGTGCGGGGCTGTCCCTGCATGTCCCTGTCACCCTCCGTGTGACTGTCACTCGTGTTGTGAACCAGTTTGTGCTGCGTGCTCAGGGGACTCCACGCTGCCTGACCCTGGTGGGAGCGTGCAGCTCACTCTTGCCTTGTGAGGAACAATGTGGCTCTTCCCTGCAGGATTACGAGCTCTTTGTGGAAGCGGTGGAGCAAAACACCCTGCAGGAGTTCCTGAAGCTGGCCTGAGCCCCGGGCTCCCCTCCCGTCCTGGACTCTACCTGCATTCCTGAGCACCCTCATCTCCCACCACCTTCACTTCCAGGTTGTCAGCGCTCTCCTGGCACCGTGACCCGTCTCCCAGCGTAGGGAACAAACCCATGACCAAAACTACTCATTGCAGCTGCCTACAATTCCCTCCTGCCTAACCCTGATAATCATTTCAGAGGGATCCAAAGAAAGTCTGACGCTCGCTGGGCATGGCCTTTCAACAGAGCTGGGCCTGGCTCACACCGCAGCTTCCAGTGCCTCTGTAAACAGCAAAGCCTCTGGGGCTGTGCGAAGTGCAGCCGTCCGTCAGCCCTCTCCTCTGCAGGGAGAGCTTCTGCTTTAGGAGGGGAAGGGCTTAGGGTTGCATGTTACTTCCCACTTCTCCCAGTTGCTGTTAAAATTGTAAATCCTGCTGCCTCACTTCCTTTTTTTTCCTTTTTCCTTTTTTTTTTTTTTATCTCAACCGCAGAGATTATGGCAACTAAGTTGAATTTTTTTTTGTTTGTTTGTTTTAATTTAATGCAAAAATACTGCACAAAGCTGGGGTCTGAATGCCCACCGCGGAGGAGGCTGGGGGAGAAGGCTGGTGTCACTTGGGGAGGGGGATGGATGGGCCTAAAAGTGGGCCCCGGGCTGCTCCTCCGTCTGCCCTCGGCCCCGCTGCGGTGCCAGGGCTCCCTCGTGAGCGGTAATGGCTCAGGGCTGCTCCAGAACAGCTGATGCTCCAGCTGTCTTACCTTTCCTCTTTGAGTTGGCTTTTTATTATTTTTATTTTTTTTTTTGCAACCCGGACCAAGTGCATTTTGTTTTCCTGCCAAAAAGCGAGTTGTTTATAACCAGTGTTGTCTTCCGAGATGCTATTAAATGTTACTGTACCTTTCACCTCGGTACTCCTGGGCTTCTTTTTAAATTTGGTTTTATTTTGACTACAGGTTAAACGTCACCCTTCCTAAAGATTCTGAGTCATTTCCAGCTCAGAGAACCCGAGTCAGTTGGTACTTGCTGCTGCAGCCTGACACAAAGATCTTAACACCTTAGATTGCTGCCACCTAATCAAAGGCTCAAAGGACTTATCTGAATATTCTACAGCGTGGTAGTGACAGGTACCTCTCAAGAATTCCTCTCCTCTGCGTGGTAAGAACGACAGCCTGGGGGAGGGACAGCTTCAACCAGACACTGGAGTGAAAAACAACCCCCTGGCACAAAAACTACCTGGTTGG